>NW_027228747.1:636740-955111 GCF_037783145.1 Equus przewalskii | reverse complement strand
ATTTGGAGGGTGGGGCCTTTGGGAGGTGATTAGGTCATGAGGCAAGAGCCCTCATGAATCAGATTAGTTTCCTTATAAAAGAGACCTCAGATCCCCCTTGTCCCCTTTGCCATATGAAGATGCAACTGTCTATGAACCAGCAAGTGGGCCCTCACCAGACACTGAATCTGCCGGCAACTTGGTCTTGGACTTCCCAGCCTGCAGAGCTGTGAGAGAGAAATTTCTGATGTTTATAAGCCACCCAGTCTATGGTATTTTGCTATAGCAGTCTGAATGGACTAAGACAATCCCCAATAGCGTCATAGGTGTGAGCTGAGAGAGATGCAAATACAACACTGCCGAATGATATGAGAGTCTGTACCACTTGCTTTTCAGCTTGCTTGTGCCCTCTGACCTTGCATATGCCTGATCCCAAAGATGCCACTTCCATTTTACAATGTGTTCTTGCTGGGCTCACCCTTCCTAATGGCATGGAGGATCTGATAGAGTCCACCTTGTGATGGGAAGTTGTGGTTACTTGGTCACTTGGACTGTAGTCAGGTTCTCTGTCTCTGTTTGAATCCAGTAGCACTCCAGGAGCTGTTTTTCAAATGGTATGTATTTCTCTGCTGCAGATAGCTTGGCCTTGCTCCAGGGTCCTAGGGGTCTATCTTAGGATTCTCCTCTTAGAGCTTGCCAAACCACACACAGCATCTTTTCCTACCTAACACAGATATGCTAGTCCCATAGGGTCTGCTGGGTCATGTGGCTGCAGAGGCCTCTTCTCTCTCCTTTTGGATCCACTCAAAGTTGACAGACCTCTGTGTCAGCTGGTAAATTGGTTAGAGTTGTATTCTAAAATGTGAAATGTATTGCTCTAGAATCCTAAGAAGATTGGTACTGTACTTCTTTGTTAGTGGTGGGAAGTGTGAGAAGCAGTAATTGGTCATTTACTTTGGAGAGGATATCCCAGCATGTCCCAGACCACTGGACCTCTAAAAACTTCACCACTGTGGCAGTTTCCTGAGTCTTTGTAGGGTTTATTTCCCACTCTCTGAATACATGTATCTTTCCAGGGTCTCCAATGTACTTGCCACTTCTTGCTCTTCTGGTCTGATTAGCACGATGTTATGGATGTAGTGGACCAATGTAATGTTCTTCAAAATGTCCAGATAGTCAAGGTCCCTTCAGATTTTATTATGATAGAGGGCCAGAGAGTTAACATAGTCCTGGGGCAAGACCATAAGTATATATTGTCCGTCCCATGTGGATGCAAACTGCTTCTGATCCTCCTTTCCTCTCTGATTGGGATGGAAAATAAAGTGTTTACCAGATTAATGGCTGCATATCATCAATCAGAGGCTATATTAAACTACTCTACAAAGTTACCTTTTGGGACACAGTAACTGCAATCAGAGTTACAATTTGGTTAAGTTTATGGTAGACCACTGCCATCTGCCATCATCTATCCAGTTGGTTTTTTTTTTTTTTTGAGGAAGATTAGCCCTGAGCTAACTGCTGCCAATCCTCCTCTTTTTGCTGAGGAAGACTGGCCCTGAGCTAACATCCATGCCCATCTTCCTGTACTTTATATGTGGAACGCCTACCACAGCATGGCTTGACAAGTGGTGCCATGTCTGCACCTGGGATCCAAACTGGTGAACCCCGGGCTGCCGAGAAGTGGAACGTGCGAACTTAACCGCTGCACCACTGGACCGGCCCCCTATCCAGTTTTTGTAGGAGCCAAACTGGTGGTATGACAGGGGCCACATCTGTATATTTTTTAAAAAATGATTATTATTTTTTTATTGATTTATAACATTGTGTAATTTCAGGTGTACATTGTTATATATCAGATTCTGGATAGACTGCATTGTGCTCACCACCAATAGTCTAGTTTTTATCCATCACTGTACATATGTGCCCTTTTACCCATTTTGCCCAACCCCCAAGCCCTTTGCCCTCTGGTAACCACTAATTTGTTCTCTTTATCCATGCATTTGTTTATCTTCCACATATGAGTGAAATCATACAGTGTTTGTCTTTCTCTGTATGGCTTATTTCACTTAGCATAATACCCTCATGGTCCATCCATGTTGTTGCAAATGGGACAATTTTGTCTTTTTTTATGGCTGAGTAGTATTCCATGGTATATTTATACTACATCTTCTTTATCCATTCATCAGTTGACGGGCACTTGGGTTGCTTCCACATCTTGTCTAATGTGAATAATGCTGCAAGGAACATAGAGGTGCATAAATCTCTTTGTATTGTTGATTTCATGTTCTTTGGATAAATGCCCAGTAGTGGGATAGCTGGGAGTATGGTATTACTATTTTTAATTTTTGAGAAACCTCCGTATTGTTTTCCATAGTGGCTGCACCAGTTTGCATTCTTGTCAGCACTGTTTGAGTGTTCCCTTTTCTCTACATCCTCTCCAACACTTGTTTTTTTTTTTTGAGGAAGATTAGCCCTGAGCTAACGTCTGCTGCCAATCCTCCTCTTTTTGCTGAGGAAGACTGGCCCTGAGCTAACATCCATGCCCATCTTCCTCTACTTTATACACAGGACGCCTACCACAGCAGGGCTGGCCAAGCGGTACCATGTCTGCACCCTGGATCCGAACCGGTGAACCCAGGGCTGCTGAGAAGTGGAACGTGCGAACTTAACTGCTGCACCACTGGGCCAGCCCCTCTCCTGTGTTCTTTAAGTCTTTGGGGGTAGCACTAATCTCTTCCATTTTCCTAGGGTATGGTAATATTTTTATTTATTATCTTGGTGCGGGGAAGTTTCAGGCCTACAGTTGGCCTTCATCACTTACTCCCCCTATCAAGAAACTAGTGTGAGTGTTCTGCAACTTCAAAGTGTTAACCTGGAAGAAAACACTTAACAGTAAGAGGTTCAAGGAAAGGTGAAGTTTATTTCATCCAGTTATAGCCTGCAGGCTGGGGAAGCACCAACCCAAGGAGGTCTTAAATGGGTGTTCCAAAGGGGAAGGGTAGGGGTAATATTATATAGGCTGAAACCACAGGATGTTGGCGTCAGTCCAAATTCTATAGCAACCATTGATGAAAAACAGGGTCTGCAGACATAGTCTGGTGGTCTAACCATTGGCGTCATTCTATCTCTGTCTTTATCTTTTTTTTTTTTTTTTTTTAGATTTTATTTTTTTCTTTTTCTCCCCAAAGCCCTCCGGTACATAGTTGTGTATTCTTCGTTGTGGGTTCTTCTAGTTGTGGCATGTGGGACGCTGCCTCAGCGTGGTCTGATGAGCAGTGCCATGTCCGCGCCCAGGATTCGAACCAACGAAACACTGGGCCGCCTGCAGCAGAGCGCGCGAACTTAACCACTCGGCCACGGGGCCAGCCCTCTGTCTTTATCTTAATCAGCATAACAGGGACATTAGTAAAAGGTCAGTAGCAAAACAAAATATTACAAATTAGGGATCAATGGTTATATATCCATTGCTCAAGTTTCCATTTCTCCTGAGAAACTGACGTGGGTCAACAGAAAAGAATTTAGGCCTCAGTTAGCAAGAGAGAGTCCATTGTCTTTTGTAACATTTAGGAAAAGGATGTCCATATCAGTTATATGATAGAGTATTGGGTGGATCACTGGGTGGATCCATGGTCTCAGTGAATATACTTTGAAACAGACCTGAGCCAGGAATCAATTTATTATCTGGACCCCATATGATCCTACTCTTTTTTTTTTTTTTTTTTTTTTTTTGAGGAAGATTAGCCCTGAGCTAACTACTGCCAATCCTCCTCTTTTTGCTCAGGAAGACTGGCCCTGAGCTAACATCCATGCCCATCTTCCTCTACTTTATATGTGGGATGCCTACCACAGCATGGCTTGCCAAGCGGTGCCATGTCTGCACCTGGGATCCGAATCGGCGAACCCCGGGCCACTGAGAAGCAGAATGTGCAAACTTAACAGCTGCGCCACCGGGCCGGCCCCTAAATATATTCTTTTTATTTTTATTTTATTTTTTTGAGGAAGATTAGCCCTGAGCTAACATCTGCTGCCAATCTTCCTCTTTCTGTTGAGGAAGACTGGCCCTGAGCTAACATCCGTGCCCATCTTCCTCTACTTTATATGTGGGATGCCTACCACAGCATGGCTTGCCAAGTGGTGCCATGTCCGCACCCAGGATCCGAACTGGCGAACCCCGGGCTGCCAAAGCGGGCTCCTACTTTTAACAAGAGGCTGTGGTAAACTTTGGGTTGTCAGCTATCAATGTTAATTTAGATCCTTTGTCCAAAAATCCTCAAAAGTTCTGAGTATTCTCCCTTTTCTTCATAATGGTTATCAACATAAATGACTTGTTTTGGCATTTTTACTTTCCTAAGAGTGGGCCATTATTTTCCCCAAGCCTCTTAGAACCATCCTATAAGTGTATTCACCCCATATCCCAGGCATCTTGCCAAGAGGTTAAATCCTGTATCACAGGAGAGTGCTCCCATATCAATAAATTCTTCCATATCTAACTTTTTGTTGCACCTCCCTTAATCCAGAGCTCTCAGTATCCAGTTCTATGTATAATGCTACCAAATTCTGCAGGTACGCATGAGCCAGATCCCTGAAGCTCCTTTAGCATATATTCCCTCTCTTTTCTTAGTAGGCCAACATCCTTTTTGGGACTCTGCCAGAATTCGTTCCCTATTGGTCCTGTTGCTAGGAAAGCAGGTGGAGATAGATCCTTTAGGGGTGAGTGCTGTCTTGTAAAGCACCTGCCTCCTTTGAAGCCTTTGTGTGATCTTTATGCAAGCCGGGAATGGGCCAATTCTGCAGGCTCAGAGGGTTCAGAGGAATCTGGGGATTCAAGATTCTCAGTTTCATCTAACCAGATCTCCCTAACTCAAGTGTCAGGATCCTACCCTTGTTGTTTCAGGACCCTAAACTTGGCATAGGAAATCTACTGGGGTTGAGAATTCAACCTTCTCTAAAACTCTGCTACTCATACAATTAAGATTTGAGCTGGTCCTCCTCTCTGATGCCCGCTGGATGCAAGAGATTAAAGGTTTCCTTAAATGCTGTCAAGGGGGCCTGATGGCTTTCAGAGTCTGACTTGATTTGGTGATCAGTTCTATGGAGCTTATAGTTAGCATTTCCCGCACACCTCTCAAGCGCCAGAGATATTGCACTAGTGCGTATCCTTTCAAACACTAACCCCTTCCAATTGATCCCTGCTGACAACTTTAATAATTGTATCACTTCAGCAAGCTAGAGACTATCCATACTCCACCTACTACCATGATAGTGTTCTTTTTGTCAGCTAGCAGGCAAATAATCTATCACCCAAATCCCATTTTAGAGTTTGCTTGCTAGAACCACTCCTGACACCAAGTGTCTTAAATTGAATTCCCTGGAAAAAGACTAAGATGAAATGATACATGAACAAGGCTTATTGGGGAGTGTTAGTGCTTTCAGGAGATACACATGTAAGGAAGTGAGGAAGACAGGACTGGGCAGAGGAGGAAACTGACACACAAGATATAACAGAGGCCTCAGCTGATTCTATGGGGAAATTTGGAGCTGGAATGGCCCTTGAGAGTTGTCTCAAACTGAGGCAAAGAGGCCAGGTCTTCATATCTCTGCATCAGCCAGTCGCTGACATGGGCCCTAGGGTAGGGCACGTAACCTTGGGTGAGGCAGTTTCCTGCCATGGAAGGCATTGCCTTGAGGGAAACAGCTGTGTGCTATCAGCGTCTGATATTCCCAGCAGCTGGGGAATGGGTACATTGGCCCCAAGGAGGGGATCTGGGTAGAGCACTATAGTATCCACTAAACCCAGTAAAGAAGTATCGTTGCACATAGATATGCCCAGGACTGTGCTAGAGCCCATGGGGTTACATGGCCCAACCCTTGAGACAGTATAACTATAAACTATAGACAGTATGTTAAAAATGTGTATATTGTCTGTTTCCACCTACTAGAATATAAGTTCTAAGAGGGCAGGGACCGTGTTTTGTTTACCACTGTTTCCCCAGCATCTAGCACTTGATTCATAGTTGAATGAATCTAACTGGAGGCCTGAGATATGAAGAAGTAAGAAGTGGCTACGTGTTACGCAGAATAAGAGCAGCAAGCATCCAGAGGCGGGGAGATGGGGCTCAGCATGAGTGTGAAGCTCTCATCTGGAGCCATGGCAAGAGACACAAAGACTCTAATCAAGGTGAGACTCTGCATGAGGGAAGTATAACCATTCAAAGTGTGGGTTTTATTCTTGTAGTCTATGGTTTCCAGCCCAGTCTCTTTGGATGCCTATTGAGTTTTCCAAGCATCGGAATGGTTTGAGGAAAGGTTTCACATTCCATATGAGGGGCACTGTGGAGTATCAGATGGAGAGTCAGAAGACCTGGATTTGAGTTCAGACTCAGCCATTAACTAGCTGTGTGGCCTTGGGGAGTTCTAAGGCTCTTTCAATACCCTCAACGTTTAGAGTAGGGAGCAGTAATACTACTTTACGCAATTGTCTTGAGGACCAAGAGAACTAATGTATCTGGAGCAGGGTACTTCCCTCAATCTGTCAGCATAGGGGGAGGCTATTCCTAGGAAGGACAGTGATGAAAGAAAAAGGAGACAGAGCCTGGGCAAACTCCAGGCTCTGGTCATGTACAGAGCCTGCCCTTGGACATTCTCCAATTATCTCTATCCTCCCTAGCGCACATACGTGCACAAACCCTGCACCAATTAGCTGCTCTTCAGGAGCTGAGCTAATTGGTTTTAAAGTCTTTTCCTTATCTTTTTCCCTGGCAGGCAACAGCAGTGTACTAGCAGTGTGCCTGTTCAGACGGAGGGAGCAGTGACCAGACACAGGTTGTCTTCACCATGGCCCACACTCAGCCTCTGGCCGAAGTCAAGGACTGGTTCCGGATCCGCAACCTCCTAGCCCGACAGTGCCTTGCAGAGTTTCTGGGTGTGTTTGTGCTTATGGTAAGCAGGGTAATTGGGGCAAGGAAAGGAGAGGTGGGCAAAAGTTTTGGCTCTTCTGGTGTCCTTTTCTCTTCCTCCCAGTGTCCTGCTTCTATTCAACTATCTGTCATTTCTCTTGTCCCAGCTCTTTTTTATTCCTCTCATACTCCCTCATTTTTATTCCTGTCCCTTTCCATCTCTCACCCTCCTTCTCTTTCTTTACTTTTCCTCCACTTTTCCCATTTCTTTTCCTTTCTCTCTTTCTGCTTTTCTCCCTTCTCTGCTCATCCCTGATGTCCATTCATCTCTCTTGGCTGCTCTCCTCGCCTTCCCATCTCTCTTTCCTGTTGGTCCACCGGGCTCCCTATCCCTGATTCCCTGTTCCTCATCTTCTCTCTCCCCAGCTCCTTACCCTGGGGGCTTCGGCCCAAACTGTCACCACTGGAGAAACCAAAGGCAACTTCTTCACTTTGTTTCTGGCTGCCTCTCTGGCTGTCGTAATAGCCATCTACGTGGGTGGAAATGTCTCAGGTGAGGAGAGTGGGGTCTGGTCATCAGAGCGGGTAGGATGTGCATGTGAGTGTGGGTATATGATAATGGGGAAAAGGCATATCTTTGGTGACTCACGGACATTATCTCCTTGAGTTTGACCAGTGCCCTGGACTGAGATATGCCGTTGTCCCTATCCAGCCCCTCCCCATTTGTATCTCTCCATCTCCCTTGTCACATTAATCCTCTGCTCACCTAGACAGATTTATGTGGCGAGGCATTAGGGTAAGTGCGAACTTCTGTGTCCCCCACCTGAAATCCTCTGGGGTTCATCTTTTCTCAGGACCTCAGCTGCTTGTCTCTCAGACACATACTGAATCAGTGTGCCTGGCTGGAGCCTTGAGATACAAACACTGTAGTGGAAAGAGCAGACAGACCCAGGCTCAAACCTTGGCCTCTCTGTGTGACCTTGACAAGTTGCTTAACCTCCTTGAGCCTCAACTTCCTAGTCTATATGATGGGAATAGTAATATCTGCCTTAAGAGTTGCAAGGAGGAGTAGCAGTGTTATCTGATGAGAGTGCCTGGCAGTGACACTTAATGCATGTTGGTCTTCTTTTCTTGATCCTTGAAGGGGCCCACCTGAATCCAGCTTTCTCCCTGGCCATGTGTCTCCTGGGACGACTCCCCTGGGCCAAGCTCCCCATTTACTCCTTGGTGCAGCTGCTGTCTGCTTTCTGTGCCTCTGGAGTCACGTATGCTCTCTACTACGGTAACAGAGGGAACAGGATGGGGGGCACCAGTATGTGGGCAGGGGTGCCTCAGAACAGTTTTGAATGACCAAAGATGGAAATCCTGGGTGGCCCTCTACCCCACAGATGCCCTACAGAACTATACAGGTGGGAATCTGACAGTGACTGGCCCCAAGGAGACAGCCTCCATCTTTGCCACCTACCCTGCCCCCTATCTGTCCCTGAACAATGGCTTTTTGGATCAGGTAGGTGTGAGGGGGAGAGCTGCGAGAGCCCCAATCTTTCCCTTGTTCCCTGGGACCCCAGCCAATGGTTCAGGCTCTGGGTGCAATGTGGGGTTGTGTCCATCTTTGCACCACCACCCACCTCAGCCGTCTGTGTTGGACAGTCAGATGACATGGGGTGGTGGCCTGGAGTCTTTGGGTGAGAGAGGGCAGATGGAGTATCCGGCAGCTAATGGGAGCCCCTCTGCCTCTGTCAACTCCAAGGTTCTGGGCACCGGGATCCTGATTGTGGGGCTGTTGGCCATCCTGGACAAACGGAACAAGGGAGTGCCTGCAGGTCTGGAGCCCATAGCAGTGGGGCTGCTGGTCCTGGTCATTACGCTAACCATGGGCGCCAACTGTGGGTCCCCACTCAATCCTGCCCGGGACCTGGGCCCACGGCTTTTCACCTACGTGGCTGGCTGGGGCCCTGAAGTCTTCAGGTGGGAGATGGCTTCCTCTGGTGCTGTCCTTCTACTCACCTCTCTCTGCTAAGGGCTCTGTCCCTGGCTCCCCAGCTCTCTCCTCCTAAATAGGTCTCTTGGCTTCTTAGGACAGTGTCCCTCTTCTAAGCCCCAGTTCTCTCTTTCTCTTTTGCCTCCTTTTCTCCTTCCCCCCTTTTCACTGAAACCTAAGTAAGATTTCACTAAAGTAAGATTTGGAGGTTGTGTTCATCATCTTACCTCTTTGGGGTATTAATGACCTCGTCGGCAAAATGGGTATTCAGATAATTTCCTAAGACAAGCTCTCTGGGGTCTCCTTCTCTCTAAGTGCTATGGTTTAGTGCCAAGACACCCTAGCTCTTCCTGGTGTCTATCACCCTGGGCATTGCTTTGGGGAATGCTCTTGTTACTGCGCCCAGTCCTTTGGGGGAAGGCTAGGGGAGTCACCCCTGATATCTTTTTGTGCTTCTTTTGCAGTGCTGGTAATGGCTGGTGGTGGGTGCCTGTGGTGGCCCCTCTGGTGGGGGCAACACTTGGCACAGCCACATACCATCTGCTGGTGGCTCTGCACCACCCTGAGGACTCAGAGCCAGTTCAGGATCTAGAGTTTGCCCAACATAAAACTTCAGACTTGGAAACTCCTGCCTCAGCTCAGATGCCGGAGTGTAAGCTATGATTCTGACATGACAGCCCTCATCTCCCTCATGGATACTGGACCAGGCCAGAGACCCAGGCCTGGTGACAAGACATTCTTTCTCTTTATCAATACACGAGGCTCTAGGCAGCTTTTCTGTTCTTAGCTAGGTATCGCTTCCTCCTAACCTGAGGAGGATGCCTAGACAGGGAGAACTGGAGGAGGATAAGGTCCCGGGACCCAGGCTCTTCCTCCTCTTACCCCACAAAGCAGGTTTTCGGACCCTGAGGGCTTCCCGGGACGTAGTTCCTCAAAATAACCGCCAGAGGGTGCGCAGCCTGGAAGCCGGATTGGGAAGGCTAAGGGAATCCGCAGGGTAGTGGGGGCCTATCATCCAGTGGAGGGCATAACCTTGGGGGTTCCTCCAAAGCTTGCTTCCCACTGCCTGACTCCTAGCTCTCGTAACCTCAGCGCCGCCCGCCTTTACCCTCACTGGGGCGCCTCTCCTAGATTCAGCCATCCCCGGATAGTAGTTAGGAGTGGGGAAACTGTGTCCTCCAAGGGGGCGTGGTGGGTGGGGGAAGAAGAGAGTGCCGGCAGGGGAACGCAGCCATGGAAGCGCCTAGAGACATAGAGAGCGAGGCGGAGAAACTGAGGCATAACCCAATACTTAGACGTTTCAGGCTGTGTCATTCACGGAGAGGGTGAAATACAAGGAGATGAGCCAGGGCGAGGAGGGAAGGCGAAGAAACAGAGGGCTCCGAGGGGAATGAGTGTATGGTTAAGGGAAAGCTGGCGCTGAGGAAAATTCTCCTTGTTCACCGCTTCCTCAGCTCTCACGCCCCTCCCTTAAGGAGTCGCTCTTTTAGCAGAGGAGGCAGCGTTCTCCTGTTTCCTTTCTTCCAAATAAAAAAACATCTCGGAGCTATCTAGCCTCCTATTTTTTTTTTTTTTTTTATGCGGGATGGATGTGGGAGTGGGTGGGGCGGGGGACAAGGCCTCGCAGCGCTAAACCTCGGAAGGGTTAAGACCCTCCCCCTGCCCCGCACAAAGATGGCGCTCCCGCCTTCCCTCCCCTCATCCTTCCCCAAAACCCCCTCCCGCCCCCCGCCCTCTCCCGCCACCTCCGTCACTTCCGCCCCGCCGTGGCCGAAACTGACACAAAGTAGCGAGCCGAGGCCCCGGGGGGAGCGGGGCTGCAGCTGGGGGGGCGGGAGCCCGTGGGGAGCCGAGCAGAGCGCCCCCCGCCCCAGCCCCCGGCATGGGCAGGACAGGGCCGCCGGGGCGGGCGCCGAGCGCTGAGCGCTGAGGTGAGGCGAGACGAGGCGGGGGCAGCCCCGGGGCGCGGGCCGGGAGGGCAGAGGGAGATGCCGCTGCGGACGCGGACTCGGGGCTGGCGGGGCCGGGGCCGGGGGTGAGGGTGTGGGCAGGAGAGGACACGGGACAGAGTTGGGAGGTGCGGTGAGACCGAGGAGGAGGAGGAGTGATGATTGGAGAAGAGAGGGCGTCGGGGTGCCTGAGGATGGGGGAGGTCGGGAGGTCGTCCGCAGGATGGGAGGGCGGGTTGCTGAAGGGGCGCGGGAATGTCGAGGAGAAGCTTATGGAGCAGCGGAGAGGGGAGAACCGGCTAGAGAGTTGTCGGGGTGAGACGAGTAACCGGGGTCCGAGGGTTTGGGTAATTGGAGGAGGGAGTCTGGGGCCGGTAGGATTTGTCTCTGTAGGGTGGAGGTCTGCGTGCGTAAGGAGAAGCAAGGGTGGAAGGAGAGGTGGTGGCTCTGGGAGCTCAGAGCTGGGGAGTGAGTCCTGTGTTCTGTCCTTAGCGATGGAAGGCGGCCAGGAGTGGTCTTGGTGGCAAGTGAGCTGGGGGCCTTGGATTCCATTCCCTTATGTTTCCCTGACCTGCCCACAAATATCCCTGCCAGCCTCCTCTGAAAGAAGGGGTCCGTCTTCCCCGGTGGGAAGGTAGCAGGACCAGGCCTAGAGGAGGAGCCGTTTTCTTCCATTGAGCATTGCCTTCTTCCCAGAGCTGGCTATTTTTATCCCAAATGTGGCTGCAGAGGGGGCTGGGGCAGGGTGACGGGGCAGGGCGACGTGGCTGATGGGCCTGACGGCTCAGAAAACCTAGGCTCTCTGAAACTGTGAAGAAGTGAGAGAGGGTCCCTGTTCCCAGGTCTCCCCCTCACTTTCTCTCCCTGTTGGGGGCCCCCAGAGGGGCTGAGGTCTGGGGCCAAGCCAGCTTTCTGTCTCCCCAGGGTCTTAGAGGTAAAACAACTTTCCTGGTTGGTGTCCAGACTCCTGACTCCTAAAAGCATGTGTGGCTCCTTCATTAACTCTTTCGTAGGACTCAAATCTAGATCTTCAGGCTGATAGTGTTTCTTGATTTGACTCCCTGCTGAGGGCGGGGTTGGCTATGGAACTTGTGATGCCCACCCTTGCATCCTCTCCTTTAACCTCTCCCTTCACACCCCACCCTCTCATGACTCATACTCTAGACTGGGTGGAGACCCTGGCTGGGGGCCCTGGAGGAGGGCTTGGCGTCTCTAAAATGTGGATGAGGTTTTTCTTCCTGAGCCAGGCACCCTTGGCTGCCAGGTTGGGGAGGGTCAGGGAGGAAAAGGACTTCTGGATATCAGTTTTGTCTGATCTGGGGTTTGGGAAGGGAGTCTGAGTTAGTGAAGGGAGCACTGGTGTGGGTGACAGGGCCGTGGCCAGAGTCTGTAATTATAGAGGTTGGGCAGACAGGCAATTAGTATCTCTTGGGACTGACAGGCTGGCGGGGTGTGCCCAGTAGGTCGGAGACAGGGGAACCAAGGAGGAGGAAGGCTTTCCACCCAGACAAAGAAAGAGGAGGTAACAAGAGGACCCAGGACCTAGCTGACAGTTTCCTTTGAGCCATACTGGGGAATAGAGATGAGGCTCTATGACCCTGTCTCAGAGGCCAGACCTTTTTTACCTTTTTAGGTGAAAGGAAGGACATGGGAAGAAGGAAGGAAGCAGAGGCCCATCTGACTGATGCTCCCTGAGCCTGCACCTAGTACCACACTGACTGAACTAGGCTTGGGGTGGGAGAGAGAGAATAGTTCAGAGGAGGGTAGGGAAGACCCCTCTGCTGGCCCTTACGGGTTGCTGACCCAGACTGAGAGGAAGTGGTCTGGGGACTGTCTCTGCAGGAAGTGAAGGCCATGCCTCTAATGTGAGCTCCCCTGGAGGAGGTGATAATGGAAGTCCCAGTAATGAGGGGATGGGAGGATTATCAGCATTTTGAGAAGGGTAGAGCCTGCCCACCCTGTTTCCTGATGCTCTGCCAGGTGTTTCCTGGCTCATGTTCCCTCAACCCAACCCTTTGGTGGAAATTCTGCTTTCCAGTAAACACAGACACCACTCATTGCCACCAGGAGGGCACATGAGGGCAGCCATTGTCCCTGGGATGGGTACCTTGAGAGCTGTGCCCCTCCTGTCAATAACAGGCCTCTTCTCTCTGCCTCCTTCCTTTCCCTGCAGTTCTTGGCTTCTGTAAACTGTCAGTCCCCTGTCCCCTTGTTATCCAAGGCAGAGGCATGGGGGGAGGTGGTAGAGAAGTCCCCTCTTCTTTCTCAGGGACCCATCAGGGCAGTAAGAGCAGAGTGTTGGTGTGGAGTTGGTGGGGAATGCTGGGGGCAGGGCAGAGTCAGAACTGGAGAAGAGAACCTTCAGGAGGAGTCTGAAGAGGGGAATGAGGGGCCGGCCCCATGGCTGAGTGGTTAAGTTTGCACGCTCCAGGGTTCACTGGTTTGGATTCTGGGCGCAGACCTAGCACTGCTCATCAGGCCGTACTGAGGTGGCATCCCATATAGCAGAACCAGAAGGACCTACAACTAGAATATACAACTATGTACTGGGGGGCTTTGGGGAGAAGAAAAAAAAAAGGAAGATGGGCAACAGATGTTAGCTCAGGTGCCAATCTTTAATTTAAAAAAAAGCGGGGGGGGGGGGGTGAAGGCTTACCCTCAGCTTCCTGACCTCATGCATATGTCACCTTCCTGCAGGGTCTCCCATGGGATTGCTGGGACCTTACTGGGTGAGATGGCACTGTGTGCAAAAAAGCGCCCCCCAGGTAAGACAGGCAGGAGGGGGGATCCCTGGGACCATCAAGAGTGGGTGTTGCTATAGCTCAGGGAGCAAAGGGAAGAGGGACGACTAGTAATGATTCTGAAGGAGGGCAGATTGCAACCCGTACCCATCCTGAGGGGAGCCTAGGAAACCGAATTATTCCCCTGATCCCTGAGCTGGGTTCTCCTCCGGCAGGGTGCTGAGTACCTGCCCCCACCCCAAACACATGGACTCTTATCTTGGGGCACCTGGAGCTCCTAGTCTCTGGTCTGGGGAGCTGTTCCCATCTTCTCCCCTCCGTCCTCACACCTCGTCTCTTCTCCTTTCTCCCCTCATTTTTCCATCCAGCCAAGTCCTCCTCGTTTTTCCTGAGGGCGGGGTGGGGGTGGAGGTGGGGGGTGGGATGAAAGCGGTTGCCCCCGACAACGCTGGCAGTCCCCTCACCCGCATTGGCCGGGCCGGGGGAGGCGGGGCTCCGCGCTGGCTTTCGCCTACGCGGCGCGCTGGCAGGCGGCTGCCCCTGCAGTCCGGGGAGCGGGCGGGGGCGGAGCCCCGGGCGTGCGCACCGCGTTCGGGGCCACTCAGCGCGTGCCGGCGTCCGTGGGGGGCGTTGGGGGCGGCGGCGGCGGCGCAGCTGAGCGCGCGGCGTCCCTGGCTGCGGGCGGCCGCGAGGATGGCCCGGGCTGCAGGTGGGGCGCGCGCCCGACGGCCGGGGCTCCCCTCTGAGCGGCCGCAGCTCCTGCGCCTCCCACGGGGGCCGCCCCATCGGCGCCACTGAGGCAAAGGACAGACAGACAGTCCACCCTCTCCCGCTCAAACCGGGATCATGACGGTCCCCAAGGAGATGCCCGAGAAGTGGGCCCGGGCCGGGGCACCTCCTTCCTGGAGCCGAAAGAAGCCCTCTTGGGGGACAGGTAACGGGAGACAGCTCCTGGCAGCTCTCCCGAGCCCATAATTTCGCCCCCTCCCACCTTCACGCTCGCTTGTCCTCAGCCTCCCCCACCTTCCCTGATTCTCTCCTTTCCGGACCCAGAGATCCTGGCTCCGAAGGGTCCGGTCCTACCTTTCCCTTTGCATGGTCTTTGGTGACTGCGCAGGGGGCTCAACCTCAGGGGTCCCCTCTGGGGAAGTTTCTGGGAGTAAAGTGACCACACAGGGAAGGAGCGCTCTAGGTAGTCAGAGGATGCTGTGATCTGAGGTTTTGTTACTGCAGTGTGCTCTGCAGGGGTCTTGGAGGGGATGGTGAGGGAAGGGGTCTGGCATGCTGCCTTTGGCTCCCGGACAGGTTTAAGGCATGTTTACAGCCTAATCAAGATACCCGTTTTTCAGCCTGAGGTCATCGTGACCCCTGGAGATGGGCTGAAGAACCCTTCATAGGTCACCCTCGTGTTCTGGGACCTGAACTTGGTACCTACAGTCCCAGACCTGCAGAGGTTCAGTATAGATGTAGCTTATTTGTCACTCAGCAACAAATGTGTTGTTCAGGGAGAATGTGTGCAGATGGCACAAGAAATGTTACAGTTAGAGAGCAACTGTTTCAATTACATCCCATTCCTCTTTCCTGCGTCTCTGTCTCAGTCTGCATGACCCATATGCATGACCCCATCCCCCCTTCTACTTGAAGACCAGCTTTGAAATAAGGTGATGTCATTGTGAGCCAGTAAGAAGCTGCTGCTGGTGACATGTGACAAGCAGAGGCTCCTGTAGGGTGGACTGCACGTGGGGCTGCGATGTTGCAGCAGAGCAGTTTCAGGGCACCATGATCCTCTGTCTTGCCACCCACCCCACCCCCCAGGTTAGGGGGAGGGCAGTACCATGGCTAGATCTGCAGGAGTTCCCAGGGGGAGGAAGCTTTGTGTCTTCAGCTGCTGTTCCTTGGGGGATTCCCAGGACCATTAATGCCTGAGGCATTAATTAAAGAGATAGGAGAGAGGAGCTGAGTGCCCCCAGTGGAACACCTTGATGGTGTTTGGTGAGGAAAGTAGAATGCGTCCTGTCCTGTGAACATAATGCCTGCAGAGCCGAGTGGTCAGGCTGGTGGTGAGAGGTGGACCAGAGGGAAGAATTTAGTGAGACCTCAAGGTGTGGCACTAACTCCTTAAAACTGTACACTGTGGAAAGAACCAAGGCCCCCAGTGGAAATTCCACAAGGTGGGGTGGACCTGACAAGGTGTTGGGCCAGCCCTCAGTTTGCTCCTCCTGACTGCAGCATCATTCTATTGCAGAAGAAGAAAGGAGGGCGCGGGCCAATGACCGAGAATACAATGAGAAATTCCAGTATGCGGTAAGTGGCTCTAAACTACCTATTCCCTCCTCCTGAGTCAGAAAGGAGAAAGGTGCAGAAACGTCCTAGGTTGGGACTGAAGGCTGACTGGGAGAGGGTTTGGGGGAGGGGAGGGCAGCCTCCTCACCACTCTCCATCTGCCACTGTGCTGAATTTTTCATGCCTTCACCTGTCAGTGAAGCAGGATACATTGACCCCATGAGACTCCCTTCTCTCCTCCTTTTTCCCCCCCTCACCTGTAGTTGCTGGCTTTTGGGGGGCAGAGGTTTAGGGAAGTGGAGATGGAGGAGGCGGCCTCAATCTGATTCTGGGTTGGAGTTGGAGGCTGCCTCATTATCTTCTCTCCCACTGCCATAGAGTAACTGCATCAAGACCTCCAAGTACAATATTCTCACCTTCCTGCCTGTCAACCTCTTTGAGCAGTTCCAGGAAGTTGCCAATACCTACTTCCTGTTCCTTCTCATTCTGCAGGTAAGTGACCTGGAGCAGACCCTTTGCAACTCACAAAGCTGAATAAAGTCAAGGAAGAGAAAGATCGAGGGGAAAAGAGGGCATAGGATGGGGCCTCAGAGGCATGCCTTTCTCTTTCCTCTTTTCAGTTGATCCCACAGATCTCGTCCCTGTCCTGGTTCACCACCATTGTGCCTTTGGTTCTTGTCCTCACCATCACAGCTGTTAAAGATGCCACTGATGACTACGTGAGTTGTTTTCATTCTTCTACCTTTTCCCCACCCCCAACTTGCCCACTTCCACTCAGCACAATTCCTTGGAGACTTTACCATCCCTTACCTGGTCCAGCTAGATCTGTGATATCTTGGCTGGAAGTAGAAAGGGGGTGTCAGGGAGAGAGTAGATTTGTGAACAAGTGTATACAAGGTGGTACCCAGCATGCTGTGCATTCCACTGATCATCTAAGTCCCTTGGGGTGGCAGAAGGTGCCTTACCTTTCTTAGTTCTCTTCTTTTCAGTTCCGCCACAAGAGTGATAACCAGGTGAATAACCGTCAGTCTCAGGTGCTGATCAATGGAATGTGAGTGCCTGTTGGAGACTGAGGGCCTTGGAGAGGAAAGGGGTCCCCTGGGAACTTCTAGCTACTGACAGCCTCTTTTCTGTCTTCTCGTTGCCTCAGCCTCCAGCAAGAGCAGTGGATGAATGTCTGTGTTGGTGATATCATCAAGCTCGAAAATAACCAATTTGTGGCGGTAAGGGACATGATACCCCCTAGACCCGCAGGGCTCTTCCTTTTCTTGGGCAGAAAGGGATGAGTCTTTTCCTGATTCATTACTGCCTCTTAAGCACCCGTGGAAGGAAACTTTCTTGAGTGGAGGGCTTCTTTGTCATCTTAATGTACCTGGGACTAACTCCTTTCTAGCCATTCACATGCTTGGGATTAAGCAAATCCGGAATGCTTAGTGGAAGGAGGCATAATCAGAATCCATCGGGGGTGGAGGATTGGTCTTTGGGCTTCTCATTAGTTTTCTCTCCAGGCGGATCTCCTCCTCCTTTCCAGCAGTGAACCCCATGGGCTGTGTTACATAGAGACGGCAGAACTCGATGGGTAAGTTGCATGCTCAGTGTCACACCTCTCCTTCTGCCTCCTTAGAGGTAAAAAGCATGTTTCTGAAAGAGGTTCCCAGGTCTGGGATCTATACCTTTTGGAAACTTTAGGAGTAAGAAAGGCTTTGGGTGTGTAGAAGTATTACCTACCCAGTAATGCATGGGAGCAGTGGTGCCCCATGGTCAGGTGCCCCCAGATAGAATCTAGAGGAAAGAAAGGGAACTAGGACTCAGGGACACTGTTCTTCCAGAGAGACCAACATGAAAGTGCGTCAGGCGATTCCAGTCACCTCGGAATTGGGAGACATCAGTAAGCTTGCCAAGTTTGATGGTGAGTAATTTTGGAGAGGAAACTTTCAGATAGAGGAGGTGGGTTGGGTTTTGGGGTTTAAACTGCACCTTTTCCTTTTGGCTTCTTGCTGCTGTGATTATGCAGCTCCCTGGACTTTTTTGGGGCCTGGGGGTGGGGGGTTGCTCCTGGCATCAGGAATGCCAGGTGGCTACCACTTAACTTTTGAATTGATGATTGTCATTTGAAGAGATCGTCATAGCTGATCACTCTCTCCTTGCTTTGCATGTGAGAGAAATTCAGCTTTTTCTTATTTCTTAGGCTTATTCAGCTCAGAATAATAATATATGGTCCTTCTAACAAGACAAACTGTATAGTGTGTATAAGGAGAAGCCCTCCTGCCCTCCAATTCTACCCTCCTTAGGTAGCCAGGCTGTCTGTTTAGTGTGTATTCATCCACACTTTTTTTTATGTTTTGTTTTGTTTTGTTTTAAAGATTTTATTTTTTTTCCTTTTTCTCCCCAAAGCCCCCTGGTACATAGTTGTATATTCTTCGTTGTGGGTCCTTCTAGTTGTGGCATGTGGGACGCTGCCTCAGCATGGCTTGATGAGGAGTGCCATGTCCGCGTACAGGATTCGAACCAATGAAACACTGGGCCGCCTGCAGCAGAGCGCGTGAACTTAACCACTTGGCCACAGGGCCAGCCCCTCTTTATGTTTATAAACAGATGTGAAATCAGTCAATGGGATTATACTGTACCAAAATCTCTGCAACCTGCCTTTCTTTACCTATTAAATTCATCATATCACATCACTGTACAGTCATGCGCTGCACAACAATGTTTTGTTCAATGACAGACCGCATATATGACAGTGGTCCCCTAAGCTGAGCACCACATAGCCAGGTGTGTAGTAGACTATACCATCTAGGTTTGTGTAAGTACACTCTATGATGTTCACTCAATGATGAAATCACCTAATGACACATTTCTTGGAATTTATCCCTGTTGTTAAGCAATGCATGACTGTATAAAGAAATTTTACCTCATTAATAACTGCGTGATGTTTCTTAAAATTGATGTATCATGATTTATTCAACTATTCCCTGACCATTCAGTTGTTTCCAGTCTCTTGCTATTCAAATAATGCTTCAGTAAAAATTGTTGTGACCTATGCTCGTATTTTTGTAGAATAGAGTCCCAAAAGTGGGATTGCTGGCTCCAAGGATATGTCCACTTTTAATATTAATTCATGCTGCCTCATTCCTTTCAGTTCACACTCCCACCAGTAGTGTGTGGATGGGCCCATGTCCTAACACCATCCCCCTCAGTTGCTGTCTCATGGTCAAGCTATAGACTGGACCTTGAGCAATGACACTCTTGTCTTCCATTCAGGTGAAGTGATCTGCGAACCTCCCAACAACAAGCTGGACAAATTCAGTGGAACTCTCTACTGGAAGGAGAACAAGTTCCCCCTGAGCAACCAGAACATGCTGCTGCGGGGCTGCGTGCTGCGAAACACCGAGTGGTGCTTCGGGCTAGTCATCTTTGCAGGTGAGCCTCCTAGGGTCCAAAGAAAGGAGGATGAGAGTTGGTGACTCAGCCCTCCCTCGGGAATGTAGGGGGAGGCTGAGTGGGCTGGTACAATATGGAAGATAAAAACCCTCCAGCCCTGAATACAGGCCTCTTGTCCAGCCACTGTCTCTATTTCAACCCAGTGTCCTGTAGTCTGGAGACCAGGGTAAAAGCCCAGAGGCAGATTTTTTTACTTGACTTTCCCAGCCTTTCCTATCCTTTTCTAGGTCCTGACACTAAGCTGATGCAGAACAGTGGCAGGACAAAGTTCAAGAGAACAAGTATTGATCGCCTAATGAATACACTGGTGCTCTGGGTAAGGCTTCCCACATGTGGTTCCCTGTCCCCACCCTCTGGTTCTCCCTGGGCGGCTCCTTTGTTCTCCCCTTGTCTCCTCCCTGGTCAGTAGTCAGGCTTCAGGTTTTGTCTTTAAAGCTGCTGGCAGGTCAGCCACTCAGAGACAGTGTTTATGTCAGGCTCCTTTTAGACTTGGGATATGTTATTTAAAAAACCTTAGGAACGTGCATGTATCAACAACTTAAGAAGGCTGAAACAAGTCTTCCCTTCTCTGGATTCCAGTTATGATGATGACTTAGTGCAGCATGTGACCTTCTGTTTGCTTTTGCCAGGGACAAGGAGGCCTTCATGGGGATGGTGCAGGAATTAAAAGAAAAATTTCCATTTGGAGGATGGATAACGGGGTCTTTTCCCTTGACTTCTAAGAGTGAAGGATCCCAGAGGAGAAGTTTCTGTTTTGGTTTTTGGCAATTCCTGAATCCTTCTCTTGTTTGGCTAGAAATTTGAGCTCCTTGTCGGGTTCTCCTCCCCTTCTTGTGCCCCCACTGCCTGCTGCCCGCCCCCCACACGCCAGCTTGGGTAGGCTGGGGCCAGCCTCTGGTGAGAGTTTCCGCCCTGGCCTTAAAGGGTTTGTAGAAACCCAGCCTAAGGGAGAGAGGTTAAGTCTATCACGCAAGCTCACATCGCCCCCTGGTGGTCCTTGAGCACCAGGCTAGTTCCTGTTTTGTTTCAAAGCATCAAGAGTGGCGGCAGCTTTGGAAATAGATGTCTGAGATCAGACGATGGTCTCAAATTTTTTCTTTTCACCACCAAAACTTTCTTATGAACCTTCTTCAAGGACTCCAAGCTTTGTAAGTTTTTTAACTACCAAGAAATCTACATTTATAAAGATACAATTTGTTTCCCTAGTTAAAATTTTTCTTTGGCCATCTGTAGGAGATAATGAACATTACAGAAACTTGGCGTTTTTGTTAGCTTGTGGAGGCTTAGCTCAGGTAAATGGGTGATTTCCAGTAAGTTGCTTTGGTATGTTGAAAGTAGCTCACTCCATTCTTACCTCTTCTAAGGGTTCTAGCATGTCATATTGGGAGCTACGCAACTACTTCAGCTTCCCCGTCATACAGATGAGAAAAATGTTCAGAGAGAAAGCCACATGATGGTTGATGGCAGGCTACAACTTGTCACCAGTTCCACGTACTTCCCACTAGAACATGCCACCATCTTAAAGATGCCTGAGCTTTTGAGGGCTCGGGGTACAAGTGGTGACCTTCAGGGATGCACTTGATTTTGAGGGGCTCCTAAGTGGCAGCCTAGCCTCTGCTTTTTTTTTTTTTTTTAAAGATTTTATTTTTTCCTTTTTCTCCCCAAAGCCCCCTGGTACATAGTTGTATATTCTTCATTGTGGGTCCTTCTAGTTGTGGCACGTGGGACATCGCCTCAGCGTGGTTTGATGAGCAGTGCCATGTCCACGCCCAGGATTTGAACCAACGAAACACTGGGCCGCCTGCAGCGGAGCGCGCCAACTTAACCACTCAGCCACGGGGCCAGCTCCTAGCCTCTGCTTCTTATTCCTCCTCAGATTTTTGGATTCCTGGTCTGCATGGGGGTGATCCTGGCCATTGGCAATGCCATCTGGGAGCACGAGGTTGGGATGCGCTTCCAGGTCTACTTGCCTTGGGATGAGGCAGTGGACAGTGCCTTTTTCTCTGGCTTCCTCTCCTTCTGGTCCTACATCATCATCCTCAACACCGTCGTGCCCATATCTCTCTATGTCAGGTATGCGCTTTCTCTGCCCCAGGGTCTCTCCAGGGAGCTTGGGTGGTCCCTTGGCAAACTTTTCTATGATGATGAAGTCCCTGAGAAAGAACTTGAAGTCCTCTTCTTCCTGTACTCTGAACATATCTGTTTATCTCTGTGTGCAGACGAAACTTCACCACAGTTTCCTGGCACTTTGGACTGTATCAGAACAAAGACTGTATTGATTTATTCAGCATATATTTATTGCCTGCTGACTTTGTGCAGAGAAGCATGCCAGGTGCTGTGGCACATACAAAGATATATTAGGAATGGATCTCCTTCCCTCTAGGAGCTTCATTCTAGTAGAAGAAGAAAAATCTAAAGACGTTATGAAACAAAAAGGGAACAAATGCTGTAGGAGTCATTCTCCTCCAGTCTTACGTGTGAAGCAAGGGGACAGAGATGTGTAATATGGTCTCTGCCTTCAAAAGCAGCAGACTGGTAGGGAAGGGGAGATACAAACAGTGTAAGATGCTGAGATACCATGTGGGAGGCACAAAGTGCCGTGAGAGAAGAGCATTGCACTTCATGCACTTAATTAGGGAGGACATCTCTGAAGAGGTGGCTGTTGAACTGGGCTTTGAGCGGTTGCTGGGATGGGTGAAGGTGAGCCTGGAGGTGAGGGCTGGAACAAAGGCGTGGAGATAGGAACCTCGGAAAGGTCATGGGACAGTTTGTCAGGAGCTTGGACCATGAGTGGGGGGCTATAAGACAGAGAGCTGGAAACATAAGCTTGTTCCTGATGAAGAGTCTTGGATCTTTGCCTATGGACTTTATACTAGTAAACCATTAAAAGAGTCTTTAAAAAATTCTAAAGAATGCTTTAGGATGTGTTGACTGGAAGTGGTGTGCAACATGAATAGGATCAAGGATACGTCTAGGATGTTTGAGGTAAAGAGAATGTTAACAAGGACTGGGCCAGTGAGAATGGACAGGAAGAGGGGGATGCTAGAGAAGGAAGGAAGAACGCCCAGAAGAAAGAAATTTTCTTTTGTATTCAGTGCCTTGCACTTGAGATAAGGGAACCTGTGACATTTTTAAGGAAATGCTTTATGGAGATGCTCAGAACTCTTCCCTATGCCATTTTTTGTACACACGGATTCCCCAGCTAGTCTTCTAAGTCTCTCCCCTAGCCCCTGAATCTTAGTGCTAATGGCAGTGAGTAGAAGATAGTTTCTGTACTGAGGGCATACAGTTTGGGTTTTCATAGAGCACTGAGAGGAGACTCAGGCCAGCCCTGGTGGCCTAGTGGTTAAGTTTGGCAAGCTCCATTTTGGTGGCCCAGGTTCATTTCCTGGATGTGGACCTATATACCACTCGTCTGTCAGTGGTCATGCTGTAGCAGTGGCTTACGTGCAAAAAGAGAAGATAGGCAACAGATGTTAGCTCAGGGCGAATATTCCTCAGCAAAAAAACATGGAGACTCAGAAGGTTCATGATTTAGTTCTGTCTACTCATTAGCACATGACCTCAGACAACTCCACAATCACTTGGGGTCTCAGTTTTCTCATGTAAAATGGGAATAATAATACCTGTTCCACCTTCTTCATAGGGACATCTTGATGTAAGATACTAGATTGGAAAATACATTTTAAAAATTAAATTACTATGCCAATATTGGGTGGTAGCATGTCCATCATTATCATTGCAACTCTGTTCTTCATTAGTATTTAAATAATTTCTTGTTTACAGTCTGATTGTTTTTCCATCTTTGAGCTTTACTGTCCATGTTTTGTATCCAAGATCACTCGAAGCCCATGGTAGCTGCCTAAGAAAGTTGATTTTCTCAGTCTCAATAGTGTGTGTGTTTGGGGGAAGGTGGGAGGAGGTGTTTGATCAGTTGAGCGGGGAGAAGGCTATGAAGACATTTCCAGTCAACACATTTTTACCTGATAAATGGATCCTGCTAGCAGCCTCAGTCGAGCTGGAGGCAGGGTTCCAGATGTGGCCCCATTGCTTGGCCCTACTGGACCTAAATACAAAGCGCTTTCTGGAAACACTGAGAGATCCCAAAGGTCACGCCTAGCAAAAAAGAGATGTGGACAGACTTCAGGATGTAGAAAGCACTGTGTCGTTATAAACTCGCATTATTTCCCAGGTTCTGGAGGCCCCACTCTGTCTGGAGTCTGCATCTCGGTTTGCCTCGTGTGCTTCCTGAAAGCGTCAAGTCAGGGTTGTGGAGCCCTGAGCCCAGGTGGAAGGAGGGTGCTCTGCCTGGGTTAGGGCAGGGAGGAGTAGGCTTCAGAGCCTTCTGGTTTCCTTCCCCACAGCCCCTCTCTGAGGTGGCATCTGTGTTGCTGTGGCATACGCAGCACCCTCATTATTTCTCTTTTTTTTTCTCTCTTTCTCTCTTACACTTTCTCTTGTTTTCTCTGCATGGTTTCTGTATTATTAGTCTTGAGGTAAGAACTGGCTGAGTGCCTTGTCTGCAGTCTTTCTTCCTCCTCTGCCCGTGCTGTCTGCCCCGCCTGCCCAGGCCCTGTGCACCTTTTTGTCTGGAGAGCATCAGAGGGTCGGGTCGGGGAGTTCCGTTGCCGGCTATGCGTGGCTGGCTCCACCTTCAGGTTCTCCTTGCCCTTCTCCACCCAGATGTCTGCTCTGTTCTCGTTTCTCCCCAGCTGGAGGGCCTGCGGCGAAGGCCCATGTGGGTGGGCATCCTCTCTCCTTCCTGCCCCAAGCCTTACCTCTTGTCCCCTGTGCAGTGTGGAGGTCATCCGCCTGGGCCACAGCTACTTCATCAACTGGGATAAGAAGATGTTCTGCATGAAGAAGCGGACGCCCGCAGAGGCCCGTACCACCACCCTGAACGAGGAGCTGGGCCAGGTGGAGTACATCTTCTCTGACAAGACAGGCACGCTCACTCAGAACATCATGGTCTTCAACAAGTGCTCCATCAATGGCCACAGCTATGGTATGGCAATGCTTCTGGGGACTGGGGGCTCGCATCTCGCCTGGAAGGAGAGTGGTACTAGGACTCCCGCAGTTGTCTTGACATTTGGGTTTTACTTCTTTCCTACTTGGGTGTGCAGGGCCTTGAATGGGTCCACTCTGTATCCTGTGTCAGGAAGCAGATGCTGACAGTGCTTCCCCTATCCTCTGTTGACGCCCTCACCCTGGTCTCAGCTCCAGGCAGTAGGGGAGCTCCTTGGCTGTTTGAAGTGAAGCCCAAGACACTGGTCTCTGAGCATCCTGGTCAGGTTGGACCTTGGCTGCCTCGGTGGAGTGCTAGACTCTCCCCCTCACTGTTCAGGGCCTCTGTGAGTCTCTGGAATGTGACCATTGTCTTTCCAGTGTGGCTGAGCTGCAGTGGCCTTGTCGCTGAGCTCCTGGGATGGCTTGGGGCCTGGTGTGTGGTGTCTGACTTTTATGCAGAGTGAGCCCTTCTCATAACTGTTTTCTGTACTAACCCAGGCCCGTGGCCAGTGTGTGAGGCTTTGTCTGTTGTGTAGGACTAAAGAGCCAAAGGTACCGCAGGAGGCCTGGGAGCCCTGCACGGAGGAGTATAGGATTGGAGCTGCCCTGGGAAAGCTGGTGGGGGGTCGTGAGGACAAGGATAGGGAACAGTGGTTGCCGTGACTTTTAGTCCTGGAGTTCTAAAGATCCAGGGTACCTGTTGCCTCCTGTCCCTTGAGTCAGCAGTGTGAATCTGTGTGGCATTTGCTCAAGAATCAGGGTTGCAGGTTCCAGGTGCCTGTGGGGGTTCTGACTGGAGCCTTCTCCCCCTGCTCTGAGAGATCTCCAGCTCTGACATTGCTTCTCCTTCTGTTCTGGCTGTATGTAGGTGATGTGTTTGATGTCCTGGGACACAAGGCTGAATTGGGAGAGGTAAGGTCCAGCCTCTGTAGTTATTCTATATGACAGTTAAGCATAGGGTACCTGACCAGTAATGATATAGTTAGGAGTGGTGTGTTGTTTGGTCAGGAAATGGAAGTTACTTGGAGAAATGGGTGTTTTAAGGAAGAATTGGTAGCAGAAGTGGGAATTTTGAGGTCCACAGTGGACAGGATCTTGGGCCTTCCTACCAGGAGTTGGAAGGGCAGGGAACAGTAGGGTGGGGACAGCCCTTCCCTGGAATGCAGCCTGGCGGCCCCCATTTCCTACTTGCCCTCTTACCTGCTTCAGAGGCCTGAACCTGTCGACTTCTCCTTCAATCCTCTGGCTGACAAGAAGTTCTTATTTTGGGACCCCACCCTCTTGGAAGCTGTCAAGATGGGGGACCCCCACACGCATGAGTTTTTCCGCCTCCTTTCCCTTTGTCATACCGTCATGTCAGAAGAAAAGAACGAAGGTGAGCCAAGGAGCTGGCTTGGGCTGTCCCCTGCCTGACTTGTGCCTTCGAGCTCGGGCTCTACTCTGTTGCTGGGCTGGGGCTTCCTGGGTGGGACACGTGGCTGACAGTGCTGCCACTAAACACCACACGTGTTCTTCCTCCCCGCCAGGGGAGCTGTACTACAAAGCCCAGTCCCCGGACGAGGGGGCCCTGGTCACTGCAGCCAGAAACTTTGGTTTTATATTTCGCTCTCGTACCCCCAAAACCATCACTGTCCACGAGATGGGCACAGCCATCACCTACCAGTTGCTGGCCATCCTAGACTTCAACAATATCCGCAAGCGGATGTCGGTCATAGGTGAGGCCTGGACTAGCTGCTGGGGGCTTCGGGGGAAGCACACAAGCCTGGAATGGGTGAGGGATACTGGGTGCACCTTGTTGATGTGTTAAAGGTGGGGGTCTTTGCCTGCCTGAAGTTTTCTGGGACTTTCTCCCCCTGTCTCACTCACAGTGCGGAATCCAGAGGGGAAGATCCGGCTCTACTGCAAAGGGGCTGACACTATCCTGCTGGACAGACTCCACCACTCCACCCAAGAGCTGCTTAACACCACCACTGACCACCTGAATGTAGGTGTGAGGGGAGGAGGGGCCTTGTGATTCTGCTACTTTTGGTGTTGTGGGAGGGCGTGAGGGGTGACTTTCTTGACTCTGCTTCCAGGAATACGCAGGGGAAGGGCTGAGGACCCTGGTACTGGCCTACAAGGATCTGGATGAAGAGTACTATGAGGAGTGGGCCGAGAGACGACTCCAAGCCAGCCTGGCCCAGGACAGCCGGGAGGACAGGCTGGCCACCGTCTATGAGGAGGTTGAGAGCGACATGATGGTATAGGCTGCAGAATGGGCTGAGGGTGGACAAGGAGGGCTCATGCCCAGGGCTGTCGTGCCAGGGACCCTTGTGGTACTTTCAGCTGCTGGGTGCAACGGCCATTGAAGACAAACTTCAGCAAGGGGTTCCGGAGACTATCGCCCTCCTGACGCTGGCCAACATCAAGATTTGGGTGCTAACCGGAGACAAACAAGGTGAGAGCCCAGGAGAGCAGAGGAAATTGCATCTGGACGGTAGCCCTGTCGGGTCCTTGCATGAGCCTAGGACATCAGGCAGGAGAGTGCACTGACCTTGTTCGGGGCCTGTCCGTAGCTCCTGCGTTCTCTCTTGGTAGAGACGGCCGTGAACATTGGCTATTCCTGCAAGATGCTGACGGACGACATGACAGAGGTGTTCATAGTCACTGGCCACACCGTCCTGGAAGTGCGGGAGGAACTCAGGTAAACAGAGACCTGAGGCAGGCAGATGTTCTGCACTGTGCACATGGGTTGGGCAGGATTTCCTGGGCCCTGATGGGTCCAGGGGTGGCTTGAATCACTATTGCTGTCCTGGAAGACCACGGTTTCATTTCCACCTTCACAGGAAAGCCCGGGAGAAGATGATGGACTCGTCCCGCGCTGTAGGCAACGGCTTCACCTACCAGGAGAAAGTTTCTTCTTCCAAGCTTACATCTGTCCTGGAAGCTGTTGCTGGGGAGTACGCCCTGGTGATCAATGGGCACAGCCTAGTAAGTGTCACGATCCTTCACTTGTGCAGTATCTCTCCAGCGAGCACTTCTCTCCATACAGCTTTTATATCTTTTTCTCATTTCCCTTGACTTGAGAGGGGCTGTGGTCTTTAAGGGGACTGGGAGGAGCTGACTCCCAGATCTCTCCTGGGGAAGACTGGGGTTCTCTCCGGACTCTCTGTGTTCCAGGCCCATGCGTTAGAGGCAGACATGGAGCTGGAGTTTTTGGAAACAGCCTGTGCCTGCAAAGCTGTCATCTGCTGCCGGGTGACCCCTTTGCAGAAGGCACAAGTGGTGGAACTGGTTAAGAAGTACAAGAAGGCTGTGACACTTGCTATTGGGGATGGAGCCAATGATGTCAGCATGATCAAAAGTGAGTGTGGACTGTGTAGGCGTGTAGGCTTGGGGGAAGGTGGGGAGAAGGCCCATGAGGTCTCGGGACTAGGGAGAATGATGAGGTATGGGGCCTCTAACTTGTTGAGATTCTGAAGCATGTGACCATCTTCACCCTCTTGTCATCTCTTGTCTCTGCAGCAGCCCACATTGGTGTGGGCATCAGTGGTCAGGAAGGGATCCAGGCTGTCCTGGCCTCTGATTACTCCTTCTCCCAGTTCAAGTTCCTGCAGCGCCTCCTGCTGGTGCACGGGCGCTGGTCCTACCTGCGCATGTGCAAGTTCCTCTGCTATTTCTTCTACAAGAACTTTGCTTTCACCATGGTCCACTTCTGGTTCGGCTTCTTCTGTGGCTTCTCAGCCCAGGTAGTAAGCTCCCAGTCCACTGGTTTGCCTATCTGTAAGCTACTCAAGAGCAGAGATTGTATCTGTCCTGTTCATCGCTCAGGCCCCTGGGGCCTAGGTATTGTCTGGTACATGTATTAAAAAAATACTTGTTGAGGCCAGCCCTGTGGCATAGTGGTTAAGATTGCATACTCCGCTTCAGTGGCCCGGGGTTCACAGGTTTGGATCCCGGGCACAGACCTACAACCGCTTGTCAAGCCACACTGTGGCAGCATCCCACATAAAATAGACAAAGATTGGCACACATATTAGTTCAGTGACAGTCTTCCTCAAGCAAAAAGAGGAAGATTGGCAACAGATGTTAGCTCAGGGCCACTCTTCCTCACAAAAAGACAAACAGGCAGACAAAAAAATTTGTTGAAGGAGTAGAGAGGGAGCCCCAGAAAATTCCTTAGGGCTCCATGTATGCCACATTGGCTGTCTTCCTCGGCTTGATTTGTAGTGAAGAATGACTGTATGTTCACTCCTCTGTTGCTCTCTGTTCTCTCTCCAGACCGTCTATGACCAGTATTTCATCACCCTTTATAACATCGTGTACACATCCCTCCCAGTCCTGGCTATGGGGGTCTTTGATCAGGTATGGGGGAGTTTGATGGTCAAGCAGGATGGGGAGAAGGACCTTGCTGCGAAGGAGTCACACTGATATTGGTGGGTGTGTGACACTTGTACCCACTGCCTGTGGTCCCTGGGTATGGCTGGTTCTTTCTCTCGGCTTCAGCTGACCTGTAACTCCTCTGGGTTGCTGAACAAAGGTTAATTGGGGGCAGCTGGCTTGAGGTTGGATTTAGCTATCAAAGAATTTGAAAATGAAGAAGCAGGGACAAGGTCTGCCCTTGGCTATCCTGAGTCAAAATGGCAGCTTCTGAGGCCTGGTATGCCACTTGGCTCTCCCCACACAGGATGTCCCAGAGCAGCGGAGCATGGAGTACCCTAAGCTATATGAGCCAGGCCAGCTGAACCTCCTCTTCAACAAGCGGGAGTTTTTCATCTGCATCGCCCAGGGCATCTACACCTCCGTGCTCATGTTCTTCATCCCCTATGGGGTGTTTGCTGAGGCCACTCGGGATGATGGCACTCAGCTGGCTGACTACCAGTCCTTTGCAGTCACTGTGGCTACTTCGCTGGTCATCGTGGTCAGTGTGCAGGTATGAGGCAGACCAGGAGCTGCTCTTCCCCCTGGAAGAAGTGAGCCTCCTTTTCCTGGGGTTGCCCTGGGTACTAGTGGGACGGGGGACGGGGTTTTTTGGGGATGGTCCTTTTGCCTGTGACAATTGCTTTTTGCAGATTGGGCTGGATACAGGCTACTGGACAGCCATCAACCACTTCTTCATCTGGGGCAGCCTAGCTGTTTACTTTGCCATCCTCTTTGCCATGCACAGCAATGGGCTCTTCGACATGTTTCCGAACCAGTTCCGGTTTGTGGGTGAGTTCCTGTGGCTTCCTCTTGAATCAGTGAGAAATCACACCTGTTCTGGGACTAACAGGGTACGTAGCCAGTTTGCACATCATGAGCATTTATTGGACACTCCTCGTGCCGGGTATTCTGCAAGGTGCTGGGGGGATAGCTAGCTGTATCTGACCCAGGCCCTGCCCTCAGAGAACTTCCATATCCATGAAAGTGAACAATAGCCCTGCCAGGCCCTGGAAGGTCAGGGCTCCAAGGGAGGACAAGGGGTAGCAGGCTTCATGGTCAGCAAAATGATGCTTGTGGGACGGTCAGGGAGAGTCCCACAGAGGCGGCTGCTGTGAGTAGAGCCGGGATTAGGGAGTCAGATTCCAAGTCAGAGAGCTGGCAGTGTGGAAAGGCCACTTGTTTCTAGGGAATGGAGAGTGCTCCACCAGGGTGGGGTGAGAATACGCATTGAGAAGCAGTGGAAGAGAGGCTGGAAAGGTGGGGCCTTGGAGGGATCAGGATGCTGGGCTGTCAGGTCAAAGAGTCTTTTTTTTTTTTTTGAGGAGAGAGTAGAGAGTGGCATCAAAGGATTACTTTGGAAAAATGAATCTGGCAGTGATGGCCAGTGGGGAAGTACTGTGGTGATTGAGCACAAGACTGTTCAGAACTGGGGCCAAGGTGGCCCTGGTGTGTGCAGAGAGGGGCTGGTTGGGAGGCATGAGGTGATAGACACATTTTCAGATCTTGACATTTGCTTTAGATCTGTTCACTCATTCATCCAGTGGCCATTCAGTCAGCACCTGCTCTGTGTCACCCACCACTCTGGCTGCTGGGGATGTAGCAGTGAACAAAACAGGCAAAATCCTTGCCTTCTTGGATTTCCTATTTTAGTGAGACAGTTTACAAGTTAACAGATAGAATGTTTGGAACTAATAAGTCCTATAAGAATCATCAAGCAGGGTAGAGAGGAGCAAGAGTTGTCAGCAATGACCTCTTGAGGAAGGGACGTTGGCACAGAGAAATCTGCATAAAGGGAAGGAGCAAGCCATGTGGCTCTCTGGGAAGGAACAATCCAGGAAGAGCAAACAGTGACACAGAAGCGTTAGCTGGGGGCTTGCAAGGAAGAGTGTGTGTGTATCTAGGAAGTGAGGTTAGAGGGTAGGGCTGGGGTGGGGAGAGGTGAGGGAGATGATGAGAATTGGTCCAGATCATGTAAGCCCTTTTGGCAGAGTAAAAACTTTAAATATTAATCTAAACATGATAGGAAGCTGTTGCAGGGTTTTGAGCAGGGAAATGTTGTAAACTGATTTATGTTTTTAAAGGATCACTCTTGCTGTTTTGTGGATAACAAAGTGTAGGGGGCAAAGGTGGAAACGGGGAGACCAGTTAGGAGGTTGTAGCAGTAATCCAGGTAAGAATGATGGTGGCTTAGAATAGAGTGAGAAGTGGAATTCCATAGGTATTTTGAAAAGTGGAGCCCACAGATCGGATAAGGGGTCAGAGAGAGAGGAATCAAGGTTGACCTCAGAGCTTTTAGTTGGAGCAACTGAGTGGGTGGTGGTATTTCCTGTGCTGGGGAAGACATAGAGCAGATTGGGGTGGAGGAAATGTCACTCACTTTTGGCCATGTAAAATTGAGATGCCGGCTAGATATTCACCAGAGATGTCAAATGAGGCAGTTAAAGAAATGGGTCTGAAGTTCTGGGGAGAGTTTGGAGCTAGACTCAGCTTTGGAGGTGTATGCTGTGGAGCAGGGAGGAGAGGGAAGCCAGGGACGACTTAGGTTTTGAGACTGGGGAAGTGGGCTGTCAGAGATAGAAATGGGGAACTTGGGGCTGCCCTTCTGTCCATTTTGTGACTCCCAAGGCCTCGGACTCCTCTGCATTCCCAGGTAATGCTCAGAACACCCTGGCCCAGCCCACGGTGTGGCTGACCATCGTGCTCACCACGGTCGTCTGCATCATGCCTGTGGTTGCCTTTCGATTCCTCAAGCTGAACCTGAAGCCCGACCTCTCTGACACGGTGAGAAGCTGGGCTGTCTGCTTTGGGGGACGGAGACAGTGTGTCAGAAAGCCTTCTGGCTTAAACGCTTATGCGCTGCAGTTTGTGGGCTGCAGGTCTGTTAAGTATGTCGGTGGTGGTGTCTGCTCTTCCTCTGAACAGACATCTCTGTGCCATGGAGGTTCCCATGGCCACCCTGTCCTGGGTGCTCTGGGTCCCTTCTCCGTGGTGGTGTTTGACACTGCCACACTGATGGAGGCCCCTTCATTTGTGCTTCCCCTGCCAGGTCCGCTACACCCAGCTGGTGCGGAAGAAGCAGAAGGCCCAGCACCGCTGCATGCGGCGTGTGGGTCGCACAGGTTCCCGGCGCTCCGGCTATGCCTTCTCCCACCAGGAGGGCTTCGGGGAGCTCATTATGTCTGGGAAAAATATGCGGCTCAGCTCGCTTGCACTCTCCAGCTTTACCACTCGCTCTAGCTCCAGCTGGATTGAGAGCCTGCGCAGGAAAAAGAGTGATAGCGCCAGCAGCCCCAGTGGAGGGGCCGACAAGCCCCTCAAGGGTTGAAGGCTGCGACTGGGACACCCCATGCTGGTTATCAGAGCACGCAGGGCTGGCCGGCCACTGAGAGGACAGCATCTAAGAACTGCGGGTCCTCATCCCTTGCCTCTCCCATATCCCCTAGTAGACTCTGTCCTACTGGTACAAGGAATGGCTGGGGCATCCCCAGCTATGGGAGAGTGGAGGGGGCAGGCCCTAAGGGCAGAGTAGGGGCTGGGGCATCATCAAAAACAAGCCCCAGTAGGGGACCAGATGTGGAACCAAAAATAGAAGAAAAAACTCTTAGAGATTGGGTCTGCCCCTGCCCTGCCTGGGAGTCCACAGGGAGACTATAATCTCTGTATTTTTTTATTCCCACTCCCCAGAGGGGCCCTAGAGCCCCTGTTCCTGAATTACACAAGAATGTATCATGCCGGGAAGCCAGAGACCTGCTGGGGCCTCTGGGCCCCTTGCATCGTGTATGTCTCTCCTTGATTTGTGTTTGTGTCCATTTGGTTTTGTCTTTTTTATTTGGCAAGTGGAGGAGTCCACTATGTAATTTTCATGTTATGGTTGATGTCTTAACTGTCCTGGGGAAGAGGAGGCTGGCATGCAGGGGTGCCCCAACCTGGCTGGATTTGGAGTAGTTTGGGAGGAGCCACAGGTCACAGGTGGCCCTCCAGTGGCTGGTGTCCATGAGGGATAGAGAGGCTGACCAGAGTGGGAGGTCTCTGTCAGCAGAGGGTGTTGGGAGAGGATAAGGAAGGTTTCATCCTATCTCCTTCCTCACCTTGAGAGTGAGATGCTACCCCTTCCTCCAGCACACACATATATCAACTCCCGGATTCTATAATTCCTGCTAGTATTTCCCAGGGCTGGAGTCTGGGAACGTGATCCCATGGTTCTCAGTGACCTAAAGCTGGGTATGAAATTTAGTCTGAAGAAAAGTTTTCTTTTGAATTTAGACCCAAGTTCATTAGCAGAGTCCCTTCTGACTTCCCTTCTCCTTCCTCATTGGCATTTTCCTACATTACACCCTGGACCTGAGGTGGGCCCGAAAGGGGAAGCTGAGCATCCAGAGGCAAGGCTGAAAGGGGGAAGCTGGCCTCTGCTTCACCCTTCTGGTAAACAAGGGGTCCCACCCCCTCCAGGGCTAGCATCTGGAAAGATGTGGTAGAGTCTCTGTACTGGGGCGGGGGGACGGGGCGCAGGAGGAGTGCAAAACTGGGCTCGGGCCAGGAGACTAAGCTCAGTATCTGGCTTGATCTGGACAGGACTCAGTTGGAGCCTTGGCATGCGTGTCCTTCCTCTCTGTTATCCACACCTAGGAAGCTATTATTCAAATTAGGCATTTCCCAAGTTAATTGCTACCAAATCAGTCTTGGGAAGAATCTTTTCCTCATCTTTGGTAGTGGAGGGGGGTACTCAGGAATGGTGTGGAGCTGGGAGTGGGGTATGGAGATCTTAAACATTCAATGTGGGAGCCCCGAGGGAACTGGAGGTAGGCTGTGATGAGGTGGGGTGGGGTGGGCAGGGAATAGTGGGAGGGGAAAGCTTGACAGGGAAATCCCTTTTGGCCACACAGTTTACAAACCTACCATCATGTGTTTGTGTGTCTCTTAAGGTGAGAGTCTGATTTTTATACCAAAGAGGAAATGATTTTTTTTCATATTGGTTTGTCTATAATATAAATATAAATATATATATATATATACAGTTATATATATTATTTTTTTGGTTCTCTCTCGTTTTTTAGGGAGGGAGGAAAGTACCAAGTTGCATTGAGCTGTAATTAAGGAACATTCTGTATAATTTATGACACATTTCTATACTTGCAAAAATTATATCATTTTATGGATATAAGAGAAAAATGTCTTTTTATAAAATTCCAATTTCTGAGAAGTGTGTAACTTGTCTCTTTTCTGATGTTTAACCAAGACTGGTGGTAAAACTAAAGAGAGAGAAACTTTTTAAAATGGAATTGAGTGGTTAGATCTGGGCCGAGGTGGAGAAAACAGAATAACTGGTGGGATATAGCACCTCCTCTGTTTGCACACCTCCCAGGATCCAAGTTTTAGCTGGAAGATGGGGCAGTGGGTGGGGCTGAGGCAGACCAGGGGGACTTTGTGTTCAGCTGATGGCTGGGTGCTTAGGACCTTGAACTGTTTGCCTTTCCAAACACAAGCCAAACTCTCATTCCTAACTCCTGCCAGATGGGTGGGTATGTGTGAGGAAAGCACCAGGTAAATATTGTAAGTTGCCTTTTTTTTTTTTACCCCCACCCTGTGCTTTTTCGTTGGCACTGGCCTCATAGCCTCACATCTTCCTGGCTTTTCACAGAAGTGAATGTCAAGGAGCCCAAGTATTTCAGACCAGGACTGCAGGAATTTAAGGTTAGCAGATGAGGTGAACTTTCCTCCAGGGAAGGGAGAGTGGGATGAGGACCGGTGTCCAGGAGAGCTCAGGGCTGGGGGTTGGTGCTGATACCCATCCAACACCCCCCCACCCAGGCTGGTTTCCTCCTCTGACCTAACCAGTCTTTTCTGTCATGGTGACAATCCTTCCTCTTCCTCCCCTTCTTCCTTCTAAAAAATATAAAGTTCCAACTAGGAGCTAAGCTTGGAGAGAAGACTCAAAGATAAGATCAGTCCCTCTTAAGGAGAAATAGTCCAGGCCAGGGATAGCACCACAGACCCCAGGACACAACCTGGTACCTGTCTCCACACAAGAAGAGCCTGCCCAGGTGCAAACCAGCCTTTCACCAGTGTTTTTCTGGAACCCTGAGCCTTAGGCAGCAAGTGGCATCTGGCCTCAGTGCCCCTGCCCCCATGGCATAGAAACAGGACTTAATCCCTTGAGGCAGGTTAGGCTCCCAACTTTCCCGTCCCTGCCATCTTTCACCCAGACCAAAAGGCTGATGCCCTCCTTGCCCTGCGACAGACCCTCAGCGTTTCACTCAGCACTGCCTGGGCTTCTGTTCCCACTTTTCCCCTCACTGCTGACCTGCAAGAGAGGTGTCAGAGGACAGACAAAATACTGCTATTCAACCATGGAGAAAATGTTCTCCCCTGCTCCTGCTCCAATGAGCCCAGGATCTCCCCTTACCCAGGATCCCGTTATATATATCTGAGCAGTAGGACCAGCATTATTTTTGCTCTCATTGCCACATGCAGACGTTTTTTTCTTCCGTCTTTGTATAAACATGCGTCCTTTGAGTCTCTTGTCACTTAGATCCCCTGTTTGCCCCTGATTTCCTACTTCCTGGCACGCACAGGACTTGGGCACCTCTTACTGTCTTCCCATCCCTCGTCCCACCATCACCCTACTGCTTTCTCAGACTGTGTGGATGAGAAGCCTGTCTGATGCCCTAGCGTTGTTCTTCCTTGGCCACCTCATTTCTGAGGGCACCCAACTCCCCCCACCACAGCAGCACACTCCCTGTGCTCACTCCGTATCCCGCTCTCATCGGGATAGCTCCACCTTGGACATTTCACAATCCAGTGTCTGACTGTCCACATCCTTCAGTTCTTCCACCTTTCACCTGTGCTCCCAACATGCACCATCACCTCCTGCCTTTTCTCCTGATCACTCACCTCCTTTACATGGGCTCTAACTTGCTTCCCAACCCAGCTCAGAGCCTACAGTGTGGTCTTATCCACTTTGCCCAGCAACACTCCAATGCTGGATCAACCTGACGTCTCCTATGGCGAGCTGTAAGCTTGAAAGGAGAACGCCACACAACCATGGGGAATAGAGGAGCTGTGAGTTCACATCCTCCCACCTCCCCAGGCCCGTCAGCAGGTGAGGCAATGCTGTGACTCTCCAGTTACTTTCATTCTCCCTCCCCTCACTGACTACTCCTAACTCTTCCCTCTTCCCTCAAATCCTTCCCACCACCTCCCACCCTACCCTCAGCAGATGGTTCTGCCTCCTACTTCACAGAGGAAAATAACTTCTTCAGCTTTCCCTATCACCTACAAGTTTCCCTCCGCTGAGACAGGCCTCACGCCCCCCTCTGCCTGTGCTCTGGCTCCTCCCTCCTCCACCTCAGCACGTTCCACTGTCCTCCATCCATTGTCCTCTCTTTATCTTCCCTTTACCTGCCTCTCCTCTTCTTCACTCTACGCCCCGAAGTCTGGCTTCTTCTTTACCCATCCCTGAAATGCATTCTCTAAAATCACCTTTGACCTTCATGTGGCCAAGTCCAGTGCACATTTCCAGATCTGATCTTACATGTAATCTCTTAGTCATCTGATATAGTTGGCCACTTCTTCCTTGAAACTCTGCCCTCCATTGGCCTTGGTTTTTTAATCCCATCTCGGTTTCGCCACTGCCTCTGGCTGCTCTTTCTCAGTCTCCTTTCCTAGAGCTCCTTTTGCTCTTCCCTGCCAGGGTTCCATCTTGGCTCTGAGCTCTTCTGGTCAGAATGGATTGTAGGTCTGACCAGTATCTGGTCAGCCAAGGTCCCTGAATGGCCCCATCCAAATCCATGTTTTAAATGAGATTTGGGAGAGTCACCATTGTTTGCCTCCAGATTGGACTTCTTTCCCTCACCCCCACACTTTAGACCTCTGTATTCAACTATCCTTTGGACCTCTCCACTTGGATGGAGAGGTCCACCAGCCCCTCACAGTCAATATGTCCCAAATTGAAAGTCATTTTCCCCAATACCTGCTCCTCCTGCATCCTCTATTTTAGTGAATGGCACACTATCTCCCCTGTCACTAAAGCCAGACACACAAGTCCTGCAGAAAACCCCACAACACCTGCTCTTTTGCCACTACATTCCATATCACATATTTTATCCTCCTTTACGTGGAGCATGAAATGAATTAAACTGCAACCTCCTGAGCCACTATTTCCCAGTCATTGCACCCCAGGCAGGGTCATGACAGCCATATTTCTGCCCCTAAGGAGGAGCCATTTAGGTTTGGAATTCAAAACACGAAGAAATTCTCCTGCCAGAAAAGCCCAATAATACCACCTTCCTTGATCCTGCGGGAGAAATGGGGAGAGACCAGAGTGCTCAAGTGAGACAGGCAGGCACCTGCAACATCCCCCTGTCACCACCTGCTAGAGCACAGGGAAGGGAGTCACTCTCATCAGGACCCAGAACTATGGACTGTGGTCTCCACTCAGGAGGCAGCAGCTGTTAAGACGCACTACGAGCTGGAGCTGAAGGGAGGAGCTGTTCTCAGAACAAAGTCGGGAAGACTACACCCATGTTTTTAACACTGTATGGAGGAGAGTTTGGGTTTGGAGAGCTACATCCTAACGTCAGGGAGGCAGTGGCTCTGACTGTGTCCAGTGAAAAGAAAAACTGTGTCTAGGCTTCAGTGCAAATTCCCCTCTGGGGCTTTAGTGTCCTATCTTGAAGGACTCTGTCCTGACCCCAATGAGGAACACTGACCTGGACCTGTCTGACCTTCCCAACACTTCTGGAAGATTTCCAGTTCTCCGTAAATTGCGGTGAGCTGCTCTGTAGAAGCAGCTGCTGAGCCAGCTGAGGAGGGTGTAGCTTTCATCTTGTTGGGTTGAGAAAGACAGGTGTTTTCCCAAACGTTTCATAAAGCCTAGAATCTGTATTAAAAAAAAAAAAGTTATGGGTGTTTCCCCTTAAGAAATGAGTGTTTCTGGACTGCGAACATGGGAGTTCCCCTGGGCCAGGACAGCCTGGGTTCTGCTTGGGCTGGAGATCCTGCAGAAATTTTCCATCGCGCTGTGACTGCAGGAATGGGAGGCCTGAGCCACCCTGGAAGGGCCCCGCTTCTGTGTCCCCCAGGGCCCAGCTGGGACTTGATTGGGCCCAGTATTGGGAAGGGCAGAGAGGATGCCAGGTTTACCTGAGGGCCTGCAGGAGGTGAGGAGGAAGCTACAGGTGGAAGGAGAAGACCACGTCCCTTGCCCCTTTCTCCGCGCGTGCTCTCCCCTCGTCCACTCGGCAGACCCCTTCCCGGGCACCTACCGCCTTGCATGTGGAGCTTCTGGGAAGCCCCTGGGGGCCGGGCAGTTGTGCCCTGGGCTCCTGGTTAGGCAGCCATGCTGGTGCCGGGAGAGAGGCCGGGGGCGCGAGCCTCGGATTCCGCACCTGCCAGCCCCCGGGCTTGGCAGGGTGCAGGAGACCGGCCCCACGGCTCCATGGCGGGCAGGAAGGGGCAGCTGCCCACGCTGGGGAAGCGGCTTCCACTGCACCTGGAGAACTGCTGGGGCCGGAGGGGAAAACACGGGAGCCTGGGCCTGGAGGGTGTGGGTCTTTACTGGAGGGGAAGGGACGGCTCCTAGAAATGCAGAAAGTCTGTTCTGTGGAGATAGAAAGGAGACGAGAAGCGTCGCGGGGAACCTCCTCAGCCACCGATGATGGCCCTTCTTGAGGTCCAGCCCCACACCAAGAAGAGAAAGAGACAGCCCTTGACTCTGTCTTTGGAACTACAATAGTGGAACGGGCCAACTTGTCCCATCAGATTTTCTGCAATATCTGGACGGTGTTGGCTCAGGGCCCCTTTGAAAGCTGTGCAATGGAATGTTCATGTGCATTTACAAAGTGCATGTGGTTGAACAGGCTCCTCAGCTGTTCCTCCAGGGATTCCTAAGGCAGGCCTGCAGGGAACATGTACAGGTCCTGAGGCAAGTAACAAATGGAGGCCCACAGATCACTGGTCTAAGTGCTGAGGAGTGAAGAGATCAGGCTAACAGACTGTTAAGGTGTGTTCTATCCTCCTACCTTGACAGGTGCATCTTCATAACAACTGGGATGGCCAGGTTTGGATTTAGAACTTGCCACCCAGGGCTCCCCAACCCTCCACCTGCCCCCTTTTCTTCCCACACCCCTCCCCGCCCCCATTCTGCACGGTAAGGGGCCTTGCATGCACACAAGTGGAGACCCCAGCTCACAAGTCCAAGCTCCATCCGCACCCCTGTGAACAGTGTTCCTGGCCACCCATCAGGGGCCAGGTGTGCACACTGGCAGAGGCCTGCAGAGACCCAGGAAAAGTGGGCTTGGGGCTATTTAGGCTGAAAATGCCAGAGTCTAAAACAGTGCTTCTGGTGAATGGCCAGCTTTTTAAGTTTCCAATCTAGGATGAACTGATACTTTTGGGAAAGACCATGTATTTTACTAGTATTAATATTAGCAATACAATGTATTATACTAGCATTGTGTTATGCAATACTAGTAATGTACTATACTAGCAATACAGCGAATTATACTGAAATAATGTATTATACTGGAAAATGATCAGGAGCTTGGATGTTGCAGCAAAGTCAAATTGTGATAAAAGCTCCTAAATGCTTGCTTTCAATTTCTGTACTTAGTGCATTATGGACCAGTAACAAGCAGTTTGCTGACTGGCAGTAGTCAGAAGACCACACTTTGAGTAGCACTGGTCTAGAATGAGTCGATGCGGACTCCAGGTAGGCAAGACCCTAGGCCCCTCTGACTCGTCATTTCATGAGAGGGAAGGTCAGAGCAGTGCCATGGTGGTGGTGGTGAGGGGGTTGCTGTAGGTCAGCCCAGAGCAGTAGCCTTTCTTGCCTGAGTCTAAGAGTGGTGTAAGGGTGGCTGTGGCTTTAGGAATATAGACCCTTGAACTGTGTGAAATTCCAGCATAATTTATCAGGAAGTCCAAAATTGCTTATGCAATATCATGGCATTAGACCTCCACTCGGGCCATTGGCCAAAGATAGACAAGAGAATCAAAGAGAGAATACATATTCATAAACAAGAATATGTGTTATGTTGGCGTTGGCCCAGTGGCACAGCGGTTAAGTTCGCACGTTCTGCTTCAGTGGCCTGAGGTTCGCCTGTTCAGATCCCGGAAGCAGACCTACATACCACTTGTGAAACCATGCTGTAGCAGTCATCCCACATAAAAAGCAGAGGAAGATGGGCACGGATGTTAGCTCAGGGCCGATCTTCCTCAGCAAAAAAAACAGAGGAGGCTTGGCAGCAGATGTTAGCTCAGGGCTAATCTTCCTCAAAAAAAAAATTCCCTCACTGTGTGCAGATCATGATTCTTCATTGGTAGACGTGCCCACTGGGAAGAAAAAGACATTGCAGGAGAATGGAGATGGGCTTGCAAACACAAGGGTTGTTTTCCTTTGGAACAAACAGCCACTCCTCAAGTTCTGGCACATAAGGAAAATATGTTTCTCAAATTAAAAGAAGCTTTATTTTGACTATAGAAACTAGTAAGTAGTTCTATAAATCTGAATTTAATGGTGCTCAAGAATTCTGAGAAAAGAAATAAATTATGCTTTAAGTGTGCTGACACTTTAAGAAAGTTTTAGGGGGGCGGCCCGGTGGCGCATCGGTTAAGCGCGCATGTTCCGCTTCTCGGCAGCCCGGGGTTCGCCGGTTCGGATCCCAGGTGTGGACATGGCATCATTTGGCAAGCCATGCTGTGGTAGGCATCCCACATATAAAGTAGAGGAAGATGGGCGTGGATGTTAGCTCAGGGCCAGGCTTCCTCAGCAAAAAAGAGGAGGACTGGTAGTAGTTAGCTCAGGGCTAATCTTCCTCAAAAACAAAACAAAACAAAACAAAAACTGCGTACCCAGGAGAAAGAAGCAAATTAGGGATGACGTAGTTAGGTAGATCAATCTATGATGTCATTTAAGTTACAACCCAATTTCTGAAGAATTGACAGCAATTGTCCTTATTTTACAAATTTTTGCAAAATTGAAAATGCAGCTCTAGAGGCAGTTCAGATCCCACCTATTCCCTTTCACCAACCCCAAAAACCTCCTCTATTTATCTCAAAACGTTTGCAACCTCTCTGGGAACTATAATCTAGAACATCACCAATTCCTAAGACTGAAGGAGAAAAAAAGGGGCAAATGATTATAGAGGCATCTTTGCCCCAAATCTAGCATTTTAAGTGTCTTCTCCACAAATAGTAGTAGAAAAAACCTTGAGCCATCTAAGCAGATAAACTTAAGTTAAACAAAATTATAAACTTAAAAAAAGATAAACTTAAGTAAACAAAATTTGGATCCAACTATTCTTTATAACTAGTGAGTTTTGTATTGTACCTGATTCATGGCTGAAATTTTTTTTAATCTCCTTTTTTAAGATTTTTCATTTTTTATTTATTTTTTATTTATTTATTTTTCCTTTTTCTTCCCAAAGTCTCCCAGTACATAGTTGTGTATTCTCAGTTGTGGGTCCTTCCAGTTGTGGCATGTGGGATGCCGCCTCAGCATGGCTTGATGAGCAGTGCCATGTCCGTGCCCGGGATTCGAACCGGCGAAACCCTGGGCCGCTGCAGCAGAGCATGTGAACTTAACCACTCGGCTACGGGGCTGGCCTGAAATTTTTAAAATAAAAGCTTATAAGATCTCTATTTGTGTCTATCTATGTATATGTATGTATCTACGTTATATATGTGTCATATTTTTCTACCTCTAGATGGTATTATCAAAATTCATTTCTAAAGAGCTCTATTTAATTACCTTAAAGTAAGTGCTTATATAAATTCTTTCCTTTTTTTTTTTTTAAAGATTTTATTTTTCCTTTTTCTCCCCAAAGCCCCCTGGTACATAGTTGTGTATTTTTAGTTGTGGGTCCTTCTAGTTGTGGCATGTGGGATGCCGCCTCAGCATGGCTTGATGAGCGGTGCCGTGTCCGAGCCCAGGATCTGAACCGGTGAAACCCTGGGCCACCGAAGCAGAGCGTGTGAACTTAACCCCAAATTATTCCTAAATATAATAAAAACTAACCCAAATGTTTTCAAGTTAATGTGATATGAAATAATCTTTGGTAAATAAAAACTTGCTTAAGTTTGTTGATTTAATTAAAACAGGCATGCCCTCAGAGTTATCAGCATTAGATATTATGCAAACAAGCAACTTTTATACTACCTGGGTTATTAATGACATAAGCTCATGTTATCTCTGCTACAAAATTTGTCAGCCCAGAGATAACTTAAGATAATGGCTAACTGGTTGAATGTCTCCTGGAATTTTCATGAGTAATCTAAGGTACGATCGTTAGGAACAAACGGATTACATAGATGTTAATGAGATAAGGATTTTTAGATGCAATAATTATGTTTTATGGTATGAGTACTTAAAAAAATAATTTCAAAACCTTTTGGTAACTTGAAACTTTAGAGTTTTGCTAAGTTAAATTAAATTATGGGAAATTCATTGAATATCCAGATCATTTCCAGATAAGATAAAATAGTAAGACATTAATTGCTAAAAATAGATTTGTCTAATTTTGGCTTCTTATTGCAGAAAAACTAAAAGATGTTTAGATCTATTAGTAAGCATGTCTTGTGCCACATTAAAAAATGTATGCTATGAGTGGGGCCAGCCCGGTGGCATAGTGGTGAAGTTCGCACACTCTGCTTCAGCAGCCTGGAGTTTGCTGGTTCGGATCCTGGGCACAGACCTACACATCTCTCATCAAGTCATGCTGTGGTGGCATCCCACATACAAAATAGAGGAAGATTGGCACAATGTTAACTCCCTGTGACAATCTTCCTCAAGCAAAAAGAGGAAGATGGGCAACAGCTGTTAGCTGAGGCCCAATCTTCCTCACCAAAAATAAATAAATAAATAAGTAAATAAATGCTATGAGAAAATGTGTGTTTTCAGTAAAAGAAGGTATAAAGAGTGGAGGTATTTTTGTTAAGAAAGTAAATTTGTCCTAAAGTAAAACTAGTTATGGGAAAGAAGAAAGGACAGATTCTGAGTGTAAAAAGAAAGTTATACAAGCTTTGTGGAAGAGAAAGCCTGAAGAAAGAGTTTTATGCATGCTTGGGCTGGCTAAGATTTGAATGGATTTAATTGGGTAAGAGAGTTTAGGTGTCAAGCGTAAGCTGTTGCAAGTTGGAATTTGGTTTTCTCTCTTTTGTAAGAATAAGGTTAGGCTTTTAGTCTACTCTTGATAAAAAGATTATGAAAGGTTTTTCTTTATTTTTGAATAACCTGCCTAAAAGGCACGGATTTTATGTTTGTTGGTTGGTTTGTTTTGAGGAAGAGTAACCCTGAGGTAACATCTGTGCCCGTCTTCCGACGCCTGCCACAGCATGGCTTGATGAGCGGTGCGTAGGTCCGCGTCTGGGATCCGAACCTGTGAACCCCCGAGCCACTGAAACAGAGAGTGCGAACTGTACCGATATGCTACCAGGCCAGCCTGGGATTTTGTGTTTTACCAAATAATTTCTGCAGCTGGCCCGTGGCTGAGTGGTTGAGTTTGCGTGCTCCGCTTCGGTGGCCCAGGGTTTCGCCAGTTCGAATCCTGGGCGTGGACATGGCACGGCTCATCAGGCCATGCTGAGGCAGCATCCCACATGCCACAACTAGAAGGACCCACAACTAAAAATACACAACTATGTACCAGGGGGTTTTGAGGAGAAAAAGGAAAAATAAAATCTAAAAAAAAAAAAGAGGGATATTATTCCCACTACTGGGTATTTATCCGAAGAACACGAAATCAACAATTCAAAGAGATTTATCCACCCCTATGTTCATCGCAGCATTATTCACAATAGCCAAGATGTGGAAGTAACCCAAGTACCCATCAGTGGATGAATGGACAAAGATGTATGAAATACTGCTCAGCCATAAAAAAAGACAAAATTGTGCCATTTGCAACAAAATGGATGGACCTTGACGATATTGCGCTAAGTGAGATAAGCCAGGCAGAGAAAGACAAACACCGTATGATTTCATTCATATGTGGAAGATCAGCAAACATGTGGATAAGGAGAACAGATTAGTGGTTACCAGAGGGGAAGAGGGTGGAGGGGAGGGTGAAAGGGGCAAAGTGGCACATATGTATGGTGATGGAAAAAACTAGACTATTGGGGCCAGCCTGGGGTGCAGAGGTTAAGTGCGCACACTCCACTTTGGCGGCCCAGGGTTCGCCGGTTCAGATCCAGGTGAGACATGGCACTGCTTGTCAAGCCATGCTGTGGCAGGCATCCCATGTAAAAAGCAGAGGAAGATGGGCACGGGTGTTAGCTCAGGGCCAGTCTTCCTCCGCAAAAAGAGGAGGATTGGCAGCAGATGTTAGCTCAGGGCTAATCTCCCCCCCCCCAAAAAAAAGAGAAAAAGAAAAAAAAACTAGACCATTAGTGGTGAATGTGATGCAGTGTATACAGAAACTGATATATAATAATGTATGCCTGAAACAACACAGTGTTATAAGCCAATATGACTTCAATAAAACAATTAAATAAAAACAAACAAATAAATAACACTATATTTATAATCCTCCCCCCCCAAAAAAAGAGAGAGTGGGGTATCAAACTAATTAGGCTTGTCTGATATGTTAAATTACTTGGGAAGCATTGTTAAATAAGAAATAACATTGTCTTCTTTATGTTTTGTCTTTATAAGTATATGTTACAAGAGTTCCAGACCGTATGTGAAATTCCTAGTAATCTAATATGTCTTGGTATAAGATATTGTCTGTCATTAAAATTGAGGCTCACGGTAAACATCAGGAAAGTGCCTCAGCTGACTTTCATGCAAAAACTGCAACAAGAGAATCTATAAAGATTATGATACATGTGCATGAAGTCCATTCTGCTTCAGCAAAAACAGTTTAACCCCTCATTGCCAGACTTTGGCCATCCTGATGTCCTTATAACATGGCAACAATCTGTTCCTGAATCAGAAAAGTTAAGATAGGTAAACAATGGCTGTAAATTAATCAAACAGTCAGGGCTACGGGAAATCCAAGACAGCCACTTGGCTCTTCCTAGCTCCCTGGCAAACCCCATTTTTCAGTTTTACGTTCTTTCACCCACCGTCATGCATTAAGAAAAACTATTTCAGGGGCCTGCCAGGCGATGCTTTGGTTAAGTGGGCAAGTTCTGCTTTGGCAGCCCGGGGTTCACCGGTTCGGATCTCGGGTGTGGACATGGCACTGCTTGGCACGCCATGCTGTGGTAGGCATCCCACGTGTAAAGTAGAGGAAGATGGGCATGGATGTTAGCTCAGGGCCAGGCTTCCTCAGCAAAAAGAGGAGGATTGGCAGCAGTTAGCTCAGGGCTAATCTTCCTCAAAAAAAAAGCAAGTTATCCCTGACCATAGGTAAACTGAAAAATTCTACTTCTTGCACCTTGGCTCAACAACGATCCCTGGATTCCCTAGTGAGGGCTGTGTTAGATAACTGAATGGTACTTGATTACATTCTTACGGAACAGGGAGGCATCTGTGCCACAGCCAACACCTCCTGCTGTACCTAGATCAACTCTTCTGGTGAAGTTGAGTTGGAACTCGGAAAAATTATACAAATAGCACAGGATCTCTCTAGTCCAATGTTTTTTAGTGATGCCCTCTGGCTCCCTGTAGATGTTTTCAGCTGGCTTCCTTCAGGCATAGGTGCATGGATGAGATCAGGACTTCAAAATTTTTTATGCTCATTATTGGAATTTTGCTATGTGTACTTGTACTTAAACTTCTTATGCTACTATTCACTCAGATCTGCTCCCAGTTATACTAATGATTATTGTCCTGATTTGCACAATCTTTGTAGCCTTCAAGCTACTATTGATTTGCATTTCTTGACACTGCATGTCTGTCTCTGCTACTAGAGTAATGATTACTTAGGGACCTGAGATGATTAACCAATCTTACAACGCTGAATAAACAAAGGACTTGATACTTTTCCTAGTTAGGGACTATGCCTAAGACTCATTTCCTGATGGCCTCCTTATTGATCAGATGTGGCCAAGGTGTCTGACGATGTTATTCTTACTGATGGGTGAGCACCTCACTTACTCCATGTGGGACATGACTTCCTGGGAAGGAGGGATCTAAATATATCAAACAGTTGATCTGTGATGCTTTTTGCCAAAAAATCTTGATCAAGAGGGGAAAACGTGGACAATGATGACAAAATGGAGTAATGTGTTAAGGCTTCTAAAATGGAGCGGGGAGACTATTAAGGAAGTGGGGCTTATGCACGTCTCTACCCAGATAAAATGTAACTTTTGAACTGTGCTGCACTGCTGTCATCCTGACCTTCTTTCAAGAAATATGCTTACTCCCATAGAACTTTCTGCCTTAGAGATGGCCTTAGCAATAATCATGTATAGACAAGAAGTAACAGTTGTTACAAATCTTACAAGTCTTACAAAACAACCTGTGTAATTTATCTCTTTTTGCTTTTATAAACTCTTGCCTCTTTTGTTCTCCTCTGAGCACATTTGAGTTTCTACTAGAATCTGTGTCTCCTGAGTTGCAATTCTTGAGAGTCCAAATAAACTTTTTTGCTTTTCTTGCAATATATGCCTCTCAGTCATTGACAGTGTATACCTATGCAAAAACTCATTGAACTATACACTTACGGTTAGTGTACTTCATGGCTGTGTATAATGTATTTCAACAAAAAAGTATTAAGAAAAGAAAAATAACATTTATGACAAGCTTCAAAAAAAAATATCTAGGGGCCGGCCCCATGGCCCAGTGGTTAAGTTCACATGTTCTGCTTAGGTGGCCCAGGGTTTCGCCGGGTTGGATCCTGGGCACAGACATGGCACCGCTCATCAAGCCATTCTGGGGCGGCATCCCACATGCCACAACTGGAAGGACCCACAACTAAAAATACACAACTATGTACCAGGGGGCTCTGGAGAGAAAAAGGAAAAATAAAAATCTTAAAAAAAAAAAAATCTAGATGGGGCCAGCCTGGTGGCGCAGCGGTTAAGTTTGCATGTTCCTCTTCCGCGGCCCGGGGTTTGCTGGTTCAGATCCCAGGTGCGGACCTAGGCACCACTTGTCAATCCATGCTGTGGCAGGCGTCGCACATATAAAGTAGAGGAGGATTGGCAGCAGATGTTAGCTCAGGGCTAATCTTCCTCAAAAAAAAAAAAAATCTAGAAATAACTCTAATAAGTGAACTACCCATGTACCCACCACCTGAAACTCCCCTTGTGCTCTGCTCCAGACACTCTCCCTGCTTCCTCAAAGTTAAGCTCTCCCCTGACTCCCAACACATACGTCTGTTTTGCTAGTTCTTCACTCTATATAAATTGAATCAGGTAGTCTGTACTATTTTGTGTCTGGCATCTTTTACATTAGTGAGATTCATCCATCATGTGCTGTACAAAAACAGGCAGTGGGTCTGATGTGGCTCGAGATCTTGGGTTTGCTGACCCCAGGCTGGAGTATCAGGAAAGTCCAGGCGGCACTGAGTGGGCTTTACTCAGCTGTCTCCAGTTGTCCTCCGGGTGATGGTGGGGCCAGGGGACAATGTTCCAAGGCTGGCTCCTCCCAGAGCAGCAAAATGGCTGTATCATTTCCCAGGCCTCACATTTGCCATCAGCACGATCTGGAGCAAGAGGGAGGAGGTGGCTCCTATGCCATCCATCGTGTCTGTCCTCAAACTGAACCACGCGCCCTCTCCCTTGCCAAGCAGTTCGACCAGGGAAGTGCTGTGCCCTGTGCGTCTGTGTGTGTGTGTGTGTGTCTGTGTTGGTGGGAAGGTCCCTTGAAGGACTTAGATGAATCTGGGACCGTCCCTAGGGCTGGAGATGGGGTCAATCCCAGCAACTCCTGTGGCTGCTCCCGTGCAGAGACAGGGAGTGGGGGTCAAGTTCAACCACAATGACCACCACTCCTATGAGTGGATGAGTGGATGTTTAGGGTATGGAGTCGCTCTGTGCCAGCAATAAGTGCCTGATCCCAATTACAGAGGAGCTCGTGTGTATTAAATAACTGTGTGTGCACGTACGTGTGTGTGTGTGTGTGTAATGTGGGACATTCTAAGCATGGTGCTCAGGGCAAGAGCCCCACATATTCACCTCCAGTCAATGTTCTTGGGTACAAGAACACTGTTTATTGTGGCTGGAGCCCAGACAGTAAGGAGAAAGTAGCAAGAGATGAGGCTGGAGATAAACGCAGAGGTGGTTTCTGGAGAACCCTTTTCTCTGCCAAGGCATTTCAACCTCTTCCTGAGAAGCCTGAGGGGTGTTAAGTGGAGGAGAGCCTGCCTCACCCCAACTCAATGGCTTTTTGGGTCCTTCTTCCCATGCTGCCCTTTTCTATGGTTCAAAGAGAACAATAGGATCAGCTTCCAATTTATTATATTTCTCAAGTTATTCAAGGAATCTCGACTTCTTCCCCTCCACTCCCTTCCATCACCATGGGGGAGTGTGGAGCTCCAGGAAGGGGATGGGGTGTGGTGCTTGGAAGCGGAAGGGTGCATCTTGATTGTTTAACTTGGGGACCCTGAGGGCAGAGGGCATGGAGATGGGGAGGGGAAAGGAAGGCCCTGGAAAGTCCCCATGAGCCTGGCAGTTCGTAGACCACAGCTAGGCGTGTCTGGAGGAGAGAGCCTGGTTCTGACAGCAAGGAGGAAATGGTTGGTGGTTCCGCAGTGGGTTGTCTGTAGCTGCAAACCTGCAGACATTTCTGTACACCAGTAGGCGTGGGCTGGTTCTCCCTGACTGAGCCATCATCTCCTGGTGCCCAGGTGGACCTGAGAGTCTCTGCTGCTGCTTTCTCCCTCCTGCAGAGCCCACAGGCCTGTTCTGTTATTGGCCACATTTTTGTGTGAAGCTCCAGACCCTCAGGAGTTTATTTCAAATATCCTTATGCTACCCTCATATTTGATTCAGAGTTTGGCTGAGTATACAATTCTAGGTTAGAGAAACTTTCCCATCACAATTTTGAAGGCATTGCTCCATTGCCTTCTCTCTTCTAGTATTTGTATTGAGACCCAGCCATTCTGAGTCCTGCTTCTATCAGTCTGTGTTCAATCAGGAGACAGGACCACACAGCTATTTAAATAGGGAAGTTTACTATAAAGAAGCATTAAACTATGACAAAAGAACAATTATAAGATGTAAGAGAACTCTATGGCACCCGAGGGCTCAGGGAGGTATCCACGGAAGAATAAATTTGGAAGAGATCCTTCCTCAAGGCAGGGCTTCAGACCTCACTGGAGAAGATGCAGTTGCAGCCCAATGGATGGCCGAGAAGTCTCTTGGTTTGCTGGACAAGCAGGAAGGAACCCTTCAGGGCACAGGTGAGCCACAGCTGGTAGCTAGGCATGTAGAGGGGCTGGGGACACTGGTGTAGGAGGTCTGGAGCACAGTGTCCATATCTGAAGGGTTGCAGCATTGGGAGGACAGCGGGGTGCATGTCCAGGGCAGAGCACCCCAGGATGGCCTTCCACCCACAGCTCTGACCTATGGTGCAGCTCCTGGAATTAGAGCTTCTTCCTCCTGCAGTCCCCCTCCGGTGCCTCTACCTAGAAAGCTTAGCACTGGGGTCGCTGTAAAGGAGAAATGCTTCAAAGAGTCCCATCCATTATCACCCAGGAGGTGTTAAGAGGTGAATTTGGAGCTGAGAAGCAATACATTGATAACTGGCACTTTGATCCTTAGTGGCGACTATTTTCCTCTCTCTCCAAAAGTTTGTGAAGCCTTTCTTTGTCTTCAGTGTTCTCTTGGTGTGGGTCTGATTTTGTAACCGCGGGCCCTCCAGGACCGGTTTAACTGACCCCATCCTATCAACGGAGTAATTAAGAGTGGTTTTTCAGGAACTGAGACCTCTTGTCCAGTTCAAGCCGGTTGAGACTGATACGCAGGCTCTTAATCTCAAGTTTGTGTATCCGATATGCAGCAAGCCAAACACAGACACATCATGCTTGGAGATGGAGAAAGATTTATGCAAATTGGCCAAAATGAGAAAGAGGGAGCCTAGGTTCACTCAAAACTGCCTTCTGAGAAAAGAAAGCAGGGGGCTTTTATAGAGCTAAGGGGCTTGGCAGGAGGAGCTTCAGAGAAACAAAGGGGTCACTCCCGATAAGCCCCTAGGCAATCTGACTCCTGGGCATCAAGGGCTGCTGAGGGCCAGGCTGCTGAGGGCCATCTGGTGATCCCAACCTCCCCGAAGGCATTCTCTCTCTTCTGCAAAACAAACTCACAAATCCTCGAGACCTGAGTCACCTCTCAAGTTAAACAAGAAAACAGCAAATTGACAATATTCATCTATATCTGTGTTGGGAACAAGGTCAAAAGGCAATCATGTTCTTATTGAATATCTATAGTAACCCTCAGGTACCCAGCTGCTTCAAGACCACCAATCCATCAACTGGGCTTGCGCAGATGCTCAACTAGTGACCTTTTTGATGCCAAGGAGCTAAAAACTCCACCTTCAGATCATGGTAATGCCGCCATTTTGTGAAGATGCATCCTGTGAAGAGGTGTGAAGCTTGACTACACTTGAGCAGATCGTCAATTACCTCACTTCTCCTTACCTCCAATCATCTATTCCTACACTTCAGACCTTGTCCCCTACCCCATGAATATCCCTGAGTCCTCTTTTTTGGGGCGATGAATCTGAGACGGATTTTCTTGCCTCCTCACTTGGCTGCCTTGTGATTAAATCCTTTCTCTTTGTAAACTCATCATCTAGGTGATTGGCATAATCGTGCGGTGGGCAAAAGGAACCTGGTTTGGTAACAGTTTGATCCCTTATACTAGGCACTCAGCTGGCTCTTTCAGTCCAGAAACTAATGTCATTTAGTTTTGAGAAATCTTCTTAAATTATTTAATTATTTCTTCTCCTCTATTTTCTCATTTCTCTCTTTTTATTCAAACAGCGTATTCTTGGACTGTTTCTCTTTCTTATCTTTTCCTTTTACATTCTGTTTCTTGGGTGTTTTGCTCTATCTTCTAGAACATCTCTTTAACTTCATCTTTCAACTATTCTATTGAGTTTTTATTTTCTGCTATCACATTTTTAATTTCCAAGAGCTCTTTTGATCTCTGAATGTTCCTTCTCTTTTTAAATAGCATCCCAGGGGCCGGCCCCATGGCCGAGTCGTTACGTTCACAGGCTCTGCTTTGGCAGCCCAGGGTTTCGTCGATTTGGGTCCTGGGCGCAGACATGGAGCCACTCATCAGGCCATGCTGAGGCGGCATCCCACATGCCACAACTACACTCTCTCACACCTAGAATATACAACTATGTACTGGGGGACTTGGAGGAGAAGAAGACTAAATAAATAAATAAATAAATAGCATCCCATTTTTGTTCCACAAATGCAATATCTTTTAGCGTCTCTCTGAGGATATTAGCGATACTTTTTTTTTTTTTTTGAGGAAGATCAGCCCTGAGCTAACATCTGCTGCCAATCCTCCTCTTTTCACTGAGGCAGATTGGCCCTAAGATAACATGCATGCCCATCTTCCTCTATTGTATATGTGGGACGCCTGCCACAGCACGGCTTGATGAGCGGTGCGTAGGTCTGTGCCTGGTACCTGAACCGGCGAACCCTGGGCTGCTAACGTGAGCCGCATGAACTTAACCACTACATTACCGGGCCTGCCCCAGTGAGACTTTTTTTTTAAGTCTTCTCCCTACACAGACTCTGTTTCTGCAAGTTGCTTATCATTCTGTTTTTTGTTTGTCTGTGTGTTTTTATGTTCCAAGCTTCAGATTTTTCTCAGATGTCTGGTGATCCTTGCCTGTCTGATCATTTCTGAGAGGGGAACTGTATCAGTCAGGTTCCAACAGTAAACATATGGTGTAAACCAAAAGTGTCCATTGAATTAAGTGACTTGGAAGTTACTCGTTCATAGCTCTTGCCACCATCTGAAATTATCTTTTTTCTTTGTCTGTCCTTTTGTGGGTGTTAATTGTCCCATTCAAACACCAGCTCTACGAGGGCAGGGCTTGGGCTTGGTCACTGCTGTTCCTTGTGCCCAAGATGGTGTTGCAGAGGATGCTCTCAGGGAAAGGCAGTAGGATGAATGGTGCCTTTAGAAGGAACAGTTCAGGGGAGAGGTGGAAGCAAAACACAGATTAGAGTGGGAGGAGAAGGAACGGAGGTGAGGAAGTAGGGACGGTGAGCAAGTTCCACTCTTTCAGTTCCTTTAGGGAGAAGTTTGACTGTAGGTAGAAAAGAGACGGGGAAGCAACTAGAAAGAAGCATGGTGCACAGGGAAAGCTGCTTCTCAAGACAAGAGAGAGTAGAGCGTGTTAACTGTTGAAGGGGAGGCTCACTAGAGAGGAGAGGTTGATGTCACACAAGAATAGAGAGGTAACTCATGGTCTGAGTTTCCAGAGAAGGCAGGAAGAGCGGGATCCTTGGAGGTATTAGTCTAAGATGAGAGGGGCACAATCTGCATCTTATTTATCTTTGTACTTCTTGTGGTGCCAAGCTCAAAGTTTGGCACATGGCTGGCATACAATAAATATGTGTTAGGTATTTCCTAGCAATATGCTGAGTTAATACTATGTGCCTGGCCCTGTGCTAAGCAATTCACACACGTTATCTCACGTAATCCTCATGTCCACCCTATGATTTTGGGCCTACTGTTGGTTCTACTTTACTGATAAGGAAATCAAGCTGAGAAAGATTAAATAACTAATACAAAGATTTCAACCCAGGTCTGTCTGATTCAAAAGCATTAACAATTTATTTAGTTTTATTTATTTAGTCTTTTAAACAGCTTTATTGAGATATAATTCACATACACATAAGTCTCCCATTTAAAGTGTACAAGTCGATGATTTTTAGTATAGTTGTAGATATGTGCAGCCATCACCACAGTCTGTTTTCAAACACTTTCATTAGCTCAAAAAGAAACCCCATAACCTCTAGCTGTCATCCCCCCATTCCCTCATACACCCCAGCCCCCAGCCCTAAGCAACCACTCCTCTGCATCCTGTTTCTATAGATCTCCCTCTTCTGGACTTTCACATGAATGAAATCATAGAATATGTGAATTTTTGTGACTGGCTTCTTTCGTTAGCATCATGTTTTCAAGGTTCATCCAAGTTGTTGTGTGTGTCAGTACTTCATTCCTTTTTTCTTTTTTCTCCCCAAAGCCCCACTGCATAGTTGTATATTCTAGTCGTAAGTCCTTCAAGTTCTTGTATGTGAGCCGCTGCTGCAGCATGACAGCTGACAGACAGGTGGTGTGGTTCTGCACCTGGGAACCGAACCCAGACCATTGAAGCCGTGAGAGCACTGAACTTTAACCACTAGGCCATCGGAGCTGGCTCTCTTCATTCTTTTTTATGCTGAATTATATTTCATTGTATGGAAACACCACGTTTTGTTTATCTGTTCATCCATTGATGGATATTTGGGCTGTTTCTGCCTTTTGGCTATTGTGAATATGTTGCTTTAAGCATTTGTGTACAAATGTTTGTGGACACATGTTTTCATTGCTCTCGAGTATATACTTGAGAGTGGAATTGCTAGGTCATATGGTAACCTATGTTTAATCGTTTGAGGAACTTCCAGAATGTTTTCCAAAGTGGCCGCACCATTTTATATTCCTACTAGCAGTGTCTGAGGACTCTGATTTCCTCACATCCTTGTCAACACTTATTATTATCTGACTTTTAAATTCTAGCCGACTCAAAAGCTTTAAATCTCTACGCTATATTGCTTCAGATTTAATAAAATTATGTTTAGCATGATCCATTTTATGGCCCAGAAAAGTGTATAATATATTTAGGAAAGAGACTCATGAAAATAGTTAATAGGTTTTCCCTTGGAGGGAAATTTCAGCTAACAAGAAAAAAAAGATTATAAGTAACATCTACTTTCTTCCTCTGCTCCGTGGGTTGGGGGAAGGTACCACACATGCAGGTTATTATCATTTTCAGGCTGACACTTACGGGAGGGAGGCCAGGAATGTGCTAAGCACTTTAGATAGTTTTCTCAATTAATACTCACAACAACCCTGTGTGGTAGACACTCTTACTATTCCCATCTTACAGATAAAGAAAATGGGGTTTAAAGAATGGGGTTTAGAAATTATTCAAGGTCCCCAGCTGGTCAACGGCAGAGCTGGATTCGAATTCAGACAGTTGGGCTCAGGAAGACAGTGATGCGCACAGGAAAGGTTGTAAAGAGCTCGCGAATGAAGGCAAATGGAGCGAATGATCAGTGACGTGAAGGGTAATTATTACTCAACCTTCATTCTGCGAAAATCCGGAGCATAACGCAGCCTCTGCTGGGAAGTGCAAGAACAAACAGCTCACGCATACTCGTGAAATCCAAATTTAGAATATCTTCCAGGAAAGGTAAAATGGCAGACACAGGTAGTAACTACAGAGGCCGCAGCACTGATGAGAGACTGCAGTTGACAGCAGAGGCAAACGTGGCTGTGAAGTCTGCGAGGAAATTGTTCTCCACTTCAGAACACCGTTAAACCCGTGGAGCTAGAACTTCTATTTCAGCCTGTTCATTTTACAGGTGCCATAATGAGCCATAACTAAAAAATGAAGAGTCCATTCAGATGGACTCTTCCATCTAGAATGTGTTGGGGAAAATTTACTTATTTATATTTACTTAACAAACACTCATACAAGATTGACCGGGGGCATTGTACCTTGTGTTGGGCATTGTTATAAACATTTTACTTATGTTAACTAATTTCATTTTCATAAGAATCCTATCAGGGTACTTTTATTTCCCTATTTTACAGATGGAGACACTGAAGCACGAGCTGTAACTTGTCTAAGAACTAGTAAATGGCAGAGCTGGAATTTGAACCCAGGCAGTCTGGCTCCAGAGTCTGCACACATAGAATTTTATTGTATGTTGCATCTTAAAAAGTCTACTCTCTAAAGGAATTTCATGTTATATCTTTCAATAACGAGTCATCTCCCCTTCCCCACCTACCGAGTAATACATCTATTTTGTGTATCTGAATTTTCAAGCTCCTGGTTTGCTTAATCTTATAACTGTGATGTTTTTAGAAAATATGGTAAAATAGATACAATAGAAAATTTATCATTTGTAAGTGCACAGTTCAGTGGCATTAAGTACATTCACATAATTGTGCAACCGTCACCACTATCCATCTCCAGAACTCTTCTCATCTTTCTTTTTTTTTGTTGAAGATTTTATTTTTCCTTTTTCTCCCCAAAACCACCCGGCGCATAGTTGTATATTTTTAGTTGTGGGTCTTCCTAGTTGTGGCATGTAGGACACCGCCCCAGCATGGCTTGACGAGTGATGCTCCGCGCCCAGGATCCGAACTGGCGAAACCCTGGGCCGCTGAAGTGGAGCACACAAACTTAACCGCTCTGCCACAGGGCCGGCCCCTCTTTTTATCTTGAAACTTCATACCCATTAACAGTTACTCCATCCTAGCCCCTGGGAACCACCATGCTACTTTCTGTCTATGAGTTTGACTACCCTGGGTTCTTCATATAAGTGGAATCATACAATATTTGTCCTTTGGTTTCTGGCTTATTTCACTCAGCGTAATGTCTTCAAGTTTCATTCATGTTGTAGCATGTGTCAGAATTGCCTCCCTTTCTAAGGCTGAATAATATTCCACTGCATAGAGTCACCAATTTGCTTATTCTTTCATCCATCGATGGACACTTGGGTTGCTTCCACCTTTTGGCTATTATGAATAATGCTGCCAGGAACATGGGTGTAAAAGACCCGTTCCAGTCTCTGCTTTCAATACCCAGAAATGGTATTGCTAAATCATATGTTAATTCTATATTTAATTTTAATTGTGCTGCTTTTTAACACTTACAAAATCATAACATTCTAGAAATATGACAAGAAGGGGAGATTTTATAACCCCTTTCTGAGAATGGTCTATAAATCTCTTCTCTTGGGGTAAGCTCAGCTGGTGATGCAACGGAAAATGGAGCAGAAAATGGATTAAACTCTGCTGCCGCTGGGAAGCGAGTGGGGTGAGTCTGTGTTGTGCCAGAGCTGGGGACGCTGCATTCCTCTGCTGTGAGGTGGAGAAGTCTTCCCAGGCAGGCTGAGGGCACCAGGCCCTGGCCGGGGCCTGATTCTGGGGGGATGCCACTGGCCTAGGACACTGAGTTCTGCTGATCAGAGGGGCCCCGCGTACTATACCTCCACTGGCCCACCTACTGTGGACCTCCTCCCTGACTGACGAGAAATGGGAGGGGAAGGTTTCAGGGAATCTACAGCACCTTCCATTAATTATTGATTAGTCAGGCCAGAGGCCAGGGGAGGGGTCTGCGTGTCAGCCCCACCCACCCCCCTGCTGTATTGCTTAGCAAGATCATTGTCCCTACAGGTGACCAGAGAACAAAGGGTGTTGTTTTGGGAATAGCCCTGACACAGCAGCCCAAGCCTGGGGGGTGGGGCAGGGTGGGAATTAAAAAAAAAAAAAAAAAGACTCCTTTGAGTCAGAATATCTGCAATCTTGACCGGCTGTCACTAACTACCTGTGTCCTCTTTGGCAAACCACTCCACTTCTTGAAGCTGAGGGAAGGAGGAGCAGATGATGAATAAGTACCTTTCGGATTCAAAACAATCTTTGCATTTATTCTATGGGGCCTCCAACCGACCTCTGTCAGTGATGAAGTTTAAGAAGCTTAATCTCGAGGTCAAAGGTGAGCAGGTTTGCTTGCTGGGAAGCAGTCTGATGGAAGCTGTGCCAGCCCAGAGCTTCCCCGTCGAGGGGAGACGGAGGGCAATTGCAGGAACACGCACTGGTTGCGGGGAGAGGGTCTGGAGGCCCAAGAAGGAGATGTTCTGAAGGACAGGTTCTGCTGCTCTCCTCTCGCCTTCCAGACTGCCCCCGAGGGCCTGCTGTGATGGGGTAGACAGATTCCCGCAGCGTCCTTGGTTTTGCGCCCACTGCACCCTCCCTCAGTGAGAGTTCTGGGCCCAGAGCCAGACCTCACTCTAGAGCTGCCAGTTTCCAGCTGTGCAGTCTTGAATGAGTCACTTCACTTCTCTGAGCCTCACTGTACTTATCTGAAAATTGGAGACAATATCTCCTAGCCCCCAGAGTTAAGAAGTCCAAAGGAGACTGTGTATGGGAAAGCACTTTGTATGCAGCTTGCCTACCTGAGAGAGGTGCCCTGGGTAAAGTCCTCCTTGTTCCTTCTGCTGCAGAATCACTGCGGCGTGCCTAAAGTCCCCAGGCCCAGGGTGCTGCAGCCCTGTCTGGTTCTCATTTCTGTTTTCTGGTGACCCGAAATCCCCATTCTCGCCCTGGAGCTCTGGGCAAATCCACATCCCCAAGGCCTGAGTCTTCTCTCCTTCCCTGGGGACGAGAAGCCAGGATGAGATGCTGGTGCCCGCATGGGTGCTAGCATCAGGAATCAGATCCGGGAGAGGGCAGGTCAGGCTGAACTGTGCAGGTGTGCTGCCTTCTCTTCCTTATCAGTGGTTGTTGTCACAGAGTCTGGAATGTTGGCCCATGAATTTTGAACCTTCACTTAGTGTAGAGTTCAGATGGGGAGTGACAGATGTCAGGGAGCTTGCTCCCTCCAGGGAGGGCCACATCTCCCAGTCAAAAGCCCTGCTCAGCAGTGGGGATACAGAGATGAGCTTTGTGGTGTGGCAGGGAGGAAGGCGGTAGGGGGTGAACAAAGTTTTTGAGGCAGCACAGAGATGGAGCACCTAATCCGACCTTGTGGAAGATAGGGTTCCAGGGAAGTAGAGAAGAGACCGGATGCCTTCCTGGAGAAGACAGCCCAGCTGAGCCGGAAAACAGTGAGTCCGGTGTGGGACAAAGGAGGGGAATTTCTGGCAGAGGGAGTAGCTTGGACAAAGCTGTGGAGGTGAGACACCATAAATAATATTGTTGAAAAATAATTATATTCATGGGCAAGGAGATGCAGAAAATGAGGCTGAGAAAATAAAGATGGACCAGATATTTTAATTTGAACCACAATACCAAAATTTGAGTTTTATTGCTCTCATTTTACAAATCAGGAAATAGAGGTTCAGAAAGATTAAATAACTTGCCCAAGTCACATAGCCAGCAAGTGGCAGAGCTGGGATGGGAACTCCATCTGTCTGACTCCGGGACACAGGCTGAACACTGGTGGGTTCGAGAGGGGGAGGCCCACTTTGGCGCAGAAGCCAGGTGGGGTCTGAGACACCTGTTCTTGGGCTTCCACATCCTTCTTTCACACTGTCCTATCTGAGCAGGGCTTTCTGCAGCCTTCTGGTTTCAGGCTGGCAGCCTGTAGTCCTCTTTTGATTATTTTCAGGGCTGCATCTGCCACAAATAGAGGGGAAGGGGACAACACAGTAGGAGCCACCTTCCAGCCCTGCTGCAACCCCATTTCAAACAGAAGGAGAGAGGGCTAGTGTCCAAAAGAGCTACCCTCCCAACTGCCTTTCTTTCCCTGCTGATGGGTGTGGCTGAAGCGAGCCTGTCCAGGCCAGCCTCCGTCACGGGTGGGTCAGGGCATGTGCCTGGTTCTACCCAGCACTGCTGGTAGGTGGTTCCCACAGAGAGACCCAGATGTACTGGGTCTGAGGGCTGCATTTCAGAAGCTCTGTTCCTTCATGCCAGGTCCTATCCACTTCGGGGCTCCTTGCAGGCCGTGCCCATTCCAGCTACCCCAGGAACCTTGAGCCTCATTAGGATCAGCCTGAAGCCCAAAATGAAAAAGCACATTCTAATGAGCAGTTGCTGGTCCAAAAGCTTCTCAGCCTAGACCTTATTTCAGCATTTTTCGTTTCCTCCAAACCCGGCTCTGAGGCCACCCTGTCAGCTTCGTGCTCCCTGGGTAACCTTGGTGGACCCTTTCAAGAGGTCTTTGTGGTTGCTCCTGAAACCCAAGAACGAGTTTCTATCTGTCAAATCGGGAGGGTGGACAGGCAGGTTTTGACATCGATTGAGCACCTGCGGTCCACACCCTGTGTCAGGTGTGGGGATGAGTCTCCTGGGGTCTTCATAAGCATACTGGCCAGTACAGGCTTTCTTATCTCTATCTGACAGACGAGGAAGCAGAAACTCAGAGTGCGAACAGCAGTCACAGACCCAGGAGGTGGAGGTCTGGCTGGGAACGCGGGTCTACCTGCCTGTTTCCAAAGCCTGACCCGTCTCCTTGCCTTGCTGCGAGGAACAGGCGGCACGGAGAGAGAATGTACCTCCACGGCAATGAGTCTTCCGATGTCTAAGCCTCATCTCAGATCGATTAAATCAGAATCTCTGGGAGGGGGGGCCCAGACATCGGGGGTTTTTAGGGTTCCTCAGGTGATACCAAGCGGCAACCCAGGCTGCCAAGCACTGATTTACCAAAACAGAAAGAGGCACATCGCCTCCTCAAGGGCTCTCCAGGTGTTCTTTTCACAGCGTCGTAATCCTGTTCACCAAACCCAAGATCAAAAAAAGCCAGTGCTGTCTAACTCCCCTCCTCTCACCAACAGAACCGGGGGAGGGGTCCTGGTAGAGCTCGCCCCTGCCGGGCTCGGGGTCTCCGGCCCTCGCGGCTCAGGTGCGGTGCTGCGGCAGAAAGCCACCCACTCTGGTCCGCCGGTACGCGGGGCTGTTGCGCCATCCGCTCGGACTTTTCTAACAGCACCCTGGGACGGCCTAGAGACACTCCAGCGCGAGTTCCTCAAATGTTTTCCTGCGTTGCCGGGACTGCCCGCCGCTCTGAGTCATGTGCAAGTGGGAAGTCGCACTGACACCGAGCTCGGCCAGAGGGAGCAGAGCCGAGCGCGGCGCGGGGCTCCGGGACTCGCCGTGCGTGCGGAGCGCGGCCCCCCCCCGGGGATGGGGGCTGCCCTCGGGGCCTGAGCCCGCCCGCCGCCCCGCCCCGCCCCGGCCGCTCCGTCCGACCCGCCCGCCCGCCCGCCCGCAGCTCCGGGACCATGGGGCATTAGCGGAGGAGGAAGCATGCTGGCCGTCTGCTGCGCGCTGCTGACCGCCCTGCTTGCCGCGCCGGGGGCGGCTCTGGCCCAAGGGGGCTGCCCCGCGCTGGGTAAGGGCTTCGAGCGCACCTGGAGGGCTGGGGCAGCTGGCGGGTGGGGCAAACCGCTGTGGCCGCCGCAGACTGCGGGTGGCGAGAGGGAGGAAAAGAGGGAGGACGGTTCTCCTTTTCAGTGGCTAGCTTAGGTCCCCGCGGGCACAAGATGCGGGCTCCGGGCTGGCCCAGCTGTTCTGACGCGGGCGGTCGCTGGTGCGACCCCTGCTGTGTCCTGCGCCTTTGGCCGGCGCGCTCTGCTTAACTGCCCTGTGGCCGGGCAGCGTCTGCGGTCTGCGTACAGCACTTGGTGTGTATTCAGAAACCTGATTCACGTGTCTCATTCCCGGTGCCCCCAAGAGCCTTTACACAACTGCGCCCCGGGTTACTCTAAGGGGAGATGCCCGCAAGTGCGCGCCCTAGCGGGGTGGAGTTCGCTCCTGGGACGTTCTTTGTACCAGCGCCGCTCTTGCCTCTTAGCTTTGAGGGGGGAGGGGGTGCCACCTCGCCTGGCTCTCCCTTCAGCCCCCTGGGTGTATGTGTGGATGACAGTGCCCTGACTGTGAAGGGACTGACATCATGGGCGCTGAGTCATGGACCCTCCCGCTGCACGCACTTGCTCCAGTAGACACCAGCTCTAGCAAACTGTGTACCCCAGCCCTGAGAATTTAACCTAAGTGGGGAGGTTGGCCGGGGATTGGGACGTCTTGGGGCCAGCGCGCACTGGACTCCCCTTCCTGACGATAGAAGGAGGGGTGAGGCAGAGGGCAGTAGGCACTTGTTGCTCCTGTTGACTGTAATCTGCCCCCAGCAGCCAGGCCTTTCTATGTGCTCTGGCGGCATGCCCAGCTGCCTGTCCAGTCTCTCCTCTAGACAACTGGGCAACTGCTTCTCCAGAGGTTTATTTTAGGGTCTGAGAGCTTCTTTGAGGATACGACGGAAAACTAAGGGGGCAGCAGGCAGGCTTCTGGGAACAGATGGCTGGGGAGACGGGGGACTCTAGCCACTGCTGGGTTGCATTGTGCTCCCACCCTGGGTGAACACCCTCAGCCTGATCTCACCCTGCTGGGAGATAACTTTCTAGAGCTAGGGGCTGGTGTGCCTGCAGCTCTCTTTGCTTTCTGGATAGTTGTGTTCCTTGTGCTTGAAAGAAGAAAATAAATTGATTTCTTTTCTCAGCACACATGTATTACTCCCACCAGTAACAGCCCCTGTCGATTGAGGCGTCCTGTACTTTACATATGTTTTCTAATCCTCCATTGGATCTAAATAGACCTTGTTCCAAAGAGGAGCCTGAGGTTCAGAAAGATTGGGATGGGAGGTCGTCAGGCCTGGTTGGTGGAGGTCCACCCCTCCATGCCCTGTGCTCCAGTGTGTAGATCTCCAAGACTCCTAAAACACAGAACTAACCCAGAAGCCAGAGCTGCGGGGGTGTTGGGGGCAAGCTGGGAGTCACCCCTGCTGCCTAAGAGCTGGGGCAGAAGAGGTCAAGGAAAGGGAAGTGGAGACCTCGGCTTGCCCACCGTGGTGTTAGAGGGATGCAAGGCAGGGTTGAGGCCTGGGGTGGCCCCAGGAGTGAGCAAGGCTTCCCTGCCTGCCTCTGTTGCTCCTCACACAACACCCCAGTTCACCTGCCCCAGGGAGGTTACTACTGTGGCTGCGGCTTCCTTTGGCTCCTAAGTGGTTACAAGGCACTTCGGGGGTAGCCAGTTGCAGTCAGTTCTCTGTTTCCCTGGTCCTCAGGAGGGACAGGCAAGATGGTCTCAAAGCCTGAACGGCCATGAAAGGCAGAACCGAGAGTTTGGGGAGGAAGTGAAAGCCCTCCCATCGCAGAAGGAAAATGCAGAGGGGTAGAAAATACCCAGCTCCCCTCCCACACCCACACAGACTCAGCCCACAAACTTGAGAGTAAAAATAAAGACATCGTACAGGAAGCATGGAGCAAATGACTGTGAGATGTCTCGCTTTGGAGAAGTGAGGGGCTGAGAGGGGAGCGGTAGCTGGAGTTGGTTTAGAGGGGAAATCCGCTGGCTCTCCAGGCTACGGGCTCTTCTAGCCAGGCAGCGTGCTTCCCCTGGGCCCAGTGGCTGCCCATAGGCCCACCAGCTGGCAGGGCTGCTCAGGTGTACTTGCCATCTGGGGCCTGGACTAGCTGGGACTTAGGAGCTGGGCGTGGAAGCCTGGACACGGATGACTCAGGCTCCTTCTGCCTTCTGCATTGCAGGACGGTGCGCAAAACAAGCACGTTCACCTTTAAGTCTCTCAAAGTCCTGTTTCAACTTCTGATCTTCCCTTTAGGGCAATCTCTTCCTGCCCTCAGTGCCTACCTGCATTCCTAGCCTCACCCTAAATCAGTATTTCTCAAAAGTTCTGGGTCTAGCTGTGCCAGAATTGGTGTGTGTGTGTGTGTGTGTGTGTGTGTGTGTGTGTGTGTATGTTGGGGGTTGAGGGATAGGGGCTTGACAAAAATGCTGATTCTTGGTCCCCACCCCAGATTTACCAAAGAGACATATCTGGGAGTGAAGCTTGAGAAATGTCCTTTTCAACAAATGCCCGTCGTGCTTCACAAATCTGAGGATGGCTAGCTAACCAGTGTGACTGAGAACTGAATGAAGGCCCTCCCCCATCGGGCTTCTAGTTGCCAGAAATTTCTCCCTGCTTTGGCTCTGCCCCTTGTTTATTCACTGCAGCAAACATTGATTGAGAGCGTGCACAGCCCTAGGGGGCCTGTGTGGGACCAGCCACACGGACTGCACCCTGAAAGGAGCTTGAAAATGGTCAAGTGTCAATCCCTGAGAGGACCCAGCTCTCTGATCTGCTTGGGACCAACTACCCAAGGACAAACCTTCTAGGGGGCGGGGGAAGATGGATACAGAAAGCTCCTCCAGTTGAGGACCCAGACCCGAGGCGGCAGGCACACTGACCCTGACAGCAGGACCTCATCTCTGACCCTCAGCATCTTCCCCTGCGAACTGGGTAAACACATCCTCCCCTTGCTGGGTGTTCGTGAGGATTACACAAAGCACCCAGGTGCTGGCTTGCTGTTCATATGCACCCCTCCCCTCTCCCCCACTTCCCCTTCCCACCAGGCCTGCCTGCCTGACCCAGTGAGTGAGAGCATCCCCATCACCACATCTGGGCTTTTCCTGGTGAGTCTTAAAGGTCTAGAGCTGTGCTCTCCTATACGATAGCCACTTACTATGTGTGGCTATTTAAATTTAAATTAATTAAAATGAAGTCAAATTAAAAATGTAGTTCCTTAGTTGCACTAGCCACATGCAAGTGCTCAATAGCACATGTGACTCGTGTGACACATGTGACACTGCTACCGGACAGGGCAGATATAGAGCATTTCCATCCTCCCAGAAAGTTCTCCTAGATGGCGCTGGTCTAGAGTACTGAGCAGTTTCTTCCAGAGGTTTTCTGTTGCTTCTTCCTTTAGCCCTATCCAGACCTTCTCTCCTCCCCCTGAAGCCAGCTTGTCTTGTACAAGTAATGGTTAAGGCTTTGGAGCCAGGCAGATCTCTGCCCAGCCCTGCCACGTAGAAATGACGTGAACTTCAGTGATTTTTCCCTCTTGGAGACTCACTGTCCTCCTCCTGAAAGTGTAGATAATTACGCTACCTCCCGGGGCGGTTATGGAGGTGAAATGAGCTCAGTGAGGTGTTGTACACAGATGGAGAACAGTCCCTAGCAGACGGCGAGCACTCAAATAAGTGGAGCTAATCATTCATTCATTTGAAGAAAATATTTTGAGCTCCTACTGTGTTCCAGGCACTGTTCTAAGAGCTATAGATACAGAGTGGACAAAACAAACAAAAATTCATGGTTCATTGGAGCTTCATTCTGGTGGGGATGTAAATTAAATATACAGTCTGATATGACCAGTGCTAAGGAGGAAAAATAAAGCAGGGGAGGGAGGTAGGAACTGGGTATATATGGAGGGGGCATGCAGAATTGATCCCTTCGAGGGGAGGCCAAAGAAGTTCTCACCCAGAAGATGCTATTTGAATGAAGGCCTAAAGGAAATATAAAAACAGTTAGGATTCCTTATACTCTCATCTTGGGTGGGAAAATTCCTGCCTCCTCTTTAGCAATCTGGGACTACCTGAGGAGCAGAGGGCTCCTTGGGGACGTACGGGTGCCTCCTGCCCTGGCGAAGCTTGGGGGTGTCTCTGGGGAGACCAGATCTCAGCCATTGGGTCCCTTAGACTCCAACTGGACAGGGAAGTGCTAAACAGCATGCCATTAACTGCCATTGAGGTCTGAGTCTTTGGAAGAGAATCTTTGAGGGCTGGAATGGCAAGGGGATAACTCTCAGACCCTCTCTGGTGAAGCCTCTGGGGAGTTTTTTTTGGGTATTTAATCTGTGTGCTTTACTGTCTCCTCTGGGCTTGAGATCCAGACAGATCCGAAGTCTCTGGCACAGTTGGGCTTTTCTGGGCTGGTCCTGGGTTCAGGCTTGACTTCTAGCTGCACCTCTTCAGGCTCCCCCACTCCCACCTGCCCCCACCTGCTCTGCCCTGTGGCTCTACCCTCAGGAGTGTGCTCCTGGAGCCCCACATCCAGGCTGTCTCCCCAGCACCTGTTCTCGATTCTCCTCCATCTCCCAACTTCCTTTCCCAAAGAGTATCCTTTGGTCTTCCCTCTCTTCATGATGGTTATAGGAACTGTTACTGTCCTGAGTGACAGCTGTGTGCATGGAGCTGGGCTGGGTTCTTTGCATCTGTGTCTTGTTTGCACAGCAGCCTTATGTGGGAGGAGTGTTAGACCCGTGGCATGGATGGCATAGGCTGTGGGACAGGCAGGTTTTGTTGGAGGGGAAGATCAGGAGGTCAATTACCAGAGAGTGGGAGAAGGGAAACTGGAGACAGCAAGTATAGGCTACTCTTTTGAGGATTTTAGCTGTAAGGGAGAGTAAAAACATGGAGTGCTCATTGGCTGGAGAAGTCGGGTCAAGAAAAGGGATTTTTATAAAGATGACTGAAATATCAGCGTGTTTACATGCTGATGGAAATGATTTAGTAGAATTGAAACACTGACAGACAGAGAGGTGAGAAGTGCTGAAGCAATGTCCTTGAGTAGGCGAGAGGAAACTGAGGCTCAGAGAGGTTCAATAACTCACTCAAGATCACACAGCAAGGAAGTGATAGACAGGGTTCTGAACCTTGCTCTTTCCACTATATCACGTGTGTTGCCAACAACTCCCACCCTTCCTAAAGCACAGGGACGTCAAGGTCAAGGTCACTGTCTCTCTTCTTCACAGTATCCTCATTAAAGACTCACCAACACCACACCCATTGGTGTGGCAAAGATAGCCTTGCTTTTGTCCCAGGAAGTGTCCGCTGCCTTCTCTTCAATATTGAAGAATACTGAAGGCCATGGTGTATGGTTAAGCCATTGCACTGTAACCCCCATCTTCTCCCCTATATCCATTCATATCACTCAGTCAGGGGACGTTTTGCAACCACGCGTCACTATAAATGAGCTTTCTCTGTCTCTAAGAGAGGCAGCTGGTGTAGCAGAGAGAAACCAGCTTAGTGGTCAGACCATCCATGTCTGCCTCGTGGCTGCCCATTTAACCAGCCAGCCGACCTTGTGGCAAGTCACTTCAAGCCTAGGCAGAACAATACTTCTTGAGGGTGTAACAAACAAAAGTGGGTGCTTGATGGATGTTATTGATCCTAAGAGCCCATTTTGATGGGAGGAAAGTGGGAGGCAATAGTATGAGAACTCACAGAAAGGGGGAAAGACGCACTAACACAGTGGGAATGGTAATCACACTTGCTCACATTTTTTTGAGAGATTAAGTATGTCCTGAAAATACTGCTAAGGTTTTAACATTAATTATCTAATGTAATCCTCACAACAACATTTTGAAGTAGGTATTCTTATTATTTCCATTTTATGGATGGGGAAAATGAGGCCTAGAGAGCTTGAGAAACTAGCCCAAGGTCACATAGTTAGTGAGTGACTGACCTAGGGTTGGAACTTGGGTGTGTCTGAATCCTGGGCTTGAACTCTTGACCATTGCACCCAGTGGACTAAGAAAGAGTTCAGTTATTTTGATTAGATAAAGAACTGCTTTAATTTTTTTGGTATTTCATTGTATCGATACACCTAGGTTAGTTATCCAGTCTCCTTTTGATGGACATCTGCTTGCTTCCTGTCTTGCCATCACAGATGGCACTGCGGGGAATACCTTTGCATGTCCCTCAGGTTGCATGAGTGCAAGAACATCTGCAGGATAAATTCCTCAAAGGGGAATCTATGGGTCGAAGGCCATGTGCATTTGTAATTTTGAGAGAGAAGAGAAGTTGCACCAAATCTACTCCCAGCAGCAGCAAGGGAGCGCCTGTGTCCCCAGACCTTTGCCAAAAGTGTATTATGAAACTGGTATTTACACAGAAGATGGTGTCTGTGTGGAATTAATTTGCATTTATCTTATCTGAGTGAGACTGTGTAAGTTTTTCCATGTTTAAGAGACGTTTGCATAATCTATGTCTATGAACTGCCTGTTCATGTTCTTTGCTCATTTTTTATGGGCCTTTTTTTATTGTTTACAGGAGCTCTTAATATCTTAAGGAATTTAATCCTTTATCTTTGACAGGAGTTGTGAATATTTTCCTCCAGTTTGTCTTCTAAGACTTCTAGGTTTTTTATCATATTTAATTGGATTTTTTTTTTCTGGTAACTTGAAGAGTTTTTTACTCTTAGATTTTGATCCATTTTGAATTTATCATGGAGTAAGGTATGAGGTGTGGTTTTAACTTTTTTCCCCTGGTCATAACCTGATGTCCCTTTACAGTTTATTGAATAATTCATCTTTCCCCCACAGATTTTAAAAGTCACCTTTAGAATATACCAAATTCGTGTAAATACTTGGGTTTATTGTGCTTCTCAGCATAGTGTGTAGTTAAAAGCACAAATTCCAAGGCCTAATTGCCTTGGGTGTGAATCTGGGCTCACCTGTAATTAGCCATGTAACCAGCCTCCTCTTCTGTAAGGCAGACTGTTAGGAGGGTCAAGTTGGGTGATCCAGGTGCGTGCTGGAACGGTGCTTGTGCACAGCCAACACCCAGACTAAGCTAGCTTTTTGAAATTGTGGTAAAATACACATAGCATAAAATTTATCTTCTTAACCATTTTAAAGTGTAAGTTAATAGTGCAGACTAAGCTATTATTGGTTATTATTATTTCTGAACTTTCTAGTCTCTTGTGGTTTTGTCTGTCTCCTCCTGTGCCGGTACCACACTGTTTTAATTCCTATACCTTTCTAATAGGCTTTAAAGTTCGGTTGGGCTAATCCCCCTCTCATTTCTCTGCTTTTTCAGAATTCTCCTGGCGATCTTTGCTTGTTTACTTTTCTGTTTGAACTTTAGAATCAGCTTGCCTAGTTTCAAAAAAGTCCTCTTGGTGTTTTTGTTAGGATCAAGTAGAATTTAGAGATTAGCTTCGGGAGCACTGACACATGTACAATACTGAGTCTTCCTCTCTCAGAACATGCTGGGCCTGATGTGGCTTATTGACGAGGGGTACAGGCTGGGCAGAAAGCGGGAATGCGGGTTTCACAGTCACCCTGAGCATAGATGTGCCTGCTCTCCATTCTGAACTGCTTTCTTCCTGGGGATGTGGAGTGGGGGGGACCAGTGTGTGTGTGTGTGTGTGACTGTGTGTGCATGTGTGTACACAAGCTCATGGCACGTGGGGGTGGGCAGGGAGACAGGCTTGAGCTCAGGCAGTTGTGGGACTGCAGGAGTGGGGATGTTAGGGCCTTTGTAAAACTGTCTGGCAGTGTAACATACACACAGAAGAGAGCACTCAGCATAAATCTAACAGCCTGATGAATTTTCACAAGCTGAGCACACCCATGTCACCACCACTCAGATGAAGAACAGAACCTGCCAGCCCCAGGGGCCTCCCCTTCCAGTCACTCCCTACCACACCTCCACTTTGTGACTTCTTAAATCTTTAGCTTTGCTTCCTCATAGCTAAAAGGGTAGGGGAGGGGAGGCTGGGGGTGGGGGGTGAGTGGTGGATATGGTTTAGGATGGGGGGGCATACATCAGGTCCCTTCGTCCCACTGCCCTCCCCCCCCCTTCCACAAACACGTGAAAGACCCTGATGTGAGCCAGGCTCCTGGTTAGACTCCAAGATCAGAGATGGGAAGACAGGACCCTTCGTGCTGTACTCCTGGAAAGGCCATGGGATAAACCCGACAGGGAATCCCAGGGCCCCGGGTTCTGTCCTGGCTACGCTACACACTGGCTGCGTGACTTCTGGGTGCTAGATCTCCTTATCTATAAACATGGGCAGGTTGGCCTAAATCATCCTTAAGTGCCCTTCCTTAAGGCCCTAGAAGAGCAACTTTTAGCTCAGCACTCACTCTGTGGACCCAACTCAGCCCCTCTCTGGACCTAAGTCCTGTGTTTGTCCCTCTGTGGGCACTGGTCCTTCTTCACACCCTTTAATCTATTTATTTCTCAGTCTGCTTCTTGAGGTTCGGTGGGGTGGGGAGTCGGATTGTTTGTCGTCCTTAGATATCTTTTCCGCTAATTAGTTTATAATCTCCGAGAGGTGACCCAGGCCAGACCTGGGCTGGAGGCCAGCTGATTATCTCTGATGCTGCCAGGGGAGGATTAAATGTTTTTCTCTTGAGGAGCTGGTCACACGTGCTGGTGTCTGAGTCAGCATCCAGCGTTACCTTTTTATGGGTCCAAAGGGTCCTCCCAGGCCCTCTCTCCAAGAGGTGTATAGTCCATGGTGCGGAAGGATGGAGAGGAGGCCGCGCCAAGGCAAATACTGACTCCGCCAAATGTAAGACAAATACAAGCAGGTACAGGAATACAAACACATTAGAGGGACAAGAGGGGAGGGGGCTGTCCCCGGGGGGTGGCGATCTGGGAAGAGGGCTGTGCAAGAGGTGGTGGGGAGCAGAGTTAGAGAAGGTGGCAGGGGTGGTGGCTTAGAGCCTGAGGCTGACCTCTTGATAAATGACGGGGGAGGGAGGACATTCTGGGGATTTTAGGGACAAGCCAGTGGGTGACCTGGTGAGAGTGAGAGGTTGGGAGTCAGAGGTGGGGGCGCTTTCAAAGTAGAACTTGTCAAGTGCTGCTGCTGTAGGGTGGAAGGAGAGAGGCCAGGAGTGCTTGGCTCCCGTGTCCCTGTAGGTGACCCCGAGTAGTACTAGGTGCGGCAGGGCCGTGGGTGAGGAAGCTCGCCCCCCTTACACATACCCCTCGACCCCCAGTGCTCCCTTCCCCGAGCCTCTGCGATGGGTGGAAAGGCGTGCGAAGAGCGGGGAAGAGGAGAGGAAACTGGGAGAGAGGAAGAGATGGGGGGGGCTGGGAGGTGGGACATAGCCGGGCAGCTGGCCCCCTGGAGAGAGCCTTTGGCCAGACTCACCTGTACCCCGTGCAGATGCCCTCCCTCACTAGCTGGGTGAATTTGGGCAAGTTCCTTAACTTCTCTGAACTTCAGTGGCCTCAAGAGTGAAAAGGGGACAAGCCTCCCTCCCCTGCAGGGTTGCTGTGAGGAGCGGAGAGCTCTTAGGTAAAGCCCCGGCGTGGGGTAAGTACTCATAAGGGGTCATGATTATTGATTATTGTTGTGATTATTGTTGTGATTATTGTTGTGATTATTGTTCCATCGCGGGTCAGGAAATTGTTTTCAGTCCTTAGATGGAGAATGTAGGGAAAGGGGACAGAGAACACTGGGGCTTGTTCTAGGCCCCGTGGGACCAAATTCTGCACTGGTTCCTGTGTGGACATGAGGTGCCCACATTCTTTTCCTGGAGACTTCTCAACAGCCACCTTTTTTCACATCAAGGCCTTTATCGCTGAGAAGGGACCCTTGACCCCTTCTGAAATCCTGTGCCACTGCAAATCGGGGGGCGGGAAGCCGTGCTGCGCTGCCAGCTGGCCCAGCCGGCCTGGCCCCGCGCCGCTGCTCGCGCCCTGGGGCGCGGGGATTAGCGGGCGCGCGCGCTGGGCCGTGTCCGCGGGGACGCGCTGGGCGGCCGGGCTGCTCACGCTTACATAAGCCGGGCCAGGAAGCTGAACTTGTTTTTGCTGGCAAGAGCGACAGCAAGCTGCTGGAGAGTTGAGAAATATGTCTTCGTGTGCGTGTTTGTGTCTGGTTATTGACATTTGCAAGTTTACTTGAAGAGGGAAAAAAGTAGAAAAACAACAAAGCTGCTCGGTTTCTGGCTCCCAACCGTAGGTCCGGAGTGGGGAGGAACCCCGGTTCCCAGAGCCGGGCTGCAGAGTCCCCGGCCGTGGTGGGGGGCCCAGTGCCCCGGGGATGGGATTAGTTGGGCCCCAGGGGCCTGGAGGTGTGGGATTGGTTGCCAGGACTTCAGCTCTGTTCCCCTTGAGGAATGGGAGGCGAGGAGGCTGTGGGAATTTCCCTCCCCTCGAGTTATGCAGGCATAGAAGGGCCTGTTTAAGGGACCGAGATGGGCTGGCCATCGTCCCTCTCCAAAAGTCATCAACTATTAGAATAATAAGTCCATGGATTAATTGTGTTTTCAAGCTGGGGATGTTGTCTGAGATAAACAGACAGAAGTGCTTCCTGCCCTCTGAGAGCTAATGATTTGGTGTGACAGATGCCAGGTTGTGGGAATGGGGGCAGCAGGACCTTCAGCTCCTGGTCTGAACCCTCATCTCACAGAGAAGCCAAGTGCGGCTCGGCAGCGGCCGTGACGTGCCCAAGGCTGCCTGCAAGTCACTGGCAAGACCAGGAAGAGAACTCGGGTCTTCTGACAACAGAGGGCTGCTTCCTCTATGGCAAGCTGTGTCCCACGCTTAGAAATGTACTTTATATTAAACGACACATCAAGATGGTACATTGGTGTCAGCCCAACCCCACCCAGTCAGTGACTAAAGTCAGACCCGACCTGACACCAGGTGCTTTGACAGCAGAGGAGGAGATTTGGGGACGTTTGTTTTCTGATCACAGTCCCAGGTGAGGTGCTTTCGTCTCTGCAGAATCCCTTGTCTTCACTGGAACCTGGGATGCAGTGTGCTGCCACCCTGCCTCCGACGGTGGCGTTGCTAAGAACAGAGAAGGCTCACGGTCCTGGGCTGCTCCCTCCTCTCTCCTGCCTCTGTGGTGCTTTATGATGCACTAGGGACCCGGGGAGACAATTGGTACGTCCTCAAAGTGATTGGAACAACAGAAGGAGGAAGCAGTGTCGGCTCCTGTCCTGGAGGCTGGGGTTGGCGGTGGGGCAGCCCTGAGCCTGCACATACCTCTGCCTGCAGAGTCAGGTCGGATACCCTTGGAGGACACCAGGGACCTGCCCTCTCTGCGGCTCCCCCTGCCCCGTGCCTTTGCCTCCTGTTCTCCCGTTACAGAATGCCATTCCCTGTGGCTCCACTCATCAAACTCCCACTCATTTCTTCTTCTTCTTTTTTTTTTTTTTGAGGAAGGTTAGCCCTGAGCTAACTACTGCCAATCCTCCTCTTTTTGCTGAGGAAGACTGGCTCTGAGCTAACATCCATACCCATCTTCCTCTACTTTTTATACGTGGGACGCCTACCACAGCATGGCTTTTGCCAAGCGGTGCCGTGTCTGCACCCGGGATCTGAACTGGCGAACCCCTGGCCGCCAAGAATCAGAACGTGCACACTTAACAGCTGCACCACCGGGCTGGCCCCATACTCCCACTCATTTCTCAGTGACCCAACTCAAATCTCTCTTCCCTTGGATTCCTCCCTTTTAGAATGATTTACTTCTTCTCTTGGCTCCTTCAGTATGTCAAGGACATTTATCTCAGGATGGCCTGTATTATGGGTGGTTTTAAGTTCTCCACGGAGTTTTGTGGGGGTTAAACAAGATTACAGTATGGAAAAGGTGGAGAGGCCTGTTGGTGCATAGTAGGTGTTCACTTACTATCTGTTCTCTCTCCCGGGTTAGGATTTCTGGTCTTGCACATGACAGATGCACCAACATTTCTTAAGGAGGGGCCAGGCACGGGCTTGCAAGCCTGGCCCCAAATGGCTGGCTGAGCAATTGTCAAGGGCAGATGCTAAATTGCGTGCTCTTTGTTAAATGTCAGAGAGTGCGCAGCCAGCTCCTCCCTGCCCGCGCCCCTCCCTGAGGGCGTGTGAGAGTCTCTGGGACACATCTCTGAGGAGCAAGAAGGAGTGCTCTCAGGAGCCCCCTTGTCACCTGTGCCCTGCTGTGTCCCTTCCCTCTGGCCCTTCCCTATCAGGGAGGCCTATTTGGGGAGGGCCCTGGCAGACTCCTGGGAGTAGACAAATGGGCAGGTGGGGAGGGATGGTGCCCTTGTGTCCACCAGGGGATCAGGTCAGCAGGGCTGGGGGCTAAGGGTGTAGAATCCTGTGAAGGTGACAGAACTCAGAGCTGCGAGGGTTCGCTGTGGACACTCTCTGGCCTGGAAGGTGCTCCCGGAAGCTGCTGCTTCTAAGCGATCTGCTGTCACCCCACCCCTATTCCATGGTGCCCATTGTGGTCTGCCCCGCCTCCTCCTTCCTCCCTAGACATCATAACTTGGACAGCCCCAGGCTATGTAACTTCTTTGTTTTAAGTACATATATTCATTATGTGAGGAATACAAGCAACTTATAGAAAATGTAAAAAATACAGAAGGATGAAAGGAAGAGGAGGAAATCACCTCTAGTCCCGTTGTTTGGAGAGGTGGGCAGAGGTACCAGGAGCGCATTCTGTGAACGTCACTTCTTCCTCTTCAAAGAGAGCCCAGGAGGCTCCCACACGGCCAGCCACCTGGGTGTCATGGGCACTACCTCAGAGATTCGGGTGAGGAGGCAGACGGCTGAGGTGCAGCACTGCCCTCTCTGACTTTATCGAGTTTATTTTCTTGTGACCCCTCCTCCCTGAGTACGTGTGATCATCCGCCTGTGGTGCTTTGAAAAGCATAGTTAACACAGCGTTATTCACAGGTTCTAGAAGAAATACATTTTGAAGAAGGGCTGGAACAGGCAACACTTGCCAATGAGTGGTTTCTAATTAATCATTCCCCATTAAAAAAAAAATAGTGACTCAGTTTTAAGGATTCAGAAAACCATTACTCAAGTTTCTTGGCAAAGGAAGTAACCATTATGTTGCTCCTGCAGCTCTGCTTTTGTGGAAGAGAAAATAAGTCTTTTTATTTGCTCTTTCTCTGAGCTGCCCAGATCCTTTGGCTATTGTTAGCGAGTGCAGGAACAGAACAGCCCCTGCCATTGTTCAGGATGGTCACTAAACATGGCAAGAGCTTCCATCTGAACTGGGGGTAAAGGAAGTGACCAGAGAAACATATTTCCTGGAACTGGCAAAGACAGAAGCAGAAAAGAGAGCTCCCTCTGGCTCCAGGCTTGTATTTTCTTTCCTCAGCATCTCCTGGTTGTGACAAGCTGGCTCCTCTTGGTCTCTCCTGTAGGGCCTGCCCACTGCACAACATGAGGGGCACCACTTAGACCACTGTGTCATCTGTGACTGGTGCTTCTGGGAGTTTTCACTGTGGAGGCCCTGTCCCTCTGGGCACCTCTTAGTTGCCCTATGAACAAACATTAAGTACCCACTGAGTTCTCTGATGAGTGCTCCAAATAGTCATGGTTGGGGATGGGGACCTGCATATAGTTGAGGACAGTGCCATGTGAAAAGTGCCAATGAAAGGATAAGCCAGCCAGCCATGGTCCTTGACCCCTACTTGGACTTTCATGCAACCTGCCTTGTGCCTGTTGTGTATTGATGCCTTGTGAATTCTCATTTGCTCTCATGAGCTGATGGAGGGATGTTGTAAGCACTGCACAGGGGGGCCACCCTCCAGTAGACAGTCCTGTTTTGGCAGTGTCTCCATCTTTATTCCTACAGCAGTGGTAATTTGTGCATGAACTTGATATCTATGTTAAGTTTTATCCTTATAGCTACTTTATCAAAATAGAAAATAGAAAGGTGAAAATAGCAATATAGTGATTAGAAGTGTCAGTGGGTCTTCTAAACTTAACCTCGTTCAGGCACAGATGGAGATCAGTATGTGGACTGGACATGGCAAGCCATAGCCTCCATCAGGTGCTCATCGGACTTAAACACATCGGACTGTGCATTCGGTTATGAAGGGAGAGGACATGGGAGACATCCACACACACTAGGAATTCTTGGGTGAATGTGTGAAGAGCCACATGCGAGAAAGTTGATAGCCACACTCTGATACAGCTAAACACTGGAAATGACCCACACTTCCCTCAGCAGAAGAATGATATATTTGCACAATGGAATATTACATAGCAGTGAAAATGAATGAACTATAGCTACGTGTAAATGAATTATAGAAACATAGGAATGACAAAAACACACCAGAAAAGACTATATACAAACCGTTTGTAGAAAGCTCAAAAATGAAGCAAAGTTAAGAAAAATTTAGGGATCCATGAGTAGTGAACTTATTTTTAAAAGTAAGAGAATGATAGGGGCCGGCTCAGTGGCGTAGCAGTTAAATTCACGTGCTTTGCTTTAGCGGATCCCAGGCTCAGACCTACACACTGCTGATCAGGCCAGGCTGTGGCAGGTGTCCCACATATAAAATAGAGGAAGATGGGCACAGATGTTAGCTCAGGGCCAGTCATCCTTAGCAAAAAGAGGAGCATTGGTGGCGGATGTTAGCTCAGGGCTAATCTTCCTCAAAAAAAAAAAAGAAAAAAAGTAAGAGAGTGATCCCAAAAGGTAATGTATGGGCGAGGAGGCTGGCAGGTACAGAAGTGCAGAGGGAGCTTCAGAGACAATGATTGTGCTAGTGGTTAGGTCAGTAGGATCTTGGGGGTGTTTCATCCTTCATAACTTTCCTGTACATTGCAGATATTAATTTGCATGTGTTCAATATTATATAATTTAAAAACGTATTTGAATTGCTGGAAATATATTATCGAAGATTACATATGAAAGGTGTGCTGTAACTCAGGCTTTTTATAACTCTTTTAAGCCTTCTGGGCACAGAAGTTCCCTGGGTGGATTTCGTCTTCCAAGGACCGGCATTCTGCTGATATTCGGGAGAGCAGTGTGTCCTCTGTCCCAGTTCCACAGCAGTGAATGCGTCTAACATCTCCTGTCCTTGAGGGCAGGGTCTCTCGGCTGTCTAATTGTCTCCTCACTGGTGCCTGGCTCTGGGGCCTCCTCAAATGTTTGTTGAGCATAGGACAGAGGGAAGGGCTTCCTGGCCCACGGAGGGGAAAGTGAGGCAGAGGGCCCAAGGAGCCTGCCCGTGCTCACCTGACTGCACGGTCAGACTCAACTATCTTTCTCACCCAAAGTCCAGGGCTCTGGTAGTGAAGAGAGAAGAACCTTAGAGGACTGGCTGCTACCCTGCCCTTGTATCTGCCCCTTGTCTGCCAGCCTCAGGGCAGAGGTGCCAGGGTGGAGGACTCTGGTTCCAACTGGTAAAGTGAGAAGGAAGCTTGAAGGCGGTCTGCATAGCCAAGTAGGGCCCAAGGCCAGGCAGAAGGTGTCTCTGTCCCTTTGATGCCCAGGTCCCAGGTCCCTGGACTATGGCCGGTCTGGCCAACCAGCTCCCCCTGCCCCGGTTTTGGGAGTGTTATCTTCCTGGGAGTCACTGATCCTCAGTCCCTCCTCTCTGACAGCCACCTTGGATGGGGTGGGAGGAAGCACAGTCTGTCAGGTGTGAGATAAAAACTCCTCTTCCCCGGGAGCTGACCCGGTGGCGCAGCACTTAAGTGCGCACGTTCTGCTTTGGCAGCCCGGGATTCGTGGGATCGGATCCTGGGTGTGGACATGGCACAGCTGGGTGGGCCGTGCTGTGGTGGGCGTCCCACATGTGAAGTGGAGGAGGATGGGCACGGATGTTGGCTCAGGGCTGGGCTTCCTCAGCAAAAAAAAATAAAGAGGAGGATTGGCAGCAGATGTTAGCTCAGGGCTAATCTTCCTCAAATAAAAGAAAAAAAAAAATACAACTCCTCTTCCCCAAATGAGAAGGCTTGGCAGGTCAGAGACACTGGTCCTCCAGGCCTGGGGGCATGGGCGGGACATGAGGTCAGGTGCCCAGGCTGCTGCTGCTTCTTCTGGAGATCTTTGGCCAGATTTATTGCTGCTGCTTGCTGAGAAATGGTTTGAAAGACCAAGTGTGCTTCCATGATGACTGGCTGTGTTCCCTGGCTTCAGTTCCCTCAGCTGGTGGGACTAATTTAATTAATTTGTTAGACTACTTAGATTCTATAAATCTATTTAACCTATACTAAAAAAAAGTTTACTTGTTTCTTTGATCTTTAATATCCTTTTCCTTGAGTAGCACACACACGATCTTTTTCAGGGGGTGGGGAGCACGTTTGTTCTTTTTTACCTTCCAGTTTGGTCCCTAGAATAAAGTTAGCATCGCCCCCGGTGGTTTAGTAGATAAGTGTAGGGTACTGGAGCGGGGCACTGAGCAGAGCAGGAAGGCCTGGTGTGCACCTCAGTTGTGTAGCTCACTTATTGGTGATCTTGAGCAAGTCTCCTGGTTCCTCTGTGCCTCAGTTACTATCTGTAAAATGGGCCATCTACCATGAAGACCCTGGGATTCTGAGACTTCCGTGTCCTCATGCATCTTGTGAGTCCCATTGGGTCTCTGGCTTTCATTCCTACACGTGTTCCTTCATTCATGCATTCGTCAAATGCTCAGGGGGCCCCAGGCAGCATTCTCAGCACTGAAATATAACAGAGAACAAAACAAGGGGCCTATTCCTGTGGCGCTTGGAGTCTTGAAGAGAAGACAGATGCAGAGTTCATAGTTATACGGCAGTGCAGCGTGTGAAGGTGACATGGTGGGGAAGGTAGCACCGAATGGGGGCCTAATCCAACTGGCGGGGTAGGGAAGGCCTCTGGGGAAGGGATATTAGGCTGAAACAGGAGGAGGTAGTGTGGGCGTGGGGTGGGAGGAATGAGTGTGAGCAGAGCACAGGGAGCCTGAGCAGGAGGGGCTCTGTACCTTCTAAGCCAGGCCTGGGGGAGATGAGGCCTCAAAGGTCAGCAGGGGGCAGGTGGCGGAAGGTCCTGTGGGCCAGGGCAAAGCCGGGACTTCGTGCTTTGGGCAGACGCAGGCCCTTGAAGGGTTTCCTAATCAAAGGAGTCGGGTGGCCAGATGGCAGCTTCAGAAGGCTCACTCGGCAGCTGGTTGGAGTGGGCCAAGGCTGAGGTGAGGAGGCCACTGGGAGGCCATTGCCAGAATCCAGGGAGAGGTGACAGGGGCCTGGACCAGTGGATGGACTTGAGACAAGTTTAGTACTGAAGCCTCTTGTGGCTTCCCAAATCAGAGACAAAGTCCCGTCCCAAAGTTGCTGGGGGCTAACCAAGTGTCTTCTCCCTCCTCAGAGGTGGCGAGCGATGTGCTGACCCGCCTGCCTGGGGCCAGCGTTGTCCTGACCTGCCCGGGCGGGGAACCAGGAGACAATGTCACCTTTCACTGGATGCTCAGGAGTCGGGTCATCGGGGGCCCAGGCTCACACCGCGACAGATGGACTGTCGTGGGAAGGCGGCTGGTTCTGAGTTCCGTGCAGCTCAGCGACTCTGGAAACTATTCGTGCTACCAGGACGGCCGCCTAGTTGGAACTGTGTGTTTGCTGGTGGATGGTGAGTTACGTCCTCAGAGCTCTGGAGACAGCTCCCAGGGCGGCTCTGGCATTCCAGAGAGTTCCCTGCTTGACCCTTCAAACTCCTGTTATTTCCTTGGCCCAAGAATTTTGGGAAAAGGCCCACTGACGTTTGCCAGTGAGACTGGCAGAGGTTCCTGCTGGGTGGGGGCATCTGGCTGATGGTGACACCGTCCAGCTGGCCTCATTGGGCAGTTAAGTCTTGAGGTGCACTGGTTAACAGCCTGGGGCCTGAAGCAGGGTGGCCTGGGTTGGAATCCTCTTCCTTTACAGCTTAATTTCTCTGCCCCTCAGTTTCCTCGTTGGTAAAATAAATTATATTACCTTGCCTCAGAGTTGTTGCGAAGATTAATTGAGCGTGTGTGTGTGTGTGTGTGTGTACTCACATACACATGTACATGGTGCTGAAAACCCCGCATGGCACAGGCTAAGCTCCCCAGTTAACTGTTCTTATTTTCGGAATTAGCAGGTTCTTAGCTCTCTCGCATCTGAGAGTTGGATGCCCCATGTGCCAGGCCCTCTGCTAAGGCACTTTCTTCCTCCATATCTCGCGTCATCCTCCCATTGACCCTGTGAGGGAAAGCAGTATTATTGATATTATTTTATCATCATTTAATTTATAGTAGGAAAGTGGAGAGAGGTGGGGACTTGCCCAAGGCCACAGAACCAGACCTGTATGACTACAGAGCCCCTATTGTTTTGCTTGTGCTCTCTCCCCTTTAGGCAAGTTAGCCCCGGGGCACCTCCCTTCTCTTGCCCCACTTCCCGGCCTGACAGGAGGATGTTGGTGTCCTTTAATTTCCCAGCCACAATAAGATCTGAGTGTGGCTGTTTGGCCCCATGTCCTGGGTCATGGCTGGCTCCAGGCCGGGGTGCGGAGGGGCGGGGGGGAGAGAGGCTGGGAGGGCAGGTGGAGCCAAGCGCTCCCCCTAGAAGGGAGGTAAGATGTGCTGGCCTCCTCACGCCTGCTGTGCTCTCCTCTCAGTTCCTCCCGAGCAGCCCCAGCTCTCCTGCTCACGGAAGAGCCCCCTCAGCAATGTTGGCTGTGAGTGGAGTCCTCAGAGGCCCCCCTCCCCGACGACCAAGGCCGTGTTACTGGTGAAGAAGTTGTAAGTATCTTGGGCTAGGCTGCGTGTTGATGTCGACTCCGTCCCTACAGAGGCCCTGGGAGTGGTGGGGGCTCTCAAAGGAGCCAAGTGGGAGTGGCCGGCCACTGAGTCCAAAACTTTATCGCTGGGAAGTAATTACTTTGGGATGAGGAAGAGGGAATGAGCGAGGGGACTGAGCCTTCAGATCCAGTGCTCACCCTGTGCTGGGAACTTCGTCCTGTTAACTCTCACGATAGCTCTGGGAAGTGGGGGTTATTTTTCTCCTTTAACAGATGGAGAAACTGAGGTTCAGAGAGGTTGACTGACTGATTTATTTAAGGTCCTCTAGCTAGTAAGTGGCTCTTCGAGGAATCAAACTCCAGCCTGTCTGATCTCATTCAAAATACAAAGGTTTTGGGCGTTGCTCTGAAGAAAATGCACATACGCCCTGGAGGGGAAGGGCAGCCAGCTCGTTATCAGTGTCCCGACTGTGTGAGCACATCAGGGTCTTTCCATGACAAAGGCAGGTGAGAGGAAGTGCAGATAGGATGGGGAGAGGGAGCCGGGGGCTGTGGGGCAGGAAGTCCCACCTGCCAGGAGGCTCTGGAGACGCACAAAGTAGCGGGAACTGGGGTGAGTTCAGGCAGAAGGAGGTAGAGGATGCTGAAAACAAATGCCTGTCTGCAGTTTTGTCTGTCTCCAGCCCAGAGCCAAGGTCCCCTTAGTCCAGATGTTTGTAATTAAGTTTGAGCTGTCAATCATCAGAGTATCAAAAACTCCGAGCAGTGACTTCAAGAGGGTGGTTAGGTTTCCACCTGGTCTGTCTCCACAGAGTCTGCTGGCGGTAATATTTATGCTTTGGTCTCTGCGCAGAAATGTGTAGATTGCCCATCTGTAGATGACGCCACTGCCACTGTTAACCCACATTTCAAGTAGGGAAGATCAGAAATGTCCACCACCCCAAGCTGGGTTTGCATATAAATTGTTTGGGAGCTGGAAGGCATTCCTCCAGACAGGATGTTCTGCACGGTGGCCAGCAGCTGCCCAGACCAGCCCACGGAAAGCTTATTCAATTGACACTCCAACTAGAATACTTTGTCTGTTGACAGTGAGAGTGAGAGAACAAGGCATTTTAGCTTACACCCTCCTCCTGCCAGTAGCCAGCAGCACTTGCATCTTCCTCCTGGGCCGTGGAGCATCAGCACCTGCATCGAACTGAGGAAGGGGAGGTGGGGAGTAACTGTGAGAGTCTCAGGGACCCCAGAACCCACTTAGGCCCCACCTGGACCCTGCCACTGCGGGGGCTGAATAGGAGGTTTTGTGTGTTCTGCGCCTTTTCTCTTGGTATGTGTGCACAGTCACACCTGCACCCCACTGCGCTTGCTCACTCATTTTTTCCACAAGTGTTTGGTGAGTTCAGCATCTGCCGTGGGTTAGGTGCTGTACTAGGGCGGAGGGAGAGACACGGGGCAAACGGGATTGGGCCCCTGCCCTCAGACCCCACAGGGGGACACCCCTGTAATCTGGCTGATGACCCCACGTCTCAGTGTTAGGGGGGATGGAAGCCTGGATTGGTGGGAGGCGGGCTCTAACTGAGACTGGGAGGGTTGGGGCGGGCTTCCCAGAAGGAAGGACTTTGTCCTGGGCCCAGGGTTCAAACCCGAATCAGAGGTTGGTGATTCGTCCCGGCAGTGGCAGGGCAGAGGCTGCCGTGGGCTCACACGCTCACACATGTCATAAGTGGATGAAGTCTCAGGCTTCCAGGCCAGGTGAGACGGTGTCTTACTCACCTTGAATTTCTTCAGTCACCCAGAAGTCTTTTCTGGGCTCACCTGCCGGAAATGCTCCCACCTCCTTGCAAACCCCGTAGCACTCTGTGCTTCTGGAATGACATTTCTCCTGGCTGTCCTAGTCATCGAAGGGCAAGTCTTTTTTGTTAGTGCCCTGAGGCCAGGATGTGGCCTCTTTTGACTCATTTCTGCATCCCCCAGAGTGCCAAGAGCACAAGACACGGCAGGAAGCCAGAATGCCCCGCAAATCTGATGCCCCAGAGATTGAGCTCACCCTTTGTTTGGGCATCTTTGAACCCCCCACTGTGCCAGGCATTAAGCTAGATGTTCTACACTCATTTTTTCAATTAATCCTCACAAACCCTTATGAGGTGGGTACGGTTAATATTCTCATTTTCGTGTGAGAAAACAGAGGCTCGGAGAGGTTGGATAATTTACTCAAAGTCACGAGAGCTACTAAGTGCTATTAAGTGTGGAGTGGGGATTCAGACCCCAGGGTCTGAGTGCGGAGCCCAAGCTTCTAACCCCTGCTCCCCGCCTTCTCTCCTGTCCTGAATCAGTGCAGAAACTGAGAGCGAGCCCTGCCCTTGTTTTGTGTCCGACAGTCAGAACAGTCCAGTGGAAAACTTCCAGGAGCCGTGCCTGTATTCTCAGGAGTCCCAGAAGTTCTCCTGCCAGTTGGCCGTCCCAGAGGGAGACAACTCTTTCTACATAGTGTCCCTGTGCGTCGCCAACAGCGCTGGGAGCGAGTCCAGCAGATCCCAAACATTTGAGGGTTACGGAATCTGTAAGTCAGCCCTCCCGGGCCTCCCTCTCCACCCTCCAGCTGTCTCCTTCTCTTTGACTCAATGCTCCTCATATGCTTCTCGGAGGGCCAGGGAGGGGCTGGCTGAGGGTCTCGGTGAGCCGCTGTCTTTTGGGCTTTTCTCCTCAGAGGTCCGACTGGCAGATGAGGGCCCTGTCAAGATGTGCGTGAGGAAGCGGTCTGGGTGCTGGAGGCAGTATGGGTCCTGCCACCTGGGGGCTGCAGAGTCTTTATGGGTCTTTCCTCTGAACCATCCTTGCTGCCACATAGGAGCCACACTCCTTTTTCCCACAGTGCAACCCGACCCACCTGTCAACATCACGGTCACCGCTGTGGACGGAAACCCCCGCTGGCTCAGTGTCACCTGGCAAGACCCCCCCTCCTGGAACTCATATTTCTACAGGCTACATTTTGAGCTCCGATACCGGGCTGAACGGTCAAAGACATTCACAATGTGGATGGTAAATTCTTATTTTACTTCTGGACAGAAAAGTGCCCGTAGATACTCGAGTAGTAGAAAGGGTACCAGAAAGGAAGCATTGGGTTCAGCAACTCCCTACCTGCGTGGCCTTGGATAAGACTCTGAACCTTTTTGAGCCTCAGGTGCCTCATTTATAAAATCGGAGTAGTAATACCAGGCCAATCTCCCTTCACAGGCCTGTTTGTGAGGCTGAGAGTGTGCCCTGGGAAGAGAGTTGGGATATAAGCATGTCAGGGGGGTGGCTTGCAGGATCTATAGTGCATGGGGGTGGGGGCAGGACTTACAGCCTCTCCCTGTCCTGTGTTGGCCCAGAGGCAACCCCATCTCACTGAGCCTCCAGGGCGGTGTGAGCCTTTGGAGCATCTGTGCCCAGCTGAGTCACCCACTGGACCTGAGATGGGGAGCAGCTGAAGGGCAGAGGTGGCCAAGGGCACCTATGTCCCTGTGGAGCCGCCTCACCAGCGCCACCCAGGCCCCACCCCAGAGTCACTGTGTCTCCCACCCTCAGGTCAAGGAGCTCCAGCATCACTGCATCATCCGCGACGCCTGGAGAGGCATGAGGCATGTGGTGCAGCTTCGGGCCCAGGAGGAGTTTGGGCATGGCCTGTGGAGCGAGTGGAGCCAGGAAGTCATGGGCACCCCTTGGACAGGTACTGTGGTGGGTGCAGAAGGGATGTTTCAGCTTTGTTACTATATCAGTTATCTATTGCTCTGTAACAAGTCACCCCTAAACTTGTGGGAAAACAGCAACCATTTATCTGCTCATGATTTTTTTTTTTTAAAGATTTTTTTTATTCTTTTTCCTTTTTCTCCCCAAAGCCCCCTAGTACATAGTTGTATATTCTTCGTTGTGGGTGCTTCTAGTTGTGGCATGTGGGACGCTGCCTCAGCGTGGTTTGATGAGCAGTGCCATGCCCGCGCCCAGGATTCGAACCATCAAAACACTGGGCCGCCTGCAGCGGAGCGCGCAAACTTAACCACTCGGCCACGGGGCCAGCCCCTCGTGATTTTGAAAATAAGTCAGCTAGGCACTTCTTGTGCTGGTCTTGCCTGAATCACTAATGCGGCTGCAGCAGGCCTGCACGGGCCAAGATGGCCTCACCCACGTGTCTGATGGTTGGTGCTGGCTGGTGGCTGGTCGGTTCTCCCTGTGGCCTGTAACCTGCTAGTAAGGCCAGCTCAGACTCAAGGCGGGGGAAACCTCTCCAAAACTTGATGGGAGGAGCTGCAAAGAATTTGCAGCTATATTTAACCTACCACAGTTATTAATGCTTTTTATTTCTAAAAAGATGTTAAAGGTAATAGTAATTGCCTTTGGGGAATTACTGAATTTAGTGTTTTTTTACAGAACATTAAAAATTCCAGAAAAATGTGAAGAATAATTATCACTAGTATTCTTACCACCTAGAGAAAACCAGTGAGAACATTTTACTATGCTTTCCTTTTCCTAGGTACCTTTATATGTTTGTGTGTGTATATACACACACACACGCACACACACAGTCATGCGCCGCATAACGTTTGGTCGGTGGTAGACCACATGTAGGAGGGTGGTCCCATAAGATTATAAAGGAGCTGAAAAATTCCTACCATCTAGTGACGTTGTAGCCATCATAACGTCGTAGCACAATGCATTACTCATGTGTTTTGGTGATACTGTAGGTAAACAAACTTACTGCACTGCCAGTTGTAGAAAAGTATAGCACATACAATATATACAGTACACAATACTTGATAATGGTAATAAGTGACTATGTTACTGGCTTATGTACTTACCATACTATACTTTTTATTGTTACTTTAGAGTGTACTCTTTCTACTTATGAAAAAGTTTACTGTAAAACAGTATGCCATGTCATGCCGGCAGGAGCCTCATATATCTTGTGTCTGCCGCATCTCTCTTTTTCTTTTTTTTTCCTTTTTCTCCCCAAAGCCCCCCAGCACATAGTTGTATATTGTTAGTTGTGGGTCCTTCTAGTTGTGGCATGTGGGACGCCGCCTCAGCATGGCTTGATGAGCAGTACTAGGTCTGTGCCCATGATTCGAACCACCGAAACACTGGGCCGCCGCAGCGGAACTTGCGAACTTAACCATTTGGCCTTGGGGCTGGCCCCTGCTGCATCTCTTGATTGCATCATTTTCTCTTGTGCTTGATTTGGTCTCGTGTTGTTTTGTTCATCATGGCCCCTAAGTGTACAAAATTCACTGCTGATGTTGCCAGTAAGAGGCCACTGTCAAGTGATTGACCTGGAAACAAAATTAAAAGTGATTAAGGTCTATGAAGGTGGAAAACCATGATGCTTATTGCTTGCCAGTCAGGCCTGTCCCCTTCCACCATAGCTACGATCTTGAAGAACAAAGTGATGGAAGCTGTTAAAGCATCTGCTTCATTGAAGGCAATGAGACCAACAAAAATTTGAGAAGAGCCTATATCAGACATGAGAAACTTCTAATGACCTGGATTGAAGACCAGACACAGAGGCGTATCCCTCTCAGCACCGTGATGATCATGGCCGAAGTGAAAGTTTGTTTGTGATGTTGAAGGAAAAGGCTGGACCCCACCATAATGTTGAATGCACTGCCAGCTCTGGGTAGTTTAAACAATTCAAGGATTGTTATTCATTATGTAGTGTGAAAGTGGGTGGCGAGTCTGTGACTGCTGATGTGAAGGCAGCTGGAGAATTTTTGGAAACTCTAGATACACTTATTCTAGGGGAAAATTACTTGCCAGAGTAATTCTCTTGAATTGCTATGCTAGCGAAATGGAGAGGTACTGTTTGGAGAATAACATACCTTTTAAGATTTTACTTACTGTTGATGATGCTCCTGAACATCCTCTCTTTACTGGTGATCTTCATCTCAATATGAAAATGGTGTTTCTTCCTCCAAACACCACCTCTTTGATCCAACCATTGGATCAAGGGGTTCTAGCAGCTTTTAAGGCCTGCTGCCTGAGGAGGACCTTTGCCTAGGCTGTTGCTGCAACTGAGGAAGACACTGATGCAATTCTGGAAGGGTTACAATATTTGCGGTTGCATCAGGAACCCTGCTTGGGTTTGTGGTGATGTCACCAAGGAGGGTATGAATGGCATCCGGAAGAAGACACTCAAGAGGGTCGTCCAGGACTTCAAAGGATTTGCCAAGGGTGAAGAGGTTGCAAAAATCAACAAGGCTGTGGTTGAGATGGCAAACAACTTAACCTGGGTGTGCATGAGGATGACATTGAGGAGCTCCTAGAGGTGGTTCCTGAGGAATTGACTAATGAGGAGTTGTTAGAACTGGGACAGGAACGCATAGCTGAAGAAGAGGCAAGAGAAAAGGAAACTGCAAGAGAAGAAAAAGAAGAACCTCCAAGAAAATTGAGAGTGAAGTGTTTGGCGGAAGCTTTTGCAGACCTCAATAAGCTCCTTAAAATGTTTGAAAATGTGGACCCCAGTACCAAAAGGTTTTCATCAATAGAGAGAAATGTTCGTGGTGCGTTATCTGCTTACAAGCAAATCTATGATGAAAAAAAGAAACAAACCAAGCAAACCACCGGGGACATATTTCTGAAAAGAGTGACCCCTCCTCAAGAAGAGCCTCAGGCATGTCCTTCAGGAGGTATTCCAGAAGAAGGCATCGTTATCATAGGAGACGACAGCTCCGTGCGTGTAACTGCCCCTGAAGACCTTCCAGTGGGACAAGATGTGGAGATGGAAGACAGTGATATTGATGGTCCTGACCTTGTGTAGGCCTAGGCTAATGTGTGGGTTGTGTCTTAGTTTTTAACAAAAAACTTTAAAAAATAAAGAATTTTAAAAACAGAAAAAAGCTTTAGAATTAAGGATATAAAGAAAGAAAATATTTTTGTGCAGCAGTACAATGTGTGTGTGTTTTAAGTGTTATTGCAAGAGTCAAAAAGTAAAAAAAATAAGTTAAAAAGTTTATAAAGTAAAAATGTTACAATAAGCTAAGGTTAATTTACTATTGAAGAAAGAAAATACTTTTTACTAAATTTAGTGTTGCCTAAGTGTACAGTGGCATAAAGTCTACGGTAATGTCCCAGGCCTTCACGTTTGCTCGCCACTCACTCACTGCCTCACCCAGAGCAACTTCTGGTCCTTCAAGCTCTGTTCGTGGTAAGTGCCTTATACAGGTGGAACATTTTTTATCTTGTATACAGTATTTGTACTGTACCTTTTCTATGTTTGGATATGTTTAGATACACAAATGCTTCCCACTGTGTTACAGTTGCTTATAGTATTCAGTACAGTAACATGCTGTGCAGGTTCGTAGCCTAGGAGCAAAGGGCTATACCACATACCGTGGGTGTGTAGTAAGCTATCCCGTCTTGGTTTGTGTAAGTGCACTCAGTGTTGTTCACACAGTGATGAAATCGCCTAAGGACATATTTCTCAGAACATATCCCTGTTGTTAAGGGATGCACACCTGTATATAAAATATTGCAAGAATTCCCAGGTTATTAAATATTTTTTGGAAATATATTGTTTAGTAACTGCATGGTTAATTTTAATTTTAATTTTTTTAACCCATGGGAATTTTTTCTTTAATTTAAAAAATTTTTTTCATATTAATACATGCCGATGGCAAAGAAACAAAGAAGGGCTTATAATAACAACCAGTGTTGCCTCCCCAACTCCTTCCCATTTCCAGTCCTGCTTTCTAGAGGAAGCTTCTTGACTTTCTGTTTCTAGTGCTTCTGTTGGTCCCTCCTTAACTCTGAACAACAATCTAATCTGGCTGGTTTTTTGTGTGTTTTTTCCCCCTGAGAAAACAACTTGAGATATTATCTTTGACTCCTTCACTTGAAAGATTAAGATTTAGCAGACCTAGATCCAGTGCAACAATCTCCCTGACTACACCCTAGAGAGTGGGCATCCAGCCTCTTCTTGCATGCTTCCAGAGATGGAGAGCTTACTACCCCTTGTAGCAGTCAATTCCATTGATCCCAGTGTTCTTATTATAGAATGGCTTCCAGCCTTGCTTCAGTGTCGGGTCTCTTTAGCCTAGAAGCATAGCTGAACCGAATTGGTTGTTCTTAAATACCAGGCAATTAATAAAAAGAATAAAACATGGGGCCGGCCTAGTGGCATAGCGGTTAAGTTTGCACTCTCTGCTTCAGTGGCCTGGGGTTTGCTGGTTTGGATCCCGGGTGCGGAGATGCACTGCTTATCAAGCCATGCTGGGGCAGCTGTCTCACATATAAAGTAGAGAAAGATGGGCGCAGATGTTAGCTCAGGGCTAATCTTCCTCAAAAAAAAAAAAAAGAATAAAACACCCCATTTATTGAGTATGAATGGATGAAAAGGAAAAGATAGAGATCACATCAATTGCCCAGACCCATCCCTACCCCTGCCACTTTCTCCCAGCCCTGGGCCAGGGAGAAGACTTTTTTGTATAGGCTATGCAGAATGCATAATACATAAATGGATGCTGTGATGTGACAGCTTTTCCTTCTCCCTGGCTTTGCAGTATGGGGTCCTTGTCTTTCCTGTTCTGGGAGAGCCGGAGGAGTGGACTTAGGGCTTAGTGTGTCTTCCTAATTGGATGCACGTAATGTCAAGTGCAGGCTCAGATCCCTATTGGTGCTTTCCCGTGGCCTGTCCATCAAGAGCAGGAGGCAGCTCTCCATTGGACCCTCTTCTCAAAAGCTTATTTCCTGCCAAGACTTTGACAAGGAGGGTGGCCTCACTTCTGTATCTTACTTAGGAAGACGATTTAAATGAATCAGAACGTCCTTCAGGCCAGATTGTGTTGACCTGTGTTTTTGATTTGTATACGCTTTGAGCCAAAACATGGTCATTATCGGAATGCTGAACATTAATGTGGTTTTGGGAGCCTTTGCAAAGGGAGGGAATTATTTACAACATTGTGCAGAGGAAATGTTCCAGACACAGGCCGACACCTGTTTACCTTTTATCCCAACCACTTCATTTAGATAGTCATGAACCGATTTAAGAAATCCTGTTTTTGTTAGAAAGCTCTTTCTTTTTAAAAATTTTTAATTGTGGTAAAATATGCATAACATAAAATTTACCATTTTAACCATTTTTAAGTATACAGTTGAGTGGCATTAAGTACATTCACATTGTTGTGCAACCGTCACCACCGTACATCTCCAGAACTCTTTTCATCTTGCAAAATTGAAACTCTATATCCGTTAAACATTTAACTTCCCATTCTCCCCCTCCCCCCAACCCCAGGCAGCTATCATTCTTTTCTCTGTCTCTATGAGTTTAACTACTCTAGGTACCTTTTCTAAGTGGAATCGTACAGTCTTTGTCTTTCTGTGATTTGTTTATTTCACTTAGCGTAATGTCCTCAAGATTCATCCATGTTGTAACATGTATCAGAATTTCCTCCCTTTTTAAGGCTGAATAATATTACATTGTATGTATATACTATGTTTTGTTCGTCCATTCATCTGTGGATGGACACTTGGGTTGCTTCCACCTTTTGACTGTTGTGAATAATGCTGCCATGAACATGGGTATAAAATATCTGTTCCAGTTCCTGCTTTCAATTCTTTTGAGCGTATACCCAGAAGTGGAATTGCCACATGATGTGGTAACTCTGTTTTTAATTTTTTGAGGAACTGCCATACTGTTTTCCACAGTGGTTGCATCATTTTACGTTCCTATCAGCAATACACAATGTTCCAATTTCTTCACATCCTTGCCAACACTTGTTATTTTCTGTGTTTTTGATGATAGTCATCCTGATGGGTGTGAACTGGTATTATGGTTTTGATTCTCATTTCCATAATGATTAGTGATGTTGAGCATCTTTTCATGTGCTTATTGGCCATTTGTGTATCTTTTTTGGAGAAATGTCTATTCAAGTAGAAAGTTCTTTTTCCTGTGAACCCAACTCTGGCCTCATTGGGCTTTGTTGTCTGGGGTAACCCCTGACGAGTCTGCTAGTTTACTCTGAATTCTTCTGGAATTCCCAGAGGACCTGCATCTGCTTGGGCCTGTGTTCCCAGGCTGTTGTGTGGGATGGCTTGTGGGTTCCTCACCTGTCTGAACCTGATCTCATTTGTGGATGTCCTCTTTACATTGTTGACGTCCTCCCTCTGGTGGAAGATGGTGTAGCGGGGCACAGTATCCAACTTTTCAGCCGCAATTCACTGTGCTTCTGCGACTTGCTAGAGTGACCATGTGAGTTCATTGAGGACACTTGGCTTCTTCTCACATAGGCAGCTGAAGAGTTTGAGCTCCCCATCCTGTACCTGTGTGGTTTTGGGGCGAGGGGAGCTTCAAAACCCTAGTGGTGAATATATCCAAGAGAGAAGCAAGCCGCTCCCCTCTCTGCTGAGGGCAAAGTAAGAAGAACTTGGGTGATTCTGATGCAAGAGGGATTTCGGTTGGAAATTGGGGAGCATTTCTAGAAAATGAGACGGAGGTTAGAACACTAGCTTACGTGTGTTTTACGGACGGTGGAGTGATTTGGCTGTTTGGGACATGTCAGTGCACTAGATTCTGCATCTGTGGGCTTCTCAACCCCAAGGACCTCCAGCCCTTGAAGCCTAGGTGGACAGGACACCCCTGCCTCTCAGCCTAGGTGTGGGGTGGTGACACAGGTCATGGGAAGTACATTGGATCTGGGAATCAGGTTGTATGACCTTAAAATTAGTTTGCCTCTCAGAGCCTCAGTCTTGTCGTCTTTAAATTGGAGGTGATATGACTCATGTTGTCCCCTTTGGAGAGTTTTTATGAGTCCAGTGGAAAACATTCTTTAGAAATAATAACTCGTCCTGCAAATGTAGGGGGATTAGCAATGACAGCACAGTGTTGGTCAGTTCTTGGGGTAAAGGGTATGGGGCTATGGGCATCCCAGAGTCACTGCCCTGGATACCATCCTGGATCCACTGAATCGGAATCTGGAGGGAGATGTAGAATGGGTAGTTTGAGACAGCTTTCCCAGTGATTATAGAATGTGCTGGAAGTCTGGGGTGGTGGGGGCATCCCATTGTAATGCAGTATGGTAAGGTTGTGGAGCAGACTTCTTGGGGCGGTTTAGAGAGGGCAGGAAAAGCTTCATGGAGGAGGTGACATTTGAGTTGTGTCTTGGAGGATGTGTAGGAGTGTCCCAGGTGGAGAAGGGGGATTGTAGGCAGAGGGTACAGCAGGTACAGACACATGGGCTGTGAACAAGGGGAGGGCTGCTTGGTGAGGCTGGAGCACAGGTGTGTGTGTGGGAGTTCCGAATGGGGCAGATGGAGGCAGACCTTGGAAGGCCCGAGTGAGAGGTCACGGTGGGAGGTAGAGGGGTGGGCGAGGGGGCTTAGGAGACTGGACTTCAGCAGGTGCTGCCCCCTTGAGGCTGGGGCCTGGCCGCACACAGCCTGTAGCCCTGGTGAGGTTCCCCATACCAAGGGAGGGTGGGGCTGGGCCCTGAGTCACACCGTCTTGGGGACCCTGCTCCGGCCAGCAAGGCCAGGTCACGGCCGATAGCACCTGCTGCAGTGAGTCATCGAGACTGTGGCCCTGATGTCAGGGCGGGAAGAAGAGGATACTCACTGATAGGGTGGCTGGGCTGCAGCTCTTTCCAGAGTGAGAGTTCTCCCAGAATTTATCCCTTCTGATTGCACTGACAGGGCTGCCATCAAGCAAGTCTGTGGTCCCCAAGAGCCCCTGTGCAAAGGGAGCTTGGGACAAAGCGCCTGGGAGAAGCCCTTTAGGCATGAGAGGGTTATTTCTTGCTCCTCACAAATTTCTTTGACTCCTTCTCGTACACTGCTCACCTACACCCAGAAAATCGTTAGGAGCCTGTGTCACAGGTCGAGAGCAGAGTGAATGGGTTCTTGGGAATGACTGATGGGAGGAGGTGCTAGAGGTTTGCACTCAAGGCCTTTGGGGTGCCCTGAGGCCAGGGCTGCGGACTCTCTGGGCAGGTGGGTGTCCCCTGCCTAGGTCCCTGCTGCTGCATATTGTCATCTCAAACCCTCTGGCCGTCCCATTCTGGGGGAGTTCTTTTGTTCCTCTCCACCTCCAAGGGGGAAATCCTGTAGCTGAAAGAGCACTGGGCACACCTTTCTGAAGCGGCCTTGCCCGGTTCTCCTGGATGTGCCATCCCCTGCCTCTGTTGTGCTGTGTTGCACAGCGCTCCCAAAGTGCTCATTCCCCTGGGTGACCTTACCACGTCCACTCTGCATTGTAGCTGCTCAGGGCGCTGGCCTGGGAGTCAGACGAACTCAGGTCTGGTGGCTGGCCCTGCCCCTTACTGGTGTGACCTTGGGGAAGTCCCCACCTGAGCCTGTTTGCTTATTCGTCAAGTGGAAGTAGTAATGCCTGCCCCAAAAACCCAAAAAGCCTGCCTCCCAGAGTTGTTGTGAGGATCAAAGGAGATGGAGAGCGGTTAGTGTAGGGCCTGGCACATGGTAAGTGTACGGTAAAAGCCAGCATTTCTCTTAGTCACCTGTGTCTCCAGGCCAAACCTGTCTCTTGAGCCCTAGATTCATGTCTGCTCCGCCCAGACATCAGCCCAGGTCCCCCCTCCTGTGCCTCACGCTCAGCACAACCCAAACCAAATACATCACTTGCCTTCGCCAACCTCCCTGCGTTCCTCTCCAGCGAAGGGCAGCACCACCCACCAGCCATCCAAGCCAGGACATCCCCGGGACGTCAGGCTGGACACCGCCCTCCCTTGGTTCAGGTCCTTGTCACGTCTTGACAGAATTCTTACAACAACCCCTCCTAACCCGTCTCCTGTCTCTGGTGTGTGAGCACCCATGAGTCCCCCACAGCACTGCCTCAGGCATCTTGCTAAATCACAAGCCTGCATCTGTCACGCCCTGACCTACAGCCGTGGCTCCCCATCCCTTTTCCGGTGGAGTTCACACCCCTGAGCTTGCTGAAGAGGCCTTCTCCAGCTGCCCGCCCACCTCTCCTTCGTGCCTGGCCCTTCCTCACGTGTCTCTTTCCCTCCAGGTGGACTGAACCTGGCTTGGCACTTTTGCATGTGTGTCCTCCCGTCCTCATGCCGTGTCTTCATGTGGTCATCTCCGTTCTTCCTTCCACGCTCATCTTCACATCACCTCCTCCCACATCCTCCCTGCCTGACCTCTGTACCTAGCTCAGAGGTGCCTATACCATGGGACGTCACAGGTCTGTAACGTTTCAAAAAGAATTTTGGGATCAAATAAGGTTGCCAACTTTTAATTTTGCTAAGTAAGGATGTAAAATTAAACAATTAAGATGCTGGCCTGGTGGTGTAATGGTTAAGTTTGTGCACTCTGATTCGACGGCCCAGGGTCCACAGGTTCGGATCCCGGGCGTGGACCTAGACACTGCTCATCAAGCCACACTGGCGGCGTCCCACATACAAAATAGAGGAAGATTGGCACAGATATTAGCTCAGCAACAATCTTCCTCACCAAAAAATAAACAATTAAATAAAAAGTAGCTATTGCTATTTACCATCACCATTGTTTCATGAAAGAGGATAAAACAAGAGCATATGGTCAGAATGAAGGACACTCTGGCAACCTTACACCATGCGGAGATCCACGCTGCCTCATTCGTATTTTCCTTTGGCCTCAGACTGATAGACTTCTCTGCAGACCATCATGGGTGGTGTTTGGGACCCAGCTGGAGGTGATTTATTTCTCCTAAGGAGACTGTTAGCTCCTCGGTGAGAATTTTTGGTGTTTTGGGTTTTTTTTGCTTAAATGGAGGAGCAGTGATTAACCGTCTGGTTGGTGGTTTACAGGCTGTGAAGTGGAGGGCGGGAGGGAGCGAGCTCAGAGTGGAAAGTGCTGCCTGGCGCTGCCCGGCCTGTGGGTTCCCCCACCCCTTCCTGTGAGTCTCTGGCTTTGTGGTTCATCCCTCTCTCCTTGTTCCCTCATCTCTGCCACCCTCTGGCCTCTTTTTCTCTTTTTTTTCCCTCTTTATTCTCAGCCCACTCCTATTTTCCCTCTCTGTAGTCCAACCCCTGAGCCCCACCCATATCTTAACTGGTCATAATATACAATTTAAAAATATTTTGGGGGCCGGCCAAGTGGCATAGTGGTTAAGTTTGAGTGCTCTGCTTCAGTGGCCCAGGGTTCACAGGTTCAGATCCTGGGTACGGACCTACATACCACTTATCAAGCCATGCTGTGGCAGCATCCCACATACAAAATAGAGGAAGAGTGGCACAGATGCTAGCTCAGGGCAAATCTTCCTCACACACACACACAAAATCAAAACTGATAAATATTAAAAACAAAATTTTTGTTAGAAAAAAATGCTTTATGTTCTCTGTTCTTAATTTTGAGAGTCAGGTTAGTTTTTAAATATTGTGTGCCGGGCCAGTGCTAGGTCCTTTCAGCATGATCTCAGGTGATCTGTGCCGGAGGGAGCCATTCCTGTTAATTAGAAGTGAAGAAACAACACCTAAAAGAGGTTGTCTTGACCTTGACCAAGGTTACATATCTGGGATGAAGGCCTCTGCCATCTTTTGTATTGGATTTCTCTATTCCAAAACCCAAGTGAGCAAGCCCAAATCAATTCTCAACTTAACAGAAGTTTCTTGTTTTAAAAATTCATGTGAAAAAAAAAGAACCAACAACAATAACTCATGTATTGTCTTCTATTCATCTCACTTATTGGATTATGGTCATTCGTCATTCATTCATTTTGTTATGAATATAAAATACATCTTCCAATCTTGGAAATATTAATCCAGGGAAAACACACAGCAGCAACCACTGTTAATGTTCCTAACAGTCTTTTTTTCCCAGTGATTTTCTATAATTGAAATTTTACTAACTACACGGTTTTTCAGCAAGATGCCGGCCTGTGTTAAGGTCTGAGTTTCAAAAGATGAGTAAGATACAGTCCCTGAGTTTGAGAAATGTTCAATCTAGAGATAATTTTTTAAATAAAGAAAAAAAAATCATTCTTGGAGCCAGAAAGCTTTACCACTTATTTCTTACAAAACTTTGGGCAAGTTATTTAACCTCCCCATGCCTCAGTTTCCCCATCTGTATAGTGGGAATAACGACGATGCCCATCTCAGAGTATTGTTGTGAGGATTAAAGGAGTTAATTCATGTCAGTGGGTAGAATGGCACCTGGCACATAGTGAGTGCTCAATAAATGTTAGATATTCTGTCATTGTGGCTCTTGTTACCACCACCATTGTCACTGCCACTGTCACCTCCTGGCACACAGGGGGCACGCGGGGGCCAGTGAATGATAGTGCCTTCCCCTCTTTTGTCCAATATACTGGCTGAAGTGGGGCGTTAGGAAATAGAAAGTACTTGAGGAGAAATAGAAAATACCTTTGTCTAAACAGAAGAAAAAGTGCTCCCTAATGTTGGCACTGTTCCATAGACTTTCTGAGCCCCAAGTTCTTTGTAAAATTGGTAGAATAGCCCCTGCCTTGCATGATACTGCGAAGGTGACGTGAGATGACAATACAGGCAAACGAGCCACCTGGACTGGCGTATGGTAAGCCTCAACAAAGGTTGCTGCAAGAAATATTAGTAATATTTTCTTAGTATGCTATTAATATGGTCAATCTAAGTTACTTTGCCCTGAGCCCGTTTCTTCGTCTGTAAAATGGAAATGATTAGTATTAATAACGATGTAAAAGTTGCTCCACCTTCCATCTCAGGGAACAAAATGGTCTGAATCAGGGGTCCCCATGATCATCTTGGAAGCTTTTAAAAAGTCTTGTTATGTAAGACAATTTTATTCTGCATTAGAAAAATGTTATTCATCCTGGTAACATTCCTGGGTTATTTGAGATAAAATTCCAACCACTTTACTCCCGGAAATCTGAGCCTCTAAAGGTTAAACGTCCTTCTCTGGACCACAGGCCATGTTGGGGGTCAGAGCTGAGGGTGGAAGCTGTGTGGGTCTCCTTTTCTTCCTGAAACATCTCTTGGTGTGGGGTGCTTTTGAAACCCCTGGTGTCTGACTCCCATCCCCAAGGTCTTGAGGCCGCAGGTCTAGGATGGGGCCTAAAAGGCCACAGATGATGCTGAACATGGCCGGGCTTGGGAACCGCTGGACCAAATGACCGTCCATGGTCAGCCATGTTTTCTATCTTGTGCTGACCCCCATCCCCTGGTTTTAGTTTTCATTCTAGCACCCCCGTATCATTTCTTCATCCTTCAGTCGCCCCCTGCTATGCATCTAACTGCTCTCTGCTAGGCTGAGCTGGGAGGAACAGAGAGGAATAAGAGGCTGGGTCCCTCCGGTTTATTCTACGCTGAGTTTGGGCTAACTTTCTGTGTGACCTTGGACAAGTTGCTTTCCCTCTCTGGGCCTCTGTTTCCTCTTTGTACAATGGGTGAGACTGAACATGCTCTTATGTCCCCTCCAGTGATGCTAGTGTCTGTTTTTCTCCCCTCCTGGGGATGGCACACTCCCACCGAGAATTCTCTCCCGAGCAGAAGCAGGATCACCCTCTGCTCCACCCCCTTGTTGGTCCTTATGCTACTCCCAGCTCAGGGAGACTTGACATCTTTGTGTAAACCATTTCTGTGTTATTTTTAACTTCTTGATGGAAAAATGATGAACTGAAAAGAAAATATTTTAAAATCCAGAGCATTCCACCACTGCCTGTCACGGTTCAGCTCCTGGTCCCTTGGGCCCACGTTTGCGGCTGAGCCAGTCTCGTGTCAGTACTCTCACTTTGATGCGTGGCCCCTGCTGCCTGGGGGTGTTCTGCAGAAACATGTTCCCATGGAGGAGGAGGGGCCTTGTCGGGTCGTCTGGTCCACATCCCTTCTCGGGCAAAGTGTACCAACCCACCCAGGCAGATGAGAACTTGTTTATTTTAAATTCTTTTTATTGCAGAAAGGTGCATAGAAGGAAATGAATGTTTTTAAAAAATTAAATTAAATTTTTTCCCCAGTTTTATTGAGAGATAGTTGACATACATTACTGTATAATTTAAGGCATACAGAAGGGTGATTTGGTTTACATATATTGTGAAATGATTACCACAGTAGGTTCAGCTAACATCCATCTTCTCAATTGTATCTTCTCTAGATACAATAAAAAGAAAAGAAAGAAGAAAAAAGGAAAACAATTTTCTCCTTGTGATGAGAACCCAATGATTTATTCTCTTAACAACTTTCCTGTATATCATACAGCCCTATTAGCTACCATCATCATAATCAAAATGTTAACAGTGCTTCTCTCTGGGCATGTGTATCCTTCCAATTTTTTCTTCCTGTGTGTAAATACGTATTATTTTATGTAATTTAATATACAACAAATAATGATATAAATATGTTCCTTTAGAAACTTTGGATCAAACTATATGGACTTTTTCTAGCCTTGCATTTTTTATATATTACGTCCTTGACATTTTTCTAAAATATTTTTAAAGGCTATTGCAGTATATGGCTATGTCACAATTTATATAGTCCCTTATGGTTGTATATTTGCTTATTGCCAACATTATGCTCTTTTAAATAACATTGTGAAGAACTCTATTCTCCTTCTGCAGCCCATCAGGCAGGATTTCAGGGTCCATGAATCATTAATAATGACCCTTACTTCTATCCACAGAACCCAGGAGCCCTGAAGTTGAGACTGAGGTGTCCCCGTCCACACAGGTGAGCTCATGTTCTTGTGAAAGAGTCAGGGCAGCAGTGCCTAAGGGTTTGGATGGTGGGCTGGCACCAGACAGGATTTGGTTCAAATCCCAGCTCTGCCACTTACTAAAAATGTGGCCGTGGGCAAGTTACCTGTCCTTTTCCTTTTTGAGGAAGATTAGCCCTGAGCTAACTACTGCCAATCCTCCTCTTTTTGCTGAGGAAGACTGGCGCTGAGCTAACATCCGTGCCCATCTTCCTCTGCTTTATATGTGGGACGCCTACTACAGCATGGCTTTTGCCAAGTGGTGCCATTTCCGCACCCGGGATCCGAACTGGCGAACCCGGGGCCACCGAGAAGCAGAACATGTGCACTTAACCGCTGTGCCACTGGGCTGGCCCCCTTACCTGTCCTTTTCAAGCCTCTGCCAAACAGGGTAATAGCAGTGCTCTTGCCCAGGGCCTTTGGGGCCAAGTAAATTGTGGAGCGGCGCTGGCCTGGCTCTCAGAACTGCTCTGCGTCTAGTGGCTGCTGTTTCATCTCTGGGCTTTTTGGGCACCACTGACGGCTTAGCTCATGACGCGGATTCAACTCATCCGAGCCCTTTCCCCCATGGACGCCTGGTGTCATAATTTTCTGGAAAGAGGATTACCTCTGAAGCTGCCTAACAAATCCTTGAGTAATCCAATTTCCCATGCAACTACATCTCCTCCTGTGGTCCTTAATTCCCTAAACGCTAAGCTAGGAGGCTTGGCCCCTCCTGGAGCTGGGCAGCACAGGGGAGGAGCCTGGGTCCCGCCCCTTACCCATATTCCATGCTGGACTGTCCAGGCATTGGCAGAAGCAGCTCCAGGGTGAAGCCCATTCTTCTGGGGCTGGAGAGCATCCAACACAGGGTGTAGGGGAACTGACACTGACTGAGAACTTGCCCAGCCCTACTAGGCTCTGAGCCTTGCATTTGCTATCTCATTTGATCCTTACGTTAACCTAGATTCAAGGTGCCAAGGATGGTCGTGCCTGCAAAGGAGTACAGCTGACAGCCACATGGATTAAGAAATATGCTCAAGGTTACATAGGTACTAAGTGGTGGATCCAGGATTCTAGTCTGTGCTTTTCCCAGTAAGTGGTGGTACCTCTGTCCTGGCAGCAGACCCATGGGACAGCTGCTGCTTCAGCATATCTGTTGATATCTCCTCTGGGCAAGGTGCTGTGCCCTTCAGCTCTTGGTGGAGACGCAGTTGGGAAGAAATCCCCACCTTGAGCAGGGAAGGTGTAGATACAAATAAGGCCAATAATAGTGCAAAAGTTGAGAGTGATAGGTCAGAAATGGAGAGGTCCATGAGACAGAGAAAGGAATGCCTTGGGTGGATCAGGGAGTGGGTTAAGGAGAGGTGGCACCTGAGCTGGGTCCTGAATGATGGTGGAATCTGCTGAAATGGGCTTACAGTGAGGAATGTCTCTTTTAGGCATCTACTACTAATGAAGACAATGAAAATACTCTGTTTAAAGATTCTGCAAATGCAACAAGCCTCCCAGGTAAGGACTGGATATTTTTATATTCCTATGGTCTATGGGGCACAAAAGTCCTGTCTCTGTAGAAAGTCCTTTTTCATTTGGAAATGTTGGCAGAGGGCCAGTCTGCTGAATGGAAAAGGTCAATGGCAGAAATGTTCTTTTGTTACTTAATACATTCAAGTTTATATTGTTAGCTAAGATATAGTGAGGGGACCATAAAACAAATGTGACAAATCAGCAAAATATTTCAGAATTGGCCCAGAATACAAATGAGTGTGCTACAAACAAAATTACTGGAGTCTGAAATGGAACACGTGTGGAAGGAAATCTTTGTTTTGGGGGCCCTTGATTTTGCTTCTGTTTCTCTATACCTGTAAGACTGGGAAAAGTTATCAACATTTGCAGCAAGAAAGATTAGAGGGGCCGGCCCCATGGCCGAGTGGTTAAGTTCGCACGCTCTGCTTCGGCAGCCCAGGGTTTCGCTGGTTCGAATCCTGGGCACGGACATGGCACCACTCATCAGGCCATGCTGAGGTGGCGTCCCACATGCCACAACTAGAAGGACTCACAACTAAACATACACAACTATGTACCAGGGGACTTTGGGGAGAAAAAGGAAAAATAAAATCTTTTTTTAAAAAAAGAAAGATCAGAGGTCCTATGTTTGTTTTCCCATGTGTATGGGACTCATGGAGTCCAGACTCCATAGGTTCAGTAGATGAGCAGCTCCATCTGATGGCTTTTGGGCTTTCTGAGGAAGTCCTTGGCCTTGTTACCCTTACCTGGGCAGACTGCTGCCTGCACCTGCTGCTGGCTACCCATGCTGTGCCATCCTGGTTGCAAAGCCTTTCCTAGTGCAGGGCCCCTGGGGAGGACCTACTAAATGCCTGGGGCTACGCTCTGCCTGCACAGCTGTAGACTCAGAGAACTGAACCCATTCCTGCTCTCCAGGAGTCTACAGTCCAGTGGACAGGTTCTGGCAGAGAGTAAAGTAGCAATCGTAACAAAGAGCAGAGTGTGAGATAAGCCAAAAAGGAGGCATGGAGAAACTGTGGAAATTAATAAAAGAAGTCTTAACCAAATGGGAGTCAGGAAGACCTGTAGGAGGAGCTCTTATGCCCTGTCAGACATCAATTACAGAGTGGCTTGCATCTTGGACAGGAAGTAAAACTACTTTACTACTGAAGGAAGATTTCTCTCCCCACCTGGCAACAGCCCAGCCAATGAGAAGCTGTTGCCACCCAGAACTGCTACTTTCCCCCAGTGGACTTTAGAACAGCCCCTCCCTAATCCCCCTTTTTTCTTTATAAAAACAGCTCCCCTCTTAAAGATTTTATTTTTCCTTTTTCTCCCCGAAGCCCCCCAGTACATAGTTGTATATTCTTTGTTGTGGGTCCTTCTAGTTGTGGCATGTGGGATGCTGCCTCAGTGTGGCTCGATGAGCAGTGCCGTGTCCGCACCCAGGGTCTGAATCAACGAAACCCTGGGCCGCCAAAGCAGAGCGTGTGAACTTAACCACTCGGCCACGGGGCCGGCCCCAAGGCAGCTCCCGTCTTTTGTTTTCTGGTTTTGCCTGTGGTTTGCCATAGCATGCACATCCAGAATTGCAATGCTTTTGGCTTTTCCCAAATAAACTTGTTTTGAGGACAAAATAACAGGCAAATTTGCTTTTTAAGTTGACAGAAGCAAAGTGGAATTTAGAGACTTGAGAGAGCATGTTGAGTTGGGGGAGTCACAGAAAGCTCATGGGGGAGGTGCCGTTTGAAATGAGCCTTGAATAATATGGGTGGATGGTCCGGGCAGCAGTTCAAGAGCTGCTGTGGAGGAGGGACCCTCCGGTATGCCTCATCCACTCTCACTGATGATCTCATCCAGCTCCATGTCTTTAAAGACTCCTGGGGCCTGATGACTCCCAAACTTCTGTCTCCTTCCCTGATCTTTCCACTAAGACCCAGACTCACGTATCCACTGCCTGGCTGACAAGTCTACCTGGATACTTACTAGAAATCTGAAACTTAACATGGTTGACAGAATGCTTGATGCCTTCCCACATCTCCAGCCCAAATCTTTTCTTCTCCATCTTCCTCATCTCAGTAACTGGCACCATACTCTGTGGGTTTCTCAGGCCCGGGAGAACAGGCGTGCTTCCTCTTCTACCCCTCACCCCATGTCCAGTTCCCCAGCAGGTCCTGTCGGTTGTACCTTGAGACATGTCCAGAAGCTGACCACTTTTCACCACCTCCCCTGCCAACACCTGATACAGCCACTGCTGTCTCTCCTCCTGCAGGACTTTAGGAGCTGCCTGCTGGCTCACTAGCTTTTAGTCTTAACCTCGAACAGACTCTTCCTCTTCTAGCAGCCAGAACGACTCTTGAAACACAAATCTAAGCTGTCCCTGTCTCACACCATCTTCCCTAGAATAAAAGCCAGAGTCCTGACAGAGGTCCCAGTCTCTATGGAATGGGGCTCCCTATCTTTAGATCTCGCCGCCTCCATTCTCTCTCTCACCCACTCTTCCCTCCTTGCTCTTCCACTCATGCTCTACCTCAGGGCCTTTGTACTTGCTGCTTGCTGTGCCTGGATGCTCTTCCCCCAGCCTCCAGGTGGCCAGCTCCTTTATACATCCAAGCCTCTGCTCAAATACCCACTTCTTGGGGAGGCCTTTCCCCACTACCCCATGTGATGGAGCCTCCCCGCTGTCACTCTCTCCCTATCCTGTGCTTTGCTTTTCATCATGCCCTTGTCATTACTGATGTCATATTACATACTTGTTTGTCTGTATCCCTTTATTAGAATGTAAGATCCAGGAAGGCTTTTCTGTCATCCTTTTCTCTGTAACCATGAGACTTAGAACAAAGACTGGCATGTGATAGACAGTGAATAAATATTTGTTGAACAAAAGAAGGAACAAATACATAAGGTGATGGAATACTAGTAAATGGGTAAGCCAAGCATACTGCTTCCTTTAAATGGCTGTCTGCCAAGAGATGTGGGACATACTCAGAGAAACCTGTTCTTGCAGTCAATGCTGCCTCCCAATCTGGACTCATGGCAAAGCCTGCATCCACTGGGCACCTGAAGTGATGACTGGCAGGCGGCATCTTCACCAGCAGGGGCAGAGGACCTGAATCCCGAGTCCATGGGACTGCAAATGTAGTCATGCCCTGCATAGTGACGTTTCAGTCAACAGCAGACCATATATGACGGTGGTCCCATAAGATTAGTACCGTATAGCCTAGGAGTGTAGTAGGCTATACCGTCTAGGTTTGTGTAAGCACTGTAGGGAAGAAAGAAATTTTCCTCTACCCTTCTGGTTTCTTCTGATCTAATAATTAAATTGACATGAGACAGGTTGGCAGGAGAAAAACAAACAAAAGTTTAATAACATGTATACATGGGAGAAACCCAGGAAAACCCAGTAACTCCCCCAAATGGCCGAAGCCCTCCCCTTGAATTCCATCCTCAGCTAAAGACAAAGGAAGATGTTGGGGGTGGGGAGAGTCAGAGACTTCAAAGGGAAGGAAGGCAATTCAGGTAGGTGAAAAGGAGCAAATGTTTGGAAAATAAGTGTTTGTCTGGCTGCACAGAAACAGTAGAACACAGAGGGAAGCCCAAAAAACAGGCTTTTCGAGGTTCCTCCCTGTCTACCACCTGGTTCACAATATTCTAAGGTGGTAGCTCGCTTCCTGAGATGGGTTTTTTTAATCTGAATTCTTTTAGGCACTTAGGGGGAGGTAACCAGAAAACTTTGTGAGTCTTTTGTTTCTTAAAAATAATCAGCACAAAATAATCCTCATGTCAAAGAGACTCATTTTGGGGTGCCAAATTTTGTTCCCTTTCAATACACTTTATGATATTCACAAGATGACAAAATCATCTAATGGCTTGTTTCTCAAAACACAGCCCTGTTGTTAAGTGGCGCATGACTGTATCTGCCTTCTCAGCAGGAGAGATTGATGGTCTGGCTTAGACGTACTCTCTGTCCAGTCCGGGTCTCCCTCTGGCAGCCGTGGGCAGGAGCTTTCCGTGGAAGGACATGGTTGCTTGTGAAGCTAGTTTGTTCTTTCATTCATTCAAAGAAATATTTTGGTGAGCCTGCTTTGTGCTAGGCACTGGGTGAGCAGTTGGGAGAGTAACAGCGAAAGAGACACATGTGGTCCCTGTATTCAGGGAGCTCAGTATAGAGGTGGAGCTGGAGAAGTCACCAGGTGGGGCACTTACCCAGCTTGGAGTGGGGCCACTTCTCAAAGGAAGTGACATCACCTCATCTGAGACCCAAAGGCCAAGGTGGGACTGGATAGCCAAGGGGGCCATGAAGGTGGGCAGAGCATTCCAGGAGAGAAGAGAGAATATATGGAGCGCCTTTGGAGGAGAAAGAACGTGCCCTGTGGAAGAACGAGTGAAGCTTGTATGGCTGGGGCTTGAGTACCAAGTGGGGAGACTGGCAAGAGATGACACCTCAATGGAGAAAACTGCACCCAAATACTTGATTTAAAGCACCTGAGCCTCCCTGATGTCGTCCTCAATGGAGCTGCCATCAGTGAGGTCCCCAAAGCTTCTGTTTCTTGCACCCCCTCTATGCCTTGTAGGGGCAGGCTGAACGCCACTAGAAAAGTCACTCTGAAAGTGAGTGGGAGTCTGTGGCTGGCCGCAGGAGCTCAGAAGCTCTGAGCTTGAGGTGTACCTCTTGCCAAGTGGTGGAATCCTGGGGTCTTTCAGAATTATGCTGGGGGTGACTCTTCCAGTGTTGGCTTTGGCCAGAAAACTGGCAAGCCTCTTAAGTGGCCTGATGGTTAGCAGAGCTGTTTCCTTCTCCAGGCGTGTTTCCTTCTCCAGACTTCTCCAAAAGTCTTGAGGCTTTTGACAGCACCAGCTGAGTGGGGTTTTTTTCTTCTTTTCTTTCCTCTGCTCCTCTTCCTCTTCTTTTTCTTCATCTTCTTTTTATTTCTAGTGCAAGATTCTTCTTTGACATCACTGCCCACATTCCTGGTGGCTGGAGGAAGCCTGGCCTTTGGAACGCTCCTCTGCATTGGCATTGTCCTGAGGTGAGATGGCTCCTGGGGGTGGCCCTGTGATGTTCTCATTTTCTTATCTAGCTGGCTTTGCCTGTGCTAGGATGGTGGCAATGGGTTGGAGAGCCATGAGTGGATTCAAGACATGTTTTAGAGGTAACATTGACAAGATTTGATGACAGATTAGATGAGGAGAATGAAGGAGAGGGAAGAGTCAGTCTGACCTCAAGCTTCTGGCTTCAGCAATTGGGCAGATGGTGGTGTCATTCACTAAAACCGGAAACACTAGAGGAAGAAGAGCTGAGGGAAGAGCAGTGATTCTATTTGGAACCATGGAGTGTGAGGAGCCTGAGAAAATCCCAAGTGGACGTGTCTGGCAGACAATTCGTCTTGTTGCCAGCGTGTAGATGGTAGTTGGAGCCATGGGAGAGAAAAGTTGTGTAGAGGAGGAGGAACTGAGAAAGGGGTAAGAAGGGGTGGCCTGGGAGGGAGGAGAAGAACCAGGAAGACCTGGTTGTGAAAACTGAGGGAGAGACTGTGTGTTAGGTACTGAAGAAACACCTTAGGCTCTGGGATTACAATGGAACATGACCTTTCCTCTCCTCCAAGAGCCGTACTAAAATGACGACAGTACCACGGAGAAGCACCACAACAGAAGTGTGTACACAGGTCAATCTGAGGTACCTGGCCAGACCTCCTTAGGAATATTCCATATCTCAAAACAAGCAGACCTAGAGAGTCACCTTTAAGTGCTGGGTCCTAGTGCTCTCCCCTGCCATGGTTGGGAAGCACTCAGGCTGAGCTGGTGTCCTGGCCGCTGCAGCACAATGCTCGTTTCATCTCAGTCTTTCTCTCCATCCGATCATTAGTGTTATCTTTCACTCCCAAGGATGCAGAATAATCAGCTAACAGTCGTCCCAGTGAATGGACAATAAAGAAAACTTACGATGTTCAGGATTTTACAGCAGGAGCTCGCAATTTCACATATGCTGAAGGCCTAAAAGTAGTCAGACTGGGCCCTGGCTTTGGGCAGTGGTTAATTATGATAATACAAGTGGAGGAGAAACTTCCCCCTGACCTTCCTTTCTCTTAGCTCGTGTGTAACTTTCAAGGGACTCTAGTTGGTGATTGTGAGAGGTGGGCTTTGAGGGTGTTTAGGAAGGAAGGGTAAGACCTTGGCAGGGAGCTTTCCACACATTAGCTCATTGGATCTTCACAGTGACCCTGAACTAGCTTGACCACCAAGGTGGTCTGGGTTGGAAGATTAGCAAGATGACAACTCAAACTGTGTTCAGGGTTGTTTTTACTTTGATTTTCCAATGAAATAGTGAGTAAAATTTCCAAAGGGTGTGCAAGAGATAAAGTTCCTAATGAATAGAGGTAGCTCCTTGTAGGAGCCTTCCATACCTTCTCTATCTTTGGGCCAGTGGGGGCCATGCCTACAGTCAGAGGTCTTCCTACTGCCTTCTGAAGGATTCCTTGCCTCACCTCAGGCACAGACTTCTGTGTTCTATTTCTATTTCTATATCAGTAGGGCTTCAACAGGCCTTTCTCATAATTTACCGGAGATCCTATAGAGTAAATATCATGATTTCCACTTCACAGATGAGGAAACTAAAGCCGAATGAGGTGGCATGAGTACAGCTAGTAAGGGTAAGGCCAAGATTGAAACCCAAAGCTCATGCTCTTTGAATAGGGCCTTAGGGGTCATTTAGTCAAATTCTCTAATTTTACAAATAAAGAAACAGCCCTGAGAGGTAAGATGACTTGCCCAAGGACACACAGCTTGTTAATAGCAGAGGCAAAACTAGAACTCTTGTCCTGAAAGTCCCTGCCCACTGTCCTAGCCTGCTGTCAGCTAAGAGCTGGCCCCAGTCTGTGCTATCAATGCGCTGTTGACCAGTGGCACCGTTAACGAGCAGCGCCATCTTGGTGTGCTGTTAACCACTAACAGAGAAGTGTTAGGTTGAGAACTGACCACAGCGCTCATCGCAGTCCTGCTGGTGGGGCTTGGACACTGGCTGGTTGCTCCACAACCAGAGTCTCCAGAGGCACAAAGAGGGCAAATGCCCTGTGCTGAGAATGTGTCAGTAATTTATTTCCTAGCCTGGTGAGTTTCCATTTTCTCCTATAGAAGGCAAATTTACTTGAAAGAGGCCAGTTATTTCAAGTGATAAAAACCCTTCTACTCCCAAAGTCCCTCGTATCAAGAGAGGGGTACAAGCTTAGAGACACCATGGGAGTCTGGGAGTGCCAATATGGCTGAACCACAGTGACCGTTGGAATGGCCACATTACATCAGGCAGAATGTGAGAGGCCGGTTGAAGTCCATCCTGCCAGTCCATGATACCATATTTTTCTTTTTAATACATTTATTTTGTCTCTAGCAAAGCGTAGTATTTTCCTAAATATTTTTCCAGCTACGTCAGTGATAATTTTTTTTTATTTTTTATTTTTTTTATTTTTTTTAAAGATTTTATTTTTTCCTTTTTCTCCCCAAAGCCCCCCAGTACATAGTTGTATATTCTTCGTTGTGGGTCCTTCTAGTTGTGGTATGTGGGACGCTGCCTCAGCGTGGTTTGATGAGCAGTGCCATGTCCGTGCCCAGGATTCGAACCAACGAAACACTGGGCCGCCTGCAGCGGAGCGCACAGACTTAACCACTCGGCCACGGGGCCAGCCCCGACGTCAGTGATAATTTTTAAAAATTTAAATATGCCATTGGAAAAAGGTATACCATCTTCTTAAATGGATGTTATAACTTACAGGGCCAGTTCTCCGCACCCCGCTTCCTATGGCCCCTCGATTCTCTATTTTATGCTATCAGGCACTGGGAAAATAGGATTCTCACAGCAGAAAATTCGTTTTCTGCACGTTTATTTAGAATGGACTATTAGGTGAGGACTCCCTATGTATATGCCTGTGATTTAAATGGTTTTGTATTAAACGTAGAGTCTCATTCCAATATTTTAAAATCACAGACTCTGCCACCTCCACAGGGGGCTTTCCTGGTGTCTTGGGCCACGGAAGTGGTTGGGGGCCGTGAGTACCCTTGTGGCCTTGGGGGTGGGGTCACTTCCTCTTGCTAGGTCTTAGTCTTTACACCTTATTTTTTTTAAAAGAGTAAGGATTATTATGATTGTTTTTAAAAAATTTCTTTTAGCTGCGGAGCCTTTTCTTTAAACAAAACATTCTGAAGCCCAAATGTGTAAAATAGAGGAAAGGTGGAGGCTGAGGTACAGATGAAGTCTGACAGCTCAGCTGTGGGTTCCTTCTACCTTCCTGGCACCCTCTCCAGCCCCAGGCCCTGCTCAGACCCCTGCCCAGGTCAGGACAGTGCCGGCTGTGGACACCCCCCAGGCTGCTGGTTTCAGCGGCCCCTTGGAGCTTAGTGATTTTCAGAAAAGGTCTCATTCACTCCTCAAAATATTTCAAAAGCAGGAAAGCTTATCTTTCTCAGTTACGTATCCAGTTGCTTTGAAAAAAAACTGAGGGCAGAGACTGCTTTTCATATTAGGTAACATCAACAAAGACTTAAAGAAAAAATTACGTGATATATAATTATTTGCTAATTACTGGCAATTTGCTAAGTACTGACAAATAGAAAGAAGGAAAAAAATCGTATATTATCCAAAGACAGCCACTGTTAATTTTTAAAATGTGAATGTGATCAAAGCATAACAGACATACAGAAAAATGCACACGTCATAAGTGTATGGTTCCATGAATTTTCACAAAGTGAACACACCCATGTAATCAACACTCAGATCAAGAACACTTTATATTTAGATGAATTTCCTGAGTCTTTTTCCTCTGCATAGTTTCTTCTTGTTTGTTTTTATGTAACCATGATTTTTCTGTATCTACAACTCTGAGTTCTGCCTTTTAAATTTAGCATTAATTATAAAATAAGCAATTTTTTCACGTTACAAATTCTTTGTAAACCTCACTTTCCTAGCTGCTAACTTCTCCATTACTCAGATATACCCAAATTCATTTAACCAACCTCCTATTATTGGGCATTGGTGTTGTTGTTTTGCTTTTATAAACAGCGCTGTGTTGAACATCTTCATGCGTAAGGCTTTTTCCATAGCTATTTTATTTCCTTAGGGTATAGTCCCAGAAGTGGAATTCCTGGGACAGAGTCTGGATATTTTGCAATCCAGAGTGTAATGACTCTGTCCTCTCACGAGGGAGGAGAATTCCACCCAGGGACCCAGCAAAGCTCCAGTCAGCACCCCTGCTGGGCTCCCTGCCTGTGTGGTGCCTGAATAATGAAGCTCGAAGTGACATTTTGCAGCTTGTTTATTCCATTTGGATAGCAGGCTAAGAGCCAATGGCAGATTTGGAGCCAACTATCAATTATTTATCATAATAAGCACAGGAATAGCCTGTCGATATAAAAAGAAATCCAAGGAAAATCCCTAAACCTTGTTTTTGACATTGGTTTCCCCTCCTCCCTCCCAGCCCTTCCTGGAGTAGCTGACATTTGGTGGCATTGAGCGAGACCACCTTGCTCCCACTTTGGGGTTCTTTTTTTTTTTTTTTTAAAGATTTTATTTTTTTCCTTTTTCTCCCCAAAGCCCCCCGGTACATAGTTGTATATTCTTCGTTGTGGGTCCTTCTAGTTGTGGTATATGGGACGCTGCCTCAGCGTGGCTTGATGAGCAGTGTGCCATGTCCGCGCCCAGGATTCGAACCAACGAAACACTGGGCCGCCTGCAGCGGAGCGCGCGAACTTAACCACTCAGCCACGGGGCCAGCCCCCCACTTTGGGGTTCTTAAGCAGTAAGTTAGTGGGCACCAAAGCGGGAAGCGGGGGAAGGAGGTGAGCTGCCCTGGAGAAGCTGAACGGCCCCTTCATCAGGGAGACCTGACTGTACCTCTGAAGATTGCTATCACCGTCTCATCTTTCTTTGGGCTGTCAAGTGACTTCTCAGTTACTGAGCCCTGGCTTCGGGCCCAGTGCGGAGCAGTGTGAACGAAGCTGTGATCAGAGAGATGCCTATCTCCTTCCTGTTTAACATCGACCTTCCTGTCAGATGAGTCACTTGTGCCCGAGTGGTGCCCACGGCTGGCTCTGTGAGAACTCGCCAGCATGGTGGGAGTGGACCCAGAGGGGCAGGGAGAAGAGGGGAGGGTGGGAATGTTGGAAGCCAGAGGAGCAGGAGGGCTGTTGAGGGAGCAGTGCAGCCCTTTTCCTGCTGTTAAATGGCAGCTGCAAACAATCTGTCTCTTGCCAGCCTTAATTTGACTGAGACCCATTTTCCTTCCCCTCTGAAAGAATCCTCTCTTTTTTAAGTAAATGGATTTGGGACTGATGATGTATACCTATGGGCATCCTCTGGAATAGGACAAATTAAGTTCTCGGTGCTATAAAGGGACATTCAAGGCCACGTGTGCCTCAGTTTCCCCATTTGTAGATTGGACCTGCAATACACACCTATTCTCTTGGGCTGTTTTTGAAGCCCCCAACTCTTCAGAGTATTGTATAATCCCTGGTGACAAAAACGGCTGATGGAATAAATAGTTATCCATCTTTTGAGCTGAAACCCGAGAGTGCCAGCCCACCAGGGCTGCCAGCTGTTGGTGTTTTTCACTCATGTTCATCACAGGGTGAACTAAACATCTGTGTGGCTTGTCTTTGTGTGTCTTTGTGAAGGTTCAAGAGGACGTGGAAGCTGCAGGCTCTGAAAGAAGGCAAGACGGGCATGCATCCGCCGTATTCCTTGGGACAGCTGGTCCCTGAGAGGCCCAAGCCCACCCCAGTGCTTGTTCCCCTCATCTCCCCGCCAGTGTCCCCCAGCAGCCCCGAGTCTGACAACACCCCGAGGCACAGCCGACCAGATGCCAGGGGCCCACAGAGCCCCTATGACATCAGCAACAGAGACTACTTCTTCCCCAGATAGCTGGCTGGGTGGCACCTGGCAGGTTGTGGTGTCAGACCTGCTGAACTGTGTGGATGACGAAACAAAAGCTGGCTTTAGCAAAAGATGCTTCTCACTGCCATTCCAGCTCATCTCAGGTGCGTGGGGCCTCTGGCTTCACAGTTACAGGAGGGCCTCACAGAAGGTTCTATGCTGGGTAAAAATAGGTTTGCTGCATCTGTTCAGAAGGAAGAGGTGGCTGAGTGTTGGAAATACCCTTCCCCAAATGGCCTGCTTACAGCGGTTAGGGTGAACTCAGGCCCTGTGAACGGAGTGGTGTCAGACTCTACTGGACGCTCAGGTAGAGCCGGGCGGCCGCAGACACCTTGGACTCCCCTGGCTTGGTGTGGAGAAGCCACTGGCCACCTGCACACCCCGACAGATCTCTGCAAGCTGCACCCTCAGGCAGGTGGGATGGATTTCCAGCTAAGGACACCCCCCTCCCCCAGTCACCCGTCCCCTGGCCCACTGCACAGTCTCAAACTCTTGAAACCCACGTGCCTTCACAATTCTGTCTTCTGGGCCTGAGGGCGGCTTTTCTTAAACCACGGAGGCCTGGGGGAAGCCCTCACCTGCCGTTCTTCCCCCCACCTGAAAACAGCGGAGAGGGAGGTGGATGGTATCTCAGGGCCTGATGGTTTGAAATGGATTTATGATTAGTTCCTCATTAGCGTTTTACTAACTGTGAATGATAATCCTAGGCGCTTGCTGAATCCAGCAGCAACTGCATGGGCTCAGTTTCCTCCTTGGGATCCCAGGACTTCAGGAGGAGAGAAGCAGGGAGGAGAGAGGAGAGTGGGGACAGGGTCCCACGTTGATGGTAACGGAGCTGAGGGGGACGTGGCCTCTGCAAACCGGAGTTCTCCATCCTCCCCCTCCCCTGCGCCCCGAAAGGAGGACTGGCTTTGGGAGGGGCCTCTGCCAGGGGTGAGATCAAAATTGTGTTCCTCCAGCTTTGTTTATTTTGTTTCAACTGAGCCTGAGTAACTAGGGAAGATAATATTTATGTGAAAAGACAAAAGAACCCGGCAAGAATGTATTTTAATCTGGTATTTAAAAACTGCTGACTGTTTTATCTCGAGAGGGTGGAAGAGCCAGTGTTAGCTGAGTGTCAGTATATAAATAACTTGGGGGAAAAGCACAATAACTTTGTTCAGCAGAAAACTGAGTCAAGTGAAAAAGGAGGAGAAAAAAAGATTTTCCCCTATTAGAGAAGAGGCTCTGGTTTCATTCTAAATTTTGTTTTTGTCTTAACAAGCGAAAAAGTAGTCTATCTCTTCTCTAATTTAGGGGAAAAGCAGCTTGTTACTACTCCCCCAGGCAGCTGTGAAGGAGACAGTGTCCAGCTCCTTGGCGTAATGTGTAATGTGGGGAAGCCAGCCTCCCACGATCGCCAGCTGAAAATCCCCACCGCTGAGAGCCGTGAGCCTTCCGTTATCAGAGGGGGATTCATTAAAAAGAAACAACCCCTTACCTTGGTGCCTTCCTCTTTTGGTTAGTTCCTGGAATTTGATTCAATTTAGCTGGTATTGAAGCACCCGCTAAATGTCTAGGCCTGACTCTCTGACTAACCATTTCAGCTCACTTTTCTATCCAGGCTTTGAAAATTCAGTGATGTTAGTGGTTACCCAAACAAGGACCTCAAGTATCCTGGGGTGTCCCAGAATGAAGCTGTGATGAAAATCAGTCGTGTATCCACGGACTAAAAGTTTGCCAGACCACAAAACTTCTGTAGGTACCCTTTTAGAAAAACCACCACCAGCAGCAGACAGGTGGCAAAAAAGATGAAAATGATCCTGTTTTATTTACTTTTTGCCAGGTTCAAACTGTTACTATCTTGGGCAAGTAGTGATTTTCGTTGCTGGCTTTGTCTGTAGGTTTCAGACCCTGCGGCTGCTGCTTTCGGCAACTCATCTTAAGTTGACAAAAGTCAGGCAGGTGGTTTTTCTTTATTTCTGTAAAATTTCTTTGAGAACAGCAAAAATGCTGTTAAAGGGAAATATAAAAAATGAGAATCTGCATGAGAAAGGGTGATTCTGTGCCACGGTTCTTTAACTCTTTGCAAGTTTTTACCCACATGTAATATTACCAAAGCCAGGCAGAGCCGAGCTAGCGGGAGATGTGAAATCAGATAGCTCATTATTGCCGAGAGCTAGGCAGCTTTGATCTCCAATTGTTATTGCTTTCATTATTATTGTAACGGAACTGCTTTTTTTTTTTGTAGTGAAGAGGGTTTTTTTCCCTTTATGTTTTTATAAGCTAGTATAAATGAAGGAAAAGTATTTGTCTTCTCTGGGTCGTAGGCCTTGCTCACTGTACACAGGGAAACACCCTAAGCTTTCTGTGTCCTCGAATCTATGGTCAGTGAACATGTGTTTCAAGCCACGGGTCATTCTTACCTGTGTTTCTGCAGCACACGTGCTGCCTTTTATCCTCACCTGATACATCCATGTAGCAATCTGCCACGCAGCCGGATGTGAGATGTTGGGACAGTGATAACTTCTGTTGAACATGGCAGTTTATCCTGCTGGGTGGGAAAAGTTGAAAATATGCTGGTTCAAGGTCTAGAGTCAAGTGGTCATTAATTCTTGTAGCATTAATGAAATATTTTTTTTAAAAATGTCCAGGGGGTGGCATTGAATGTATCTCCGAGAGCTCTTGGCTCTCATGGAGCCTCGCCCCTGGGTTTGTTCACCAGACGCTGGGCTCACACTGGGTCTCCCCGGTTTCCGTGCTGTCCCGGAGGGAAGGAAACGCCATTTCAAGGTGTGGAATCTGCGGTGGGAGCCCACCTGTGCTGACTGGGAGTGGTCATGGTTTGTGGGTTTCCTGCAGAATGTTCAGGAATGCCTCGCCCAGCTGCTTTGGTGCTAAGCCTCATGGAAGGCAGTTAAGACTGACCCAGTTGGGGAGGAGTCGGACACGCAGCTTCAAGTGAAGTTGGTGAGAAATTTATCTTAATTTGGAGAAGCAAGGCCAACCGGTGGCCCTTCGGAGCGTGAGCACTGAACCTGGCTTTCCCAGGCGGCAGCCGGCAGTGGGGCCATTGTGGGGAGTTCGGGCCAGCTGGCTAGGGTTCTGTGCCAGACGCTCCTGAACGTCCCCTAAAGCTCCTTCCAGCATCATGTCCTCGGTGTGGCCTGGCGCCAGCCAGTTTCTATGGCAACCTTAATGATTATTAAGGAACATTGTCAGTTTTATAACATATGCTAAACAAAGATCTACTTTAGAAGGAAAGGATTGGAACAGCATGTCGCAGGGCTGTTAATTAATGGAGAAACCATATTTGGATGGAGAGCGCACATCTGTTAAATAGAATACCTCAACTTTACATTGTTGTTTTTTTTTTGTAGAGAAATAATAGTTTTTTGTTTTTATTTTTTTACCTAATTACCTGAAAGCAAATCCCAAAGGCTGATGTCTGTATATGGGGCGAAAGGGTCAGTATGGTATATTTTTCAATGTTTTTCTCTTTTTACCAGCTACTTTGCATTTAAAGTGAAAATTGTAAATGTTTGAAATAAATACTTTCTAAAAATACACTTGAGAGATAATGATGTTTTGGGTACCTGGGTCATTTAAGAAAAGACATGCGTGATTGCTGAGTGGACAGGAGTGAGGAAAGACGGGGTTTAAAATTAGGTAGGACCATTTCGGGGTGGGCTTCCCCTTAACGCGCCATTAAATTACCTCTGGAAAAGATCAGATAAGTTTAAGAAATAAGCAGCCGTTTCTCCAAAGACTGTAATTATGAAAATATTTCCCAAAATGAGTCCTGGGGTTTCTGGAAGGGGTGGGGTGCTTCTGTCACGTTTACCATCATTACCAGGTGATGGACGTGTGGGGAAGGAAAAGGGTCATTCACCCAAAGACTGTTTATTGGACAGGGGGTGTTCATGGTCTCACAAAGCAACTCTGCATCCCTGATCGTCAGATAGGCTGACTCCGTCCCCTATTGAAATGGGTCTTAGGTAGGAGAAACTTGGGACAAAGCCATCCCACATCTTCCAAACAGAGGAAAGCCGTCGTGTGGATGCTTTGTGGATAAGAGTTGCCGTGTAAACAGTTCAGGGCTGGGGAGGATGAAACTGCAGGGAAGCCTGGAAATTGTGTAACTCAGACCGAAAGTTGAAGTGTGGGGCCCCGCCGTGCGGCCCCCTGCCTGAGAGTCAGGCAAGCCGCAGGGCCGCACCTGTAGGAGCCACCGGCTCCTTGAGGACACCGCGACCTCTTTTGAGGTTGGTCTCTGTCTTGCAGAAAGCAACACAGGAAGCAGATGTTCCCCAGGGTGGCTAGGCTGTGTGGGCTGCACAGAGGAGGTGCAGGAGTGGGCACAAGGAGCAGGAGATGGAAGGCAGTGCCTCCCTCTTCGCAGCATCACTGTTAGGATGACATGGTTATGACGCTCTTTCCAAAAGAATTTGGGAGAGCAGATGGTGATTCTTGTAGAAGACGGCAAGGAACACTCAGTTATTGGAACAGCCACTTAGGAGAGCATTTTCCTTATTATTGAGGCACAAGGAGACCAAACCTTTCTCGGTATGTGTGAGAAGTGCAGGTCAGAGGCAGGAATCTATTTGCCATCCTGCAGTAGCAGAAGTGTGTTGTTGAAAGGCCTTAAACTGCTCCCACGCAGCACTGCTGTGTGCAAGGCCTGGGCTGGGGGCTCGGGGCGATTCTCAGGCAATCGTGAGCAATGACAGCAAGGCCTGCACCGTCCTTCAAATTCTGACCAACTTCTAATGTCTTTATGAAGGTCCTTGTCTCCTGTAGGTGTATGTCATTTAAAAAAACAAAACACCTCAGCCATGTCCTATTTCTTTTGTATGTGTGTGTGTGTTTGTCTTTTTTGAGGAAGATTAGCCCTGAGTTAACATCCACTGCCAATCCTCCTTTTTTTTGCTGAGGAAGACTGGCCCTGAGCTAACATCCATGCCCACCTTCCTCTACTTTATATGTGGGACGCACCCAGGACCCGAACTGGAGAACCCCGGGCCGCCGAGAAGCAGAACGTGTGCACTTAACCTCTGTGCCACCGGGCCGGCCCCTGTCCTATTTCATGCCAATGGTTTTAGGTGACAATCCAAAACATGAATTAAATTTTTTCAGTAAAATCATGGAACACTCTGTGCTGGAGACCAGGGCTGGAGGAAAGGTTCTACAGCAACACGTTACTGTGGGGATTAATTGGGAAACAAAATCTGTGGGCAGCAAAGAGCTACACGATCAGCCCTACTGCTTACCCAGAAGTCCACTGTCCCTTTTAGGTAGAGAAAGTTTATTAAAATTAGCTAATAATAATGGCTACCGTTTATGGACCCTCCACTATGTGCTTTACAAACGGAACGTTCTTTCTCATCTTAATGATTCTGCAAGGTAAGTGCTTTCACCTATTTACAGATGAAGCAACTGAGGCTTGTATTGGTGAAGATAGTGGTCCAAGATGCCCGAGCTAGTTGAGAGGCTGAACTAGACCCCAAACCTGGGTCTGCCTGATTCCAAGGCTGGCGCCTCTTTGCCCTCTCCATGTGGCCCCTCAGCCACTGGTGACTGCCTGGATGGGCCTCTCTTTCCAAGTCCTTTCCCAGGCCAGGTGCCCCCACTCTGTGCTGGGTGGGGCCCTTGCCCAGTCACTCCTGAAGGGAGATGGACCTGGGTTCCTCATTTGGCTGTCAGTGTGAGCAGGGGCTGGAAGCTGAGCCCAGGGGAGCCTGAGCCCATAAACAAAGGCATGTCCCCGGGGCTCCCACAGGAGGCTCTGAGGCAGCCAGACCCCAGTACCCGCTCATATAATAGGCAGCCACAAAGAAGATGAGTCACACGAGGGGAGGGGCAGCAACCAGTTCCTCACCCTCAGTGATCCTTGATCAGAAACCAGATCAAACCAGTTCCCCTCTATCTGTGTGGGCCCATACCTCTGAACTCTGCGTGAATGATTTGGTTTTCTCCTGTTGCTTTCTTGGTATACACTTCAACAAACCTCCTCGGAATCGTCAAATCGTGCTTTATTTATGGAGTGGAAACGTGCTTTATTTCATTCCGTCCACTCCTCTGAAAGGATGAATGGTCACCGCACTGTAAGTGGTGGTTCTCTCTGGGCGGTGAGATGCATTCAAGGAGTCTTTACTGGGGCTGGCCTCGTGGCCAAGTGGATAAGTTCACGCACTCCGCTTCAGTGGCCCAGGGTTTCGCTGGTTTGGATCCTGGGTGCAGGCACGGCACCACTCAACAGGCCATGCTGAGGCGGCATCCCACATGCCACAACTAGAAGGACCCACAACTAAAAATACACAACTATGTACTGGGGGGCTTTGGGGAGGAAAAAGAAAAATAAAATCTTAAAAAAAAAAATTAGCAAAAAAAAAAAAGGAAAAACTGAACCGCTGTGCTGGCTGCGGGGGTACCAGAGGAACCCATCCCTCCTGCAAGACGCTGGCAGTCCACCCAGCGAGCTACACAATTAACAAGCAAATGCTGTCTCTGGGAGCAAATGACTAAGGGGGTCTTGGGAGTCGTGGAAGGAAGGGGTAGAAATATGGAAATGGAGAGTGAGGATGGAGGAAGAAGTTTCCAGGCGGAGAGTGGCTGCACACGGAGAGGCTTGCCAAGGGCTGTAGGTGAAGGGCAGGGTGGGGAGGGGGAGGGATGGGGGAGGCGTGCCTCGGACACGGACTATGTCAAGCAATTTTTCGATATTCTAAGAGCATTAGGAAGTCACTGAAGACCAGATTCGTTCCTTTTTTTTTTTTTGAGGAAGATTAGCTCTGAGCTAACCTCTGCTGCCAATCCTCCTTTTTTTTTTTTTTTTTTTTTGCTGAGGAAGACTGGCCCTGAGCTAACATTCCTGCCCATCTTCCTCTACTTTATATGTGGGACGCCTACCACAGCGTGGCTATTGCCAAGCGGTGCTATGTCCGCACCTGGGATCTGAACTGGTGAACCCCGGGCTGCTGAAGTGGAATGTGCAAACTTAACCACCGTGCCACTGGGCTGGCCCCTATTCCTTCCTTTTTTTTCCCTTCTTTTTTTTTATGCATAGTATTTAAACATTTTTCATAAGCTTGTATGTTTTATAATTAAAGAAAACTTTTCATTAAACAATGATAATCTCTCTATTTGAGAATAGTTCAACCACATTGTACTGCCTATGAAATATTGGTCATTGAAAAGTGCAAGAAGGGGCCAGCACTGCGGTGTAGTGGTTAAGTCCGTGCACTCCGCTTCAGCAGCCCAGTTTCAATGGTTCGGATCCCCGGCACAGACCTATACCACTCATCAGCGGCCATGCTGTGGTGGCATCCCACATACAAAATAGAGGAAGATTGGCACAGATGTTAACTCAGGGCGAATCTTCCTCAAAAAAAAAAGTGCAAGAAATACGTGAGGATCATAGATAAACAAAATTGGCTATAAGACAGTAATTGTTGAAGCTGGGTGATGGGTACAGAATGGTTCATTAATCTTTAAAAAACCTCGACATTCTCCATTTCAAAAAGTGCAAGGATTTTAGGGGGAATGTTCCACTTGCAAACGTACCATTTAAAATAATACAAAATGAATATAAACACATCTTTCTTGACTCTCCTTTAATGTAAACCATGATTCTCACTTGTCAACAACACACTGGTTGATACCTTGATAAACAAATTGGCTTTCATAAGCACAACATGCGATATGTCTTTCCCTCAATCCAAACTAGTGATCCTGTTTATTTATGCACATAAATCAGAAGGCAATCTGAATCATTAAAAAACGTCATGTAGGAAGCATTTTGTTTGAATTAAGATGATACAGCGACTCATCCTACATGATTCACAATGTGAGGGAAGTAATTCTGGTGCTATTTGTGGGTTTTGGAAACGATCCTCCACGTGTCTCAGAGTGACTCTCCTCACTATATAATCGTGCTTTGATTATCAGAGCTTCAATTGTCTCTCCGGACTTCAACCACCAGGATCCATGGGTGGAGCCTCTCCCAAGCAGGGGAAAGGGTGCCTAGGCCCATAGACAAGACCTGCCAGACCCAGCACAAGGTTGTCCTGCTGGTGGGGATGGATACCTCAAACCTAATTCCTATTTCCCCCTGCCCCGAGTCCATGAGGCTCATCTATGGGGAGAGAACACGTTGGTCACACACGGCAGCCTAGATATGTGTAAAAGACACATATAAAATTTGCCGTCTTAACCATTTCTAAGAGTACAGTTGAGTGGTGGTAAGTATATTCACACTGTTGTGTAAGCAACGTCTAGAACATTTTCATCTTACAAAACTGAAATCTGTACCCATTAAACAACAACTCCCCATTCCTCCCTCCCCCCCAGGCCCTGGCGACCACCATTCTGCTCTCTGTTTCTATAAATTTGCCTACTCTAGGTGCCTCATCGAAGTGGGATTGTACAGTATTTGTCTTTTTGAGACTGGCTCACTTCACTTAGCATAACGTGCTCTAGGTTCATCCATCTTGCAGCATGTGTTGGAATTTCCTTCTTTCTTACGGCTGAATAATATCCCATTGTATCTTATTACCACATTTTGTTTACCCATTCATCCGTCCATGAACATTTGGGTTGCTTCCACTCAGCTATTGTAAATGTTTTCTTTCTAAACTTTACTTTTCACGTGCTAACTAAAACCAGGCAGCTAGACTATTCCTCCTCGCCCCACCAGTCTGACCAACTACATCCTTCGAATGTGAAGAACTCTGCGGGGCGGTAGACTCTCTCAGAGGGAAAGTACAGGTACAGCAATTATGAGCCGCTCGAGAATTAGACCTGAGCTGCAGGCCGGGCTCTGCCACTATGTGCCTGACCCAGGACAAGTCATTTGATTGTTTCTAGTTCCAGTGTCCTTATCTGAAAAACGAGGCCATCGCCTGGCTCACTGCATTGTAGATTAAGACAAGATACGGTAGCAGAGAAAGCATGTGTTCAGCGGCACACCTGGCGCACAGCGAGAGCCTGTTCTCATTACTTACGCCTTGGCCTTTCACAGGGTCAGAATCCTGGGCTTGTGAAAACATGTGTTCACCCTGAATTCTGAAAACTATTAGTCAATTCCTCGGGGGCGGGGCGTGGAGCAAACATTTCTCAATGCAAACTTCCCTTTCTGTTAACACAGATGGAGAAAAAACAATAGGCACTTGTACCACCTGGTGGCAATTTATATAAATGTTCAATGGAAATTAAACACTTGTCACCCAAGGACTCCACACTATACCCTTCTTCGAGAACCTCAAATGAATTTATTTGCGCATTTCTAAATAGTATCTTCCAACGTCGGTTTTCAGCCATAGCTGGGTATCAAAATCGCCTGGGAGAGGTTTAAAAAAAAAAATACAGACTTCAAGCTTCACAACAGACTCAAGAGTCAACTCCCGGGGATGGGATGGGGGTGTCTGTATGAACAATAAACAACAATCAAAACAAAGAGCCACAACCCCGAACACTAGTCAGGGCCCAGGACAAACGTGACAACTGTCTACTCAGCTAGAGGACGGCTGAGGGAACAGAAGAGTAAAACTTCACTGTGTTACTTTTTTATTTGGGAAGGAAAATGTTAATAGAAGAGCTCTAAAGGTGAACTGAGCAAAAAAGTTGAGATCAGGCCTCCTGGTTATGTTCAATCGTGGTTTGTTGATAGACTTCATTAAGAATGATTGCAAATGAGACCGTGACCCTCTCCCCTATGGCTCTTAGCTCAGGAAGTTTTTTTTTTTTAATCAAGGGAGGTGATTCTCAAAACTAACTGAATCAAGCAAAAACACTGATTTTCTTGGAATAATGTTTATTTAAAGTTACATTTCAGAGTAAACCATCTTCAGGAGGGCATGCAGCTTTTATTGGCTACTGCAATACATTCAGAAATTTTATAAAATTTTTCGGATATAATATAAATTACCAAAGCATTACAGATAGGCATCTGTATTACATACAATCTTCAAATATTTTCAGAAGTTAGAACTATGTATTAGTTGATATTTAAAGTGTGAAAGACCCCTGACAAAATAACTAGCACATTCATGAAAATACAATTTACGAGTCTAAACGACACAATCCAGCTGTAGTCCAGGGGCCTCGTGACAACAGGTGTATTAGGTTGCAAATCATCCTTTCCGCAGGAAAGTAGAGATTTCAAGATGGCAACTGCTGTGTCGTCAGTTTTCCTCCACTATGGACTCTATAGAAATCCTTTAGAAAACCCTACCCTAAACGTGCTGGTTGTTTTCCTGCTGCGGTTCACTCTCTTTCCATTAGATGGCAGTAACACACCATCTCTTTCTTTCTCAGGGCCAGAAATTAAGGACGATAAATGAAGGCCCACTGCAGGCCAAGTCTCTCTATGTCCAAGTTAATGGGGTATGAAAATTGGAGACGAGAATAAAAAAGGATTCTAAAGAGATCCTGAGGCCAAAATAGTGCTGGCCATGGCAAATAAGAAAGAGACAACTCATGAATGAGAGACATCCATGAGAGAAGTATTAAAGAAATTCTGCTAAACACTAAAAGGATGCAGACAAGAAGGGAAATGAAATCTAGACATCCTGGCTTTTTTCCCCCTAGACTGAAGGAAAAAATGAGGCATTAACTTTTGACTGAAAAAGGATATTTTAATAGAATAGAAAGGCTACCCTCGTTTAAAAAGCAATTGAAGAATGTCTCAAATGCTCAGTTCTTCTGAACATTAAGATTTAGTCACTCAAAATGGCCATTAACAGAGTAATAACATAGTTAAATAATCCAATCAACTAATCAGGACTATTTTCCCACCTGTCTCAAAACCTTCTGGCTGTCCCACAGACGATCTGCCCACCTCCCCATCCTGTGGCCAAGGCCAATAAATGAAAACCAATTCGGCAAATTATGGAGACTTCAAACAGCTAAGAATAAAGACCCTTTTTATAAATGCTTCTTAAGAAAGTACTTTGGATAACTTAAAAGGACAAGTCTGTCCCCCCAGAGAGTAGGCATATCAATATTTATCTTTTTGTACACGTATTAACATTTCTCTATTATTTTATTCTTACTGATTTAAATACACATAACTCCAGTGGTTGAAATCCATCCTGATAGAAACAGCCATGATAGCAAAGTAAACAGAAACGTCCTTTTACCCTCTGTTCTTATAGGCCTGAAACGAACCAACTAAATAAACTCATCTAGTAACGTGGAGCAGAGCAGTTTTTAAAAAGGAGGTGTGATAAAGGAAAAAGAACACAGGTGCAGGAAACTCCATGGATGCTGAATTCAAGGCAAGTGAGTACAAATTTGCTAGAAGACGTTATTCTCTCCAGAATCAGAAAATATTCTGGGAGACAGAACTAACTCACAGGAATGAAGTCTACAGGAAAATACTTTGTATTAAGACAAAATGACAAAAAGCCCAAGCATTCAGAGCTCAGAGAGGAAACATGTCATGCGGCTTCAGATCAGCTGGCCCAGGAGGCCTAACAAGGAAGCCATTGGGGCACCCGCTGGGCCTAATTGTTTTAGAACATGTGGTACTTTGTGCCACCACCCAGCTGTGAATTCCCTGGTTTTTGTCAGCTTGTGTCACAACCTAAAGAAGAAAATAGTAGCTTAACCCTCCTTCTACTAATTTACCATATTTCTTCTTCTTATAACCTCCTGTACAATGGTGAAGGGACTGGACTATATATAAACTCCACATTTCCTCCACTTTTAATTATATAAAGAAAATAGCATGACTGTCACAGAAACACAGTACAGAAAAAGCACAATACTGAACATATGATAGAAGCTCAATAAATACTTAATGTATCAGATCTGTTTTCAAAATGTTATTTCGTTATACATTCATCACAGTTGCTGGGTATGGGCCAAAAATCATTTAGTGCACAAAGAAAAATTTTACAAAGCTTTCAGCATTTATTAAAATTAGGATAATTGCTGTATTTCCTTTGTAGAATAAATTTAAGTAAAAAATAAGGTTTAATTTCTAGAATGTTGAACTAAAATAAGTAACAATGAATTATTTGTATATGTAAGATAATAAATATTTGTTGAATGGAATTGGAACTATGGATGCTAAAAATTTTTAAAAATCTTGTACTAAAGATATAGTACATGAACGAATACACATTTAAAAAATTCTATCAGTACTTAAAAGACAGAACACTCTATTAATAAAATCATTGAGATCCAGTGAGAAAAAGTTCCTTTCAAATTTTTTAAATCAAAGATCACACAACCCTTTGGTTAAGATCTTAACCAAATAAAAAAGCAAATATTTACTAAATCATAATAGTAAAATGAAAACTAAAGACTAGAAAGATATGTGTTCCTAAAAATTAACCCAATCAACATTTTTTTTGTGTATTCCAAAGAGGCTATAAAAGTTTTTTCATTTTTGACAGTCAGCACATTTGCATCTGGACCAGTTTTGAGAAGCAAATGACAAACCCTGATCACAGAAACATCTGCTTGGCTGCGTTTATAGGGCCACTCACCGTAGTCATCTTCTCACAGTACACCATTCCCACATTTTGTTTTTTTTTTTTCACAGTAAGTAAATTGGTGATATCAGTTCATGATAAATCATAAAGATAACAATACTATGAATATTAATTTAATCTCTTAAGCAATAGTAGTTAGAGAAAACCTCAAAGTCTTTTAAAAATATTTTTCTATAGTGCGAACTGGTCTGCTTTGTACAGCAGGAGAGAAACTTTGCAGGCTTTAGAGACCCAGTTCAGACAATGAGATCCGAGAGTTATACATATATATATATATTTTAATTTACTCTAAAAATACATAGCAAATCTAATTTTAGGGACAAAAATAAAAAAATGATTCCATGACAACTAAAAGGCACAAAGATGACACAAAAGATATCTGAGGTCCTGTATAATTATCCAGTAAGAAAACAGCTGTTGGGCTTTGTAAATTTTCAGATTTTTAAAAAATCAGAAATGAAATCTGTGTTGTATATTTTATTCTATAATTCAGAACTATAATACTGATGCCAACGCTTAATTCTATGGGTGATTCTGAAATCAGCGGCATCTTCCTTCCTATTTATGCTTATACTACTAATTTGCTGGAAAATGATGAAAACGTCCACAGAGATTGAGAAAATACACACTTTCTTACACGGCTGACCAATAAAATAATCCTTTTGCCAGACCCCAAAGTTGTGAATTTTCATGGGCTCTAGAGCTGAACTAGGACACTTGAGAGAGAAAGATAGCTTTTCCCAAGGTGCCCACTATTCCCCTATTTTCCACTGTTCTTCCATTTCCCCAAGAAGGGGTCCAACATTACATGCTCTTCTGGTCCACACCATCATTTTTTTTGTCATCTTATGTAAAAGTCAAGTGACTTTTTGTTGGTTTGTTTGGAGACCAGGTATTACGGGTAACAACTAGCACACTTCTAGAGAACTTGAATGTTCCTGAACTCCTGACTTACCTTTTCTGAAGGTCACACCCCAAAGAGAACACCCCACTCCAGAGAGTGGAGGCAACAGCTAAGTTATGATTTCTTACGTAGAGTTCTACGTAAGAACAGAGCACAGAGTAAAGGGACAGGTTAGTAACCAGGTGTCATGGAACGGATTCAAGGCCAAAGACTTTTTGACCTCTAAATGCAGACTCCCACTTCCTACCAATTATTAAGGCGCAGTCCAGCCTTGTCCCCTGAGATGCCGGTTGCGGGCTGATGTCCTCTTCGGCGTGAGAGGCCTGGCCGGGGTGTTTGGTGGCTGAACCTTAATGCACCTTGCTGTGCACAGGGTAGAGCAAGGTCATGTGTTCTGCCCCCTTGAAAGGCAACTTCTCGTTGGAATAATAGTGTACCACCTCAGGGATGCTGTCAAAGACAGCGCTCGTCTGATTCAGCGTGTACTTGTTGTCTTTGGTCTGCGCCACTATGATGTGGACACATCCTTGACTAGTCCTGGAGCAAGACAAAAATCGAGGAGGAGACATGAATGAGCGGGCAGGGGGATCCCTCCCCACTGAAAACCATCCCAGCCGGATTCACAGGCCCATAGGTTCTCCTCCATGCCTGGAACTGTTATATACACACTGAAACGCACTCAACATACCAGGGGAACTCTCAGGAGCTTCCCAGCCCTGGGCGAAACGTGTCTCATCCTTGAGTTGTTTATCTTCAATGCACACAAGTCATCAGGTACAGGACCAAAACCAAAACCAAACCAAACCAAAAGCCAAGTCCCTCCAGGGCCCCCAAATTGCCAAGCTGGCGGTGAGGCCCAACTGTGAGGCCACTGAGGTGAGGTTTACTCTTACCCTCTCCACCACCACGAAAGGACATGTGTTAGGTTTCCTCCCCAAAGAACACATTAATAATAATAATAAAAAAAACGCTTCCTCCTCTCCTCCCTCATCTGGAAAGACTGCTGCTGGTTGTACATAATGACAGCTGGCACCGAAGGCTCGAAGATCTAATCCCCGAGCACCAGTTTCAGGAACACAGCAAAGCTATTCCTGGTATTGTATATCTGGTGGCCTGTCCCGTTTTCTGAGCCATATTGCTGAGACACTCCCCCCGCCCTCCACACCCGCCCCAACCTCTTTTCCCCTCCAGTCTGATTGTTTCAGCTGCAGGGGCTCAGCTTCCTCAGGAAGGAAACGCTGTTAGGGCTCCTGACAATGATCCTCCAATATAGCAGCACTGAACTCGCAAAGCAACGAGAATTTCCATGATACAAACTCCACCAGGCCTACCGGGCAGAAATGAATGTTCTGTGTACAAGCAGACAGGGGGAGGAACGGCAAGTCAGCGTTTCCGTCTTCACAGAAGAAACTGGCATCAAAATTGCAGTTGGCATTTTGACAATCAAGGGATCTGATTTATTAAAGTCCCAAATGCTAGGGAATGAAAGAAGAATGACCAAACTATCCTGACAGAAATTATTCTTTTTATCAGGAATTATTTCTCCACTGAGAGGACCTACTTTAGGTCAGGCGATGGACAATGATAATGAAAAGAAGATCCTCATTATCAGAGGAGACATGGGGGCATGAACCCAACATGGATTTTGCATTCTAACCAGAGCATTTCATGTTGCGTTGCCCAAGCACAAGCATCTTACTTCCTAGCACTACACGCCCCTGTGAACCACCTTTGAATTGTATCTTTGTTGACTGGTAATCTACCCAGGACAGGAAAGACCATCATGGTGCACCCCACTCCTGCATCCACAAAGGGAGAGCCCACAAGCCCACGAGGCTTCAACACTCACTTTAGTGCAATGGAGTACCTACTGGTCCCCGACTCGCTATTTCGAACCAGGTAACCAGCTTCTTTGCAGGGCTGTAGTCGACTCTCGGCCTCAGCACGGGTGATGGCACCATGATACCACCTGCAAAAAGGGGTGGGGGGAGATAGCACAGTGTCAAAATACAAATCCAGACCGGGCCTCATTCCATAAAGCGCGATCTGAAATGAACTTCTGGGGGAAGCTCAACAGCCGAGCTAGATCCTGCTTCACACTCAGAACAGATGAAATGAGATTTGGGTAATCCTGGATCACCAAACCTATCAGTCATGCAAGAGGGAGTTGACAGGGCTACTATTATTTTAGAAGTTTTCACTTTATACAGGAGAATGAAATTTGCAATCAAGTTCTTGGGATGCAGTGTACTTCCCATTCTGCAAAAATGCACTGGGCTTTGAAAACTGGTTCTCATTAATAAGCCCCATCCAGACAAGTACTCGTGAACAAAAATAATCACGTAAAAAGGGGCCTGTGTGTCCTCTCCAAGGGTACCAACAAGCTCCCAGCCATCATGCATTGCTGTGTTCATGGAGGAGACTCACGGCTGCTTCTCCAGCGGCAGGGCTGGGTCCACTCTTTCACCCTCGCTGTGCTCAGACAGGGCCGGCTTCAGGATCTTCTGGGTCCAGCTCTTCTGTCGGTGGTGCTGCCTCACGGTCTCCTCCTTGATGCCAGGTCGCTCAGAGCCTTCAAACTGAACTGGAAGGAAGCCTCCATTTAACGTCAGAGGCCACCGAGGTGACCCATGAAAACTTCAGAGAAAAAGCCTCCTTGACTGCCTCAGCTCAGGGAAGCAGCTTTTCCCCTCTAACATGAGCTAACATATGCTGCAAATACCCCGGGATGGCTGAGCTTCTGCTGTCTCTGATATCTGATCACACTGCGTGCGAGCATCCACATACAGCTACTTTTTCTGCAAGATATTCATCAGCGTAAAACAGTTTTAGAATAAGAGAGGAAACCACTTTACTATATCTCAGCATGTCCTTCAAAAGAACAGTATATTTAGAGTAAATGACTAAACATAGTCACAGGTAATGATTCTGTGCAAAAGTGTGTATCATTCTACAAAACCAAATGATGAGTTCTTACTATGAAATAATAAAACAAAAAGAAAAATCAATTCAGAAACAGAAACTGCTGAATAGTGCCTTTAAAGATGCTATGACATCGAGGCTGGAGAGAAGATAAATAGAGAAAACGAGCAGCACGCAGCACCATAGCTGGTGCCCAAGAGAGACTTGTGGAAAACAGGACTAAAGTAAAACAAAAGCTAACTCAAACGTTTGCTATCAAATATATTACCTTCTCTACTCACCCTTTACCTTGGTTATACTTTTAATCACAAACTGGGCTTTCCTGATGGAGGGAGAAGACATCCCTAACTTTTTAACTTAAAAGCAGAAGAATTTATGGCCAGCCAAGTAGAAAAACTATGTTCTGAGAAAAGCAGGAGGGAGAATTACCTTTAATATCTACTGACAACCTACTTACCAACTTTCTCTTAAGTTATTTCAAAAATTCACACTTGAAGAATTAATTCCTCTAGGAGGATTTTTTTACCAAAAAAAAAAAAAAAGCTAGCTTCATCCAGCTTTCCAACCACCTGTCTGTAATCTCTTTGCTTCACCACTGCCATTTTATAAATAGGGGTTTTAACAGGTTTGAAGAGTAGCACCAAGTAAGTGTTAGAGCTGCTCCCTATTGGATAGCTTCAGCCATGATCAGATAAGGTTTTTCAATAGTTATTTAAGGCATTTCCCAAACAGCAGCACACTGCCAAGATAAAGGGAAATAAAGATGCCCAGAAGGTTAAAAGATAAATGCAACGCTAAGGGCTCTTCTTCAGTCCTGGGCTTCCAACCACAGGCAAATTCTTGTCTCCCGTTATCAAATTCCTTGGGAAAAGAGACTTGCAGTTGAGGAACAGAAAGCAAATCTCCTGGGCAGAAAGGCTGGAGTGGGCGGGGCTGCCCAGCAGGGGAGCAGAGAGCGCCGCAGACCCACCCCTCACCTGACAGCGCCCGCACAATCTGCTCCTTCTTCCACTCCCAGGGCTGCTCATACTCGGCCGCAGGCCGCTCGTCGTCCTGGGGCAGCCGGCTGTGGCTGTGGCTCTCCGGAGGCCGCGACTTCCCCTCCGCCCGGGGGCCCCCCTCGGCTGGCTCGTAGGGGGTGTCGTACAGCTGCGGAGGCTTCCCCAGGAGATCCTTGGAGCTGCGTCTCTTGGCCAGCGCCTCGGATTTCATGCCGTTCTCCCCAGGCTCACAAGGGCTGTCGAGCAGCTGAAGAGCCTTCACCAGGGGATCTTTGGAACCCCGGCGTCTAATTTCTGAAACACACACACAAATAGCTTGAAGGAAGAGTGCCACGGAAGCCCAGTGATTAACGGAATTACCTCTTCACCTCTGACTGTCTGGTTGAAGGCGGCAGAGAATGAACACCGAGATTGTTCCCTAATGGGCTGATTACTTCGGAAGGAGCCTACAACCTCTTCCCTCTAGCTGCCTGAGCCAGACAATGGGATCAAGCCCTAGCAGCCGGGATCACATCTGAAGACAGGCGCCCCTCTGGGGGCCACTTGCAGTTTGTGACAAAAGAAGTGGCCACAGGCAACCTGTTCCATGATTCCTGGTCCCTGTGTATCCTCTGAGTCTAGTTCACCTTCCAAGTTTCTATATCTTGTTAGGGAGCTGAGATCAAAGTATTTTAATAAAAATCAACTGAGTGTTTACTATGTTCAAAGCACTGGGCCACATACACTGAGGAAAGTATTTACGTGCATTAGACAGAGTTCTTGACTTCCAGGTGGTTTTAATACAGTGGCAGAAGCTGGTACATTCACAAATAATACGTAACAGGCTAATAATTGCAGGATAAATGAAAGTAAAAGAGCAGTTATGGAGGAAAAACACCAACAACGATAACTCAACAGCTACAGGTGTAATATGTATTATGCAGTATTCTAAGTGTGTTGTAAGTTTCACAACTACCTGTTGAGATGGGTACCACTATTTCCCCAATATTACACAAGAGAAAACTGAAGCACAAAGAGTTTAAGGAAGTCACCCAAACCAGTAAGTGGCAAAGCCTGGATTCAAAGCAGGAAGTTGGGCTCTAGAAGCCATACTCATAACCACTACACTTGGACTGACTCCAAGTGGAAGAGAAATGGAAGATGAGTTGACTTTGATAGAGAGGGTCATTTCCAGTGGAGGAAGCTGCATGAGTGAAGATATGGAGGTGGGAACCATAAAGGGCTTTTTCCCATAAGGGGGAGCTGAGCGATAAGTTCAGAGGACAGAAGGCCAGGCGAGGAAAGAGGTAGTGGGAGAAGAAGCTGGAAAAATAGGCAGGACAGGCATCAAAGTGTAGAAGTCTGAAAAGCAAGGATAAAAAGATGAGATTGTTCCCTAGGCAATGGAGAACCATTCTAAGTTTTTTAACAGGTAATAACAATTTGTGCTTTGTTGGAAGATAACTCCAACCACAGTGTACAGGATGGAATAGGTCAGAAAGATATAGTTTGAACTGAGGCATAGAAATGGATGTAAAAACTTGATGCAAATCAACCAGCCATCAGCCAACCAGCCAGCCAGCTGGGTGGGAAGGAACCAGCAGTGACTCGGGACTGAGCAGCTTGCAGCCCAGAGGCCTTAGCAGTGGAGTTAGAGATGACTAGGCTGGACAAACAGAGCTGGTGATATAGACCCAGAGCTGCATCATGTTGTGGTTCTTCTAAATGCCCATCAGGAAGCCTTCAATCTGCCACCTGGGCATAGTCAAGGAGGATTTTTCTAAATGCAAACATCTCATCTTATCATGTATCACCCCGTGAGTTCTCAACTGTCTAGTTACAAAGTGAAAACTGCTCAGCATGGCATCACACACCTCTTATGACCAGATCGCTGTCTCCCTCTCCAATTTCTTCTCTCGACATCACCCTGCCCCGTCCCCCTGCAATCCAATTCTTTGTGCTAACCAAATGGAACTTCGGAAGTTCCCTGAGCACTACACTGTCCTATGCCCACCAGTGTCCTGGTGATCTTCCAATCCTTTGAAATCTAACCCAGCATCTCCTCCTTGTCCCTGCCCACCTTCTCCTCCAATGACCCACCTCTTCCAGATGCCACCGCCTTGATAATCCACTCTCACCTTGCACTTCGCCCACTGTATGGATTGATTTGTTGATGTGTCTGTATTCGCAGGTTGGTGGAGACTGCCAGGGCAGAGACCACCATGTCCTGTTTATCCCTGTAGGACACACAGTTGTGCGATGGATAGATGGATGGAGGGAAAGGAGCTCTAGAATTTCTCCAGGTGGGTGACAATATGGATGTGGAGCTCAGCAGAGAGATGAAGGTCAGAGGTACACATCAAAGAGTTACAAATGGATCATTGTTAGTCCCGTGAGAATGAAGGTAATCACCAGAGGGAGGGTAGATTGAAAAGGAAAGCAGATCAAAGGCAGAGCCTGGAACTTCTTCAGTTAAGGGTGGATGGAAGAAGAGGTGCCAGCAAAGAAGGCTGAGAAGTGGTCAGCTCAGGAGGAAGGGGAGCAAAGAGGGCAGAGCTGAAGAAACAAGGGAAAACCAGACTATCCATAGGAAACTTCAAATGGGCATGGGGACACTCTGTGGAGCAGAACCACTGACTCAATAAGACTTCTCTCATGAGGACAGGACAACAAGCAAGACACGCAAGGGAAAAGTTATTAAAATCAGGACACTAAATTCAAAAGGGCAAATTTATTTAGGCTATAGTTCTGCTGGATAGCCAGGCTGACTGCAGCTGGCTCCAATCCTATATACATAGACACACATAACCACAGTACTAGCTCACTGGAATCATCTGGGGGAGCTTTCGCACACACGATGCCTGGGCCCCATCACTAGAGGCCCTGATTTCATTGGTCTGGGGTACGGCCTGGGAGTTAGAGTTGAAAAAGGCCCCCCAGGTGATTCTCACAGGGAGATAAACCTGAGAAGCACGTCCACACCTCCTGGGTGTGGGGTCCCCATCTCAGTTCCCCCTGATCTCCAGAGCTAATCTCATCTCGAGCCCCATCGCAAGGAGAAGGGTCCTCCTTGTATCTGACACTTCCACACCAGCACGTGAGAGCTAGAAGCCAGGAGAGGCCCCAGGGCTGGCTGAAGCCTCCTGCATTGCCAGTCCCCGCCTCGTGACTTTCAATCTGACAGCTTTTTTTCTTCATTGCTTATTCTACATGGAGTTACGGAAAACAAGAAACAAAAACATATTCTGCTCTTGGTTCAATTAAGTTAACGCTGGAGTTTTTTAAGAGAACTTTTCTACAGAACTAAGAAAAAAGAAAGAGAAAACACAAAGGAATTCAAAGGATGAATTAGGACTTTGAAAATTTCTGATCAAAATCTCAGTTTACCCTCAGCTTAGACTGAGACAGACTGGGAAACCTTTCCAAGCTTCTGGCCTCAATTCTGTCCCAGTTAAACTAAACAGAAAAAGAGCTGATTCCAATATTAAGATACAAGGAGTCTCGTTCACAAGGAAATTTCAATAATTTGTGTTAAAATGATGTATAGTGATGAGAGTCTTGAGTTCTTATTACACATGCGTTTGAGTTTTTCCTTTTGAGATGAGGTCCTGGTGCTCCTTCTATTTTAGGCAGGCTGTGCAGGCTTACAGCTCTGGGAAAAACACTGGAAAGCATACAATTGAGACTGTTCCCTCTCGGGATGGTCCTGGGATTGGGCAAAATCTCAAAGAATTATCACCTTTTTAAACAATGTTTAATTAGGGGAAAAAATGGGCTTGAGCGGAGGGCCCCTCCGCCCCTTCAAGGGGAGTAACCTTCCAGTCCAGTCCAACACCTGGCTGCCCCCAACCTGAGGCGCCATAGAAACAGAAACAATCACGGGGCTGCAAGCCGACCCTTCCTGCAGGGAGAATAGCCCCTGACGTGCAGAGCTGGCTCGGAGAGGAAACGAGCCTGAGAAGGAGGAAATGGCGAGAGGAAGCTACGCCCTGGCTCTGCCGATAGAGGCCATTTACGCCGCAGACAACAGAATACAGCCAATGGGCTGCAGATAAACACCCATCAGCAGCGAGGGCTGAAGCTGAGGGCTGACCTGCACCAGTTCAAACGGGCAACTGGTTGGCGTGAAACATAATTTGGGCCCCCAATTTTCCCTTCTCAATCGTCAACGCTAGCTTACATAATTTGCCAGTTATATTTAAAAACATAGAAGATTTTCTTTGACTAAATTAATTGTAGCTAGCAATTAATATTCCTATTTATCCAGAATCCTCTTTGAAAATGGAATCCTCTCTCCAGAGTGTCTAAATAACGGCTATAATTATTGGGTATGCTTGTCCTAGGCATGTTATACTCAGCATCTCAGCGAAGCCTCATAATGTAGCAAGAGCGGTGTTATCCCATTTTCACAGGTGAATAAACTGAGGCCAGGCAGTCATTGGTGAGGCAGCCATTTACTGTTGGCTCCAGAGCCCAGGCAGTCTCTATCATACTTTACTTTATCCCCAAAGATTTCATCTAGAATGAATTATAATTTCTATAGTGCACCTTTCCCCCAATCCATTTCATGTTTTCAAAACTTTAAACTCAGAGCCTCATAAGGCTCTATTTTCCTCTTAGAATCAGAAATAGGGCTGTTAGGTAACTTTTTGGCTCACATATTTATTAGTGCTCAAGACTTTGATTTAAAATTAACATTTTTTATAGAACAAATCTAAATATCTAAACAAAAGCAGATACAATTCAGAAGCCTTGACATTTAAGTTTAATGAGGAAAGTATAGACAAATTAAATAAGTCAAAAAGTCTTCTATTTATATTTTTTCCATAATGGATAATTTTTTAAATGGAGACCCAAACAATGAAGGTCTCCTTTAGATTTGACTATTTAAACAAATAAAACCATTTGGAGGTAAAAATAAAAATTTAAAAACAACTGGACTTTGGACAAGTTATTGAAACTTTCTGAACCTTGGTTTCCTCATCTGTGAAACAGAGACTTCTAGAACCCACTTCACAGGGGTGTAGGATTTGGTGAGGCGACCTGGCAAGCTTGGCACCTTGTACACGCTCAACCTGTGTGATCCCAGCTGCAGAAAGAATTCTCATGTTGAGTGATGGCTGTCTTAGGAACGCCTAAAGACCCTTCCAACACTAAAGTTTTAATTTGGTGGCTAAAACTCATCATGCTAAATTATATATACTATTTCTGCTAATTATTTAGCTAAAATGTTCCTGTTAATTTAGCAGAACAAAACAAAGAGGTTTATACTAATATTGCCTTGTATTCATAGTCATATCTTTTTATGAACAATCCTTTAGATAAATCCAAGTGAGATTTACTCAGAAATTTATAAATTCTTAGCTTTTAAAAGTTAAGAGCAAGGTTTCGTGTGGGAGGGATCCAGGGAGCCTGGGTCCCACGGTTATGTGGCCATAGGAAAGCACTAAATGCCTCTTAATTTCTCTTTCTTCCTCTGTTCCTTGAGGCAGATGGCGATTCTTATTCTCTACTTCATGGCACTTACCACACTTTTCAATGACATACTTTCTTCTTCTCTATTCGTGTCAGGTGTGTTTGCCCCCTTGGGTTGTGAGGTCCATAAGGACATGGGTCATGTGGGTCTTGTTCCCTGGAGACCCGGGGCCCAGCACAGGGCCTGGTACATTGTAAATAAATGCCTAAGAAATATGTGTTGGATGTTATAAAATAACATCATGAACAGTGTTCTGTACATCCAAGATCTTGCTAAAATCAGGCATGTTATCCTCACTTGACAGGTATTAAAGAGGCAGGACAGGGACTGGCCCTGTGGCCGAGTGGTTAAGTTGGCGCGCTCCGCTTTGGCGGCCTGGGGTTTTGCTGGTTTGGATCCTGGGCGAGGACATGGCACTGCTCGTCAGGCCACATTGAGGCGGTGTCCCACATGCCACAGCTAGAAGGACCCACAACTAAAATATATACAACTATGTACTGGGGGGATTTGGGGAGAAAAAGCAGGAAAAAAAAAAAAGAAGACTGGCAACAATTGTTAGCTCAGGTGCCAATCTTTAAAAAAAAAAAAAAGGCAGGACAGAGGTTGGGTGCTCCACAGCTAAATCACATTCATTAGCACCCTCTCCATCTCCTGCAGAAATGCTGAAACAAAAAAATCTCTACTGTTTCTCAAGAAATATGGGACATTTCTGAACTTAGACTTGACAGCCAAGCACACAAGGAGCAAACTGAACCAAAAAAGTAAAAGGTTTAAAAAAAAAATCCAGCAGCAAATCTTTTATTTCCAGCTTCCGATAAACTCACTTCCTGTTATTCTGCCCAGCTGTGTAACTTACGTGTAGGATAAGAGGTACAGTCTCTGCGTTGATTGAGGAGGTACTTTGTGACATATATTTTCAATGAAGAAACTTTAAAATTCACCAATATAATATTTTTTAAAAGAGCAAAGAAAAAAAGATGCATAATTTTAAAAAGATAGTAACTTTTAGCAAATTTGAATTTAGTCTCCAATTGAATACATTAATTTTGTATTCCTAAATGAATTTATTCACGTAAACTCTTTAAAACAGAGCCTGGAACTTAAGAAACACTCAAATATTAAATGCTAATATTACTATTATTACATTTATTTCATCCTGGACAATTTTGACTTTTCAATGCAACTTTCTTTGTGAGTCTGAGTGGAGAGATGTCTTCCTTACGTATAAAATTTAAAGTGCTCTTGCATACATCATTCCAGATGTGCCCTGAGGCCCTGGTGTAGGAAGGAGACCACCCAATCTGGAGTGGGAAGATCTGGGCTCTAATTTCTGCTCTGTCCTGTGAGCATCGGCAAGTCAGAATCTCTTTGACCTTGCTTTTTGACCCTGTACAAGAGGATAATATATTGGAGTCTCTCAGCTTACAGAGTTTTGTGGGGATTATATGGGAAAAAAAAAGATATATTCATTTTTAAAATCACAGCACTTTCCCTATTATCATTGTGGCTCCACAAATAATCAGCTGGGACAGCATAGATAAACTACTTATTCCAGTTAAAGAGAAAGAGAGGAATAAAAACCAAAGGACCAAGAAAGGTGAGTCAAAATTAAGCAGTTTTTTAAAAGTAAATCCTTTTCCTCAATTGTATGTAAAAGTAAGTCTTTTCCCTTATTCCTTTCAAGCCTCTGATATTTTTTGAAATTCTAAGTTCATTTTCACTTCCTTTCATTCACAGATTTCATTAGGGGTCACGGTCCGGTGACCTTCAGGGTCACAGCCTGGCCAGGGTACACCCTCCCCAAAGGCCGGCCTTATCTCTGTGAGCAGAGGCAGGAAACAGCAGTGCCTTCCTGCTGCAGCTTGTGTTCACTCTGAGGCCTGTCTTGACCCTTCCAGAGAGCTGCGCTACCCTCCTGCTCCACTCTTCCGAGCCTCTGCTTACGGAGCCTGAGCTTGACAGCTTTTCAAGCTGTTTTTAAACAGAAGAGACAGCCTTGAAGGTGTGATCACTTATTCCTTTCCCAGGCGTGGACCCCACGACGCTCAAACAAGGCTCCCTGAGTCAGCACGCAGACACTGCATTTTCATGATGAATATTAGGTGACTAAATAATTTACCCTGAAATTCACCAATAAATCTAAATTAACTAGTTTATATTATTTTCAAGTATCGTTTACGCCAATTTAAGAGCATTATGAATAAAAGGGAAAAGTTTGACACCAAAAATGATAGAGAGATTGCTTAGCTTGTGGGTTGGAATTAATTGTTCCGACTTGAAAAGTTATAAGATTAGGTGACTTTGATTTTAGGAAGTTTGCCTTGAATGGCTTGGCTCACACCAGTGATTAGTAATCAACCCTTAGAGTTAAATTTCTTGCTCCAGTGTTGTAGAAATTGTTGAGAAATCAATCTTCTACTACTATACACAAGATCGCATCATGTTTCCATCTTCTAACAACTCAAAATCCTTTAAGTGTATGTTAGTCCCTTGGTCCAGATTTATGACTTCCATTATGGATGTCAAAGCTTTGAAAGTGGCCGAGAAATGTATATAAATAATCTTAAGACTGAAGATCACATTCTGAGCAGATCTCCAAACTCCCAAGTGTCATCTTGTAAAGAATTAGAAAAGCTTTAAAGACCCTTGCATATTTTAAAACTGAAGAATACAAAACCATAAAGGAAGTTAATCAGACATTTTGACTTTAGTTTTGGGTCTAATTTCTGTTTCTTCCAGTCAGCAGGATCTGGTTAAATCGCTTCATCCCTCTTCCCCAAATATACACCATTACCATTTTACTGCACTCCAAGCGAGTGTGAGATCTCAGTCCTGATTAAGCAGCTCCTGGTTACGAACCTGTTATCATCTGCTGTGCATCGTAGGGTTCCATGTAACCATCATTCTCTCCTACTCTCTCTGCGTCCCTTTGGCCTTTTGTCCGTTTGGCATCATAAGGGTCCGCATAGTCTTCTAGAATGATGACCTGTAAAGGAACCAGAGAGGACAGTTGCTAAGGATTATCACATACCCAAATGGCAATGGCATCAAAATGGCTACCGTAAACCTGCAGATCTCAAAAGAGGTCAAGATCTCCAACCACTTCCAGAAGCTTTTGCACTTGATTGTGTTATTCACCCAGCTGGACAAATATCTGATTTTTTTGGTAGTATAACTGACTGGTAATAATTCGTCTAAACTCTTTTACTTATCCCCAAGGCTGTGTTCACCTCCCTTTCTCTCCTCAAGTAATAAAGCATTTGCTGGTTAAAAGGGTGGGAGAGGTGGACGGTGGGGAGTAGGGGATGTCTATGGCTTTAGAGCAGTAAAAAAATGAACTAATCTACCACCTTCCCCATGATTTTGGTCTTTTTAATGCCAACCAGCTGAGCAATATAGTCATGGTAAGTCAGTCACTCACCAGCGACTACTGAATGGCCCCCAGCACCAGCTAGGGAGGGAATGAAAATAAGACCGAGTCCTGCTTCTTGTCCTCAAGGAATCTGTAACAGCTCTAAAGAGACAAGCTTCATTATAAGAAGCCTAAGAAATAGGTCAGAACTGAATAGTATTGTGGGAGTTCTGGGCTCAATTATTCATAGGTAGACTGATTCTCACAGGCTACAATCAGATAGTTTCAACCAGCATTTGTGTCTGAAAGCATCTGCCCTCCCCAAACACAGGAAGGTGCCTGAAAAGGTGATGTGTGTGCAGCAGTCCTGTTCCGAAGGAGTTGGGTAACAAGTGGGAGGTAAGGGAACCCTCCTCGGGGAGGAAGGCCCCGGCTCTGCCCCACAATCGCTGATTACCTTCTCCAAAGAGTTCATGGAGAAGTACCACTGGAGCTGGCAGGAAGAATTCAGATAAACAGGGAGAAGCGAGGAAGAGGGGACAGCCTGGATGAGAGCCCTTCTCCTGGGAGGAGACGGCCTAAGAAACCTCAGACATCCAGAAGTGATGACCACGAACACAACCAGGCAACCCCTGCAGAAGGCTGTGATTACCACTCTCTCCTTCACCCCATTCTTCTTGACTGCTCGCCGAGCGCACTGCATTCCCCAGGTATCCTGAGGAACACGAAGCATGACACTCAGCCCTCGGCGGCAAGCTCCTTATAATCTAGTCAAAGTTAGGCAGACTGTTGACCAATAGCTGGAGGAGCTGGCTCCTCAACCATCTTTCCATGGCTCTCCCTCCAGTGCCTGGCACAGGGTAGGCATGCAGTAAATATTTGTGAAAAGGATGAATGGAGGAAGGAACAGAAGTGCTCGATGTAGACACACATGGAATGTTCTGCCGGCTCCTGACTCGATGCAGGTGGGCAGCATGTCTGAAGACCCGGCCAGAGAAAATTAAAGTTCCCAGGACAGGAAGTGATCGCCTGGGCTGGAGTCTGAAAGTTTGGTTTGAGCTCTTCTGTCTCCCCTTTTCACACAGAAGAGTGGATTTAAAAAACCAACCAACCAACCCCAGGTCATCTCTGTAAGAATGGAGTGGGTCTGTTCACAAGTTCACACTCCTTTTCTTAACCGTCTCACCTTGGCCAGCACCCAGAAAACCTGCGGTGAGTAAGGAGCAGGAAACACCTTCTTCTCTCCTGATCTGTAATTTCCTTAGGGCATTTCCTCGTCCTATTCTGTATCCTCCGCAGCCGGTACAGCCCTGTGCCCCTTATCCTATGTGGCTGCTGCACAAGTGTTCATGGAATGAATGAGGGGCCGTCATCTTTGGGTGCTGGTGAAGCTCTGAGAAGCCCTTCACTGGCGGAACTGCAAAGAACGATGGAGGGTCCCAACTAGCAGAGAAGGGAGGTGGGGAACCCATCCCCTGGAGCTCTGAAATCCATACTAGACAGTTTAGAGGTTGCCAGTCCTTATGCTGACGAAGGATAAAAGTGATACACAAGCCTAGCTTGGCAGTCCCCCCGGATGTCGAAATTAAAATAAAAATTGAACAAAGCACAAACGTCTCACTCAGTTACTCTTATAAACTGCTAACAAAATTAAATGGACAGTACATTTCTGCGAAGTTCTCCATCCTTAGAAGGAGGATTTTTCAAGATTAAAAAAAAAATCTTATGAGTTTAAATGGTCACTTAGGGGTCACCAAATGCTAGAGGGGGAAGCGCATCCGCACCTTCTCTGAGGCATACGGAACGCTGCGGCTTGCGCTCCCTCCCAGGGGAGAGGCGGTCCACGGGAGGCTGTGTTCTTACCGTGTCCTGCTGCTTAATAATCTTGCCCTTGTCCAGCTCGGGGCCCAGGGAGGAAGGGGAAGAGGATGCCGAGGAAGAGGTGCTGCTGCTGCTGCTGCTGCTGCTGCCGCCGCCGCCGCCGGGGTAGCTGCCCTTGCCGTTCTTCTCCTGAGTGTCCACCTTGATGAGCCTGCTGATGTAGGTGCTGCAGCCCGAGCTCTTGGCCGCGCCCCGGTGGGGCTCGTCCTCGGTGGCCCGGGAGTTCTTGCGGCCCTTGCCCGCGGCGGCCTGAATCAGACCCTGCAGGCTGTCGCGGGACAGCCGGCTGTCCTTGGGGGGACCGGCGCCGGCCCTGCCGCTCCCCAGCTCGGCCGCCGAGTTCTTGCGGCCCTTGCCCGGGGTGGGCCCCGCGGCGCCCGCCTCCGAGTTCTTGCGCAGTTTGCCACCCGCCCCGCCGCCCGGCTTGGCCCGCTCGGACACGGTCTTCAGGTTCAGGGGGAACTCCTTGAACCACTTGGCCGCCATGAGGGGGGCGCGGCCGGCGCGGCTCAGGAGCGTGGCGGCCGCGGAGCAGGTGAGCGAGGAGGCCCAGCCCAGACACGGAGAGGCGCCAGGGGCCGGGGGCCACTGCATTCCCCGGGGCTGGGGTGCTGGAGGCCGCGGCGAGGCCCCGCGACGGCTGCTCCGTTCGTCCCCGCCGGCCGTCGCCCACGCCCGGCAGGGTGGGGCCCCTACGGCCCGGGGCGGGGGGCCCGGGGCGCCGAGCGGGCGGGCGCGGGCCGCCGCTCCGGACACGGACGGCGACAGGCACAACGCACCGGGGCCCCGCCCGGGCTCGTCTTCAGCGCCTGCCGGGCCGGGGGCTCCGCGGCTCTCCGGAGGCGGCGGGCGCCGGGGGCTTCCCCTGCTTTTTCCTCCCGAAGTGGGAGAGGCCGGGCCCACGGAAGTCCCCGGACAGCCCTGCCCACACTCCCAGGGACGAGAGGGGACGGAGCGGAGGCGGCAGGGGTGTCCCCGGCGCCGCGACGGACGGCGGACCGACGGCGGGCCGCCCACCCCTCCGCGTGCCCCTCCCCTCCGCGGCTGGCGCCTCCCAGCGCCGCCACCTCCCGCCCAGATCCGGGGGCGCCGGGGTCAGCGCCTCTGCAGCAGCGGCTCCGGGGGTGCATGTTCGGGGAAGGTTGCAGCGGCTGCACGTGCTGACCGGGTGCGCCCGCGTGTTGAGAGCCTCCCACTTGTGCGCAAAACAGCTCCCCTTCTGCAAGCGGCCGCTTCTGCAGGGCGCTGCCTTCAAATGCGCCCAGAGCGCGCCACGTGCGCTGACCCGGGAAGGATGCCCGTCGGCTCCCCAAAGAGCCGGGCGCGCCCCGTTCACTCCACTCTCTCTGCAAACAGTATTTTGGGGGTGGTGTATGGTGGGGTGCCTACTAAGAGTGGGCGCAGAGGCAGCGTGTACCCGCTCCCGCACTCGTGCCGCCACTCTCCCCCAGCACCCCTCAGTGCCCGAAGCCCCGGCTCTTCCCGCCTGGCGCGGTCCGCGGCCGGCCGGGGATTGGCTGCGGAGGGGCGGCCCCGCCCCGCGCCCGATGCTCTCCGAGGAGGCGGGGCGCGCAGCGAGGAGGCGCGAAGGTTCCGCGGCGCGGCTGCGGGTGGACGCTCCTGGCTCGGAGAGGTACGGCGTGTTGGTTCCAGGCCGGGGGCTGCGGGGCTGGGGCTGGCTGGGACCGGGCTTTGTGAGGCGGTTGTGGAAACCACCTCCATTTCCACTCCGGAGTGGAGGGCGCGTTGTTACCGCCGCGGCGTCTGCAGAATTTTTGGAGGGGATGGTGCGTGGGAGTGGACAGCCCAGACGGGATGTGTGCGGACGGGGAGCGCTTTGTGCAGAACTGGGGGGCACTTTGCGTTAAAAGACGCCTCTGCCGTCCCCCTCCCTTTCGAAGCAATTTAAAAAACTTGTTGACTTAAAAAACTAAACGTGCTGCCGAGGCTCACGCAATACGTTCTCAGTCCTCACATGCAAGCCATGGGCACGGCATGATTCGGGCCACCCGTTGCCTTCATTTGTGTTGGTGGTTTGTGAGATGGAACGGCAAACGAAATGCTTGCTTACATCAGCCGTTCTTGAAAATGCATCTTGACTTTTTTAAGAGCAGCTTTGTTGAGATATAGGTTAGACACCATAAAATTCACCTGTTTTAAGTGTACATTCCAAAAGTTTTTGATATATTTATGGTATAGCTATCACCACAATCTAATTTTAGGACATTTCTTTCACCCCAAAAAGAAGCCTTATGCCCATTAGCAGTCACTTATTTCCCTATTCCCCTCCTCACCTCTAGGCCGCCATTAATCTACTTTCTGTCTCCACAGATTTGTGTAGTTTGGGCTTTTCACGTAAGTGGAATCATACAATATGTAGCCTTTTGTGGCTGGCTTCTTAGCATCGTGTTTTTGAGATTCATCCATGTTGTGGCGTTTATTAATACTTCATTCCTTTTATATTGCCGAATAGTATTCTATTGTATGGATATACAACATTTTGTTTATCCATTCATCCATTGGTTGAGGGACAATTTGGGTTGTTTCCACTTTTTGGCTATTATGAACAATGCTATTATGAACATTTGTGAGCAAGTCTGTGTGTGGACATATGTTTTAACTTCTCGTAAGTGGATACCCAGGAGTGGTATTGCTGGGTCATGTGGAATTCTTTGCTTAACTTTTTGAGAAACTGCCAAACTGTTTTCCAGAGTGGCTGCACCATTTTGTGTTCCTACCAGCAATATGAGAGTTCCCATTTCTCTACATCCTCAACGCTTATTATTATTGTCTGTCTGTTCTAGCATAGCCGTCCTAGTGGGTGTGAGGTAGTATCCTTGTGGTTTTGATTCGCATTTCCCTGGTGGCTAAGGATGTTGAGCATCTTTTCATGTGCGTATGGGCCATTTGTATATCTTTGGAGAAATGTCTGTCAGATCATTTGCTCACTTTTTAGTTGATTGGCTTATCTTCTTGTTACTGAGTTCTAAGAGTTCTTTATATATTTTTTGTGTTTTTGAAAACACGAGATACTCCTCCAGACCAAGCAGTAGAGTGGATGCTCACAACTTTGGAGTCATATGGTCTGGATTCCAAAAACAGGCTTCTCTGTTGATGAGCATATATTAAGTGATTTGGACAAATTGCCAGGTTATTGTCGGAGCCTCTAGGACTTCATCTGTACCATGGGGTAATAAGCTCTCAGGAGTTTCCATGAGGATTAAATGAGACAATGTGTAATAGCTGTTTAGCATAGCACCTGGCAGGCCCTTAAGCTGTCTTTGAAAGATTTATGCTGGGCCTTTGCTTTGGAGGTGTTGATGCCTGCCCCGTGCCAGGAGCCCGTAGACTGTTCCAGGGGTAACGAGGAAATTGGGACCAACACCCATAGCCCTGATTCTGCCATAAATCTCTCTGGTTTTATTCATCCATGCCCAAGTCTTTTAATTGTCTTAAACATTTTTGGTTGTATTTAAATTTAGTTGCAACTAAAATAGTTGTTTTCTCTCACAGCTGGGAACAGTTTAGAGGAGGAAAGTTACCATTTTCTTTTAAAATTTGCTTTAATTTATGTTTCTCCTAAAGTAAAGCAAAAAAATTCCTTTAAAATGACTTCGACAGCTTTCTTAGCAGCTGTCGGAAAAGGCAAATCATCTGGTGTCCTTGAGCTTTGCCTTTCCCATCTGTAAAATGGAAAGGTAATACTCCACAGGGTCATAGGAAAGTGCCAGTGAAATCCATAGAATTAAACACAATGGCTCCCGTTTATTGAGCTCTTGCTCCCTAGTGCTTTAAGAGCAGTATCTCACTTCACCCTCGTGATCTATAGGTGTTTTAATTCCCGTTTGACAGCTACGACGACGTGCCCAAGGTCTCTGGGCTGGACTCCCAGCTGCATCTCTCTAACTCCAAAGACCCATTCTATCCACAGGCTGGCCCCTGTGCGGGAGTGGGGGTGGTTTTAGAGTGGCTTATGGTACCTGTATAAGTTTTCTGTTTGCTGCCATAGCAAATCTGACACAGGCCCCACTGGGCTAAAATCAAGGTGTCAGCAGGCCTGCGTTCCTTCTGGAGGCCCCAGAGGAGAACCTGTTTCCTTGCCTTTTCCAGCTTCTGGAGGCTGCCTGCAGTCCCTGGCTTGTGGCCCCCCTTCCTCCGTCTTCAAAGCCAGTGACAGTGGTGGAGTTGTTCTCATATTGCATTGCTTTAGTCTTGCTTCTGTTGTCACATCTCTTTATCCGACCCTCACTTCTGCATACCTCTTCCACTTTTAAGGGCTCCTGTAATCCATTAGGCCCACCTGGATAATCTGTTTGAAGGTCAGCTGATTGGCAGCCTTAATTCCATCTGCAACCTTAATTCCCCCTTGCCATGTAACCAGACATATTCATAGGTGTGATATTGTGATTTGTAATAAGAAATATGTATTAGGTCTTTGTCCCATTTGTGGCACAGAGTTGCTAAAACCCTTAGAACTTCCTAAGTGCTGAGAGCAATAAAGGTGTCTTTTGTTATGTAAATGAGCCCCTAGGTAACCTAAGGTTGGGGGCTGGCTGCAGGGGACCTAACCAGGTGATTATAGGGTGCCACGCCCCACCTATGGGCAGGGAAGAAGGGCTGGAGGTTGAGCCAATGGCCAATGATTTAATCAGTAGTGCTTGTGTAATGAGGCCTCCATAAAACCCCAAAAGGCTGGGGTTCAGAGAGGAGCTGAGTGGTGAACACACAGGGATTTGGGGAGAGGGGTGTGCCTGGAGGGGGCATGAAAGCTCTGTGTGTGTGTGTGAATTGCTAGAGGTCACACAAGGAGGCTGTGACTGTCAGGAGGCAGGGCAGGCCTTCCCCAGACTCTTGGCACCTTCTCCACATTCGACATCATCGCCACCCGGTGAAGTATGCCAGGCTGGCTGTCCTACACTAAGTGACGTCAGCAATTGTGCCTTTTTTCTTTGGAATATTAGCCCTGAGCTAACATCTGCTGCCAATCTTCCTCTTTTTGCTAAGGAAGACTGGCTCTGAGCTAACATCTGTGCCCATCTTCTTCTATATGTGGGACGCCTGCCACAGCATGGCTTGATAAGCGGTGGGTATGTCTGTATCCAGGCTCTGAACTGGCGAACCCCGGGCCACCGAAGTGGAACGTGTGAACTTAACCGCTGTGCCACCAGGCCAGCCCTGGAAGCTCTGTGCTCTTTGCCCTTACCTTGCCCTGTGCATCTCTTCCATCTGGCTGTTCCTGAGGTATATCCTTTTATAATAAACTGGTAATTTAGTGAGTAAAATTGTTGCCCTGAGATGGTGAGCTGCTCTAACAAATTGATTGAAGTCAAGGATGGGGTCCTGGGAACCTCCGGGTTATGGCTGGTCAGTCTGAAGCACAGGTGACAACTTGGGCTTGCATGTGATTGGCATCTGAAGTGGTAGGGGACAGTCCTGTGGGACTGAGCCCTTAGCCTATGGAAACTGATGCTATCTCTGGGGTAGAAAGTGTCCGAATTAAGTTGTGGGACACCCACCTGGTATCTGGAGCACTGCTTGGTGGTGTGGAAAAGCTGCCCCCTGCACTGGAATTGGTGACCACAATCTTTTTTTTTTTTTTTTTTTGCTGAGGATTCACCGTGCTAACATCTGTTGCCAGTCTTCCTCTATTTTATATGTGGGTCACCACCACAGTGGCTGACGAGTAATGTAGGTCCGTGCCTGGGATCGGAATCCGTGAACCCAGGCCACTGAAGCAGAGTTTGCCAAACTTAACCACTATGCCATGGGGCCAGCCCCCAGAATCTTTAATAGGTTCTGGGAAGTAGGACGTGGACCACTTTGGGGGGCCATTGTTTTGCCTGCCACAGTACCTCTTCGGTAGTTATGTGATGGGGAGTTATCCTGGCATTCCTCTAACTGTGCTGGTTGGTTTTGCAGGAGATCCTGCTGGAAGAAACTGCAGCATGTAAGTCGCATCCTTTTTCTGATAAACACGCCTTCTTCCACCAGGCAGCCCTCTTTCTCCTGTGCCTGCCTCCCCAGGCCCAGGGCTTAGCAGTTACCCCCAGCATGGAGGCTTAGGTGGGGAGCCGTCGCGGGGAGCCCTGCTTCTTATACCCTTTTGTTGGAGTTTGGCCTTAGCAGGTGCAAGACTGAGATATGTGTTTGACAGGTCCTGGAGCAGCAGTGACTTCCGACCCTCTGCTAAACTACTCAGGAAGGATGGAGTGTTGGAGGAGCAGAAATCTCCGAGTGAGTTGGCTTGAGGGGTTGGTTGGTGCTGGGACCTCGATCTGTAACCTGCATCCTGGTTAATCTCCTCAGTTTCTGTTTAGTTGTGAAACCTGGGATCCCCCTGGGTTCTGCTCTTGCTCCATGTGTCCCCCTGGCACTGCCACAGTGCAGGCCCTCAGTCCCTGATGCCTTAGCTGCTCCTAACTCCATGCTTCTCTTCAATTCTTTCCTTCTTCCATTTCACCCTCCACCATCTCCAAGGCGATCTTTCTAAAACCCAGCTATGTCGATGTCAGCTCGCTGGTTAAAACCCTTCACCCACTCCTCACAGCCAGTGGAGTTTCGTCATTTGGCCTTGCCTGCCTGTCTTGCCTCCTCTCTCACCACACACACACGTGCAGCCTGCAGTCTAGCCATTCCCAACTACATGCAATTTCCCCAACATGCCACGCCTTTTTATATCTCCATGCCTTTGTGTGTGCTGTTCCCTCCGCCTGGATTCCCTTCAGCCTCCCTCCTGCCCTACACGCCCTTCCTTCCCTCCTTCAGCTTAATGTTTACTCAGAAACCCAGCCCCTGTTGGTCCCGGAACTCTTCATACTGCCTCATTGACAGTGCTGGATTCCTGGTGTGCTGATGACTCTGTCCCCCTCAGAATGAGCTCCTGCCTTGGAGGCAGTGATAACCACAGCCAACGCGTAACACTGGACCACTGCCATAGCCTTAGGATTTGCTGAATGATCAAGCACTGTATAACCGTTCACTGTTCACGAGGGGAGCAGTGTTTGTAGGGGGGTGTGTGTGGGTATGTTTTAAAATTGAAGAAAATGTGTCACTTATCACATGTTCTAACTCCTCTGAATCTTCTAACTGTGTGCCTGCCTTTTTATGCTATTTTTCTTCTTAGGAGTCAAGAAAAGGGAGACAGAGGTGTATGTTGGCAATCTTCCGCTGGATATCTCTGAGGTATTCTTCACTCTCTGTGAACCGCTGCCATTTTTCTTTGGTCTCCCCCATATGACTTACTAATCTGTCAATAACTTAATTTTACCAGTTTTAAAGATATTTTAGAGCTATAAATGTGCAAGCAGTCACTAGTTGGTGACTAGGCTGACCAGCTTGTCAGAGTTTGCCTTGCACTTGCAGGGTTTTAGCACTGAAAGCTGTGCATCCTGCATGGTTGGTCCCCCACTTGTCCCGTGTGACCCTGGATGGGTGGTCCCCCTACTTACGGCTTTGGCTGGATGGAGGGGCTGCAGTGAGGCAGCTTCTTTTTAAGAATGGGCTGTATTAGGGTTCTCCTGTCGATCCTTTGATCATAGGGAGCAGTCAGGTTTCAGCCAAAAAACTGCACCCATTTCACTTTGAAATGAACCAGTTGAGTCAGTCGGCTGTGTACTTAGAGAGTAGAAGGTAAACCATAGTATTTTTGACCCCAGGAATCCTCCTGTCTGTCTGGGGAGGCCAGACCAACAAAGCTGAAATAATTATAGAACAACGTAAGTACTTAAAATTTGTAATAAGCGCATTTGAAGTACAGATGAAAGGAAAATGGAAGTGTAATCTGGATGGAAGCATCCTCTGACTTTTTTTTTTGAGCATCTACTGTATGCAAAATGATATGCTTGGAGCTCAGCATGCTTAAAGAGAAATAACCTAGTCCTCGCACTCAAGGAGCTCAGTCTTGGAAGAAAGATGAGAGAAACTAGCCAACTAACCCTTGGGGAGCCCCTGCTGCATGCCAAATGTCTTTCAAACATTTCCTGGTCTCTCTGCCCTTATGCCAATCAGTTAAACTCAATTTTCTCTGCTCAACCTGTACCTTATTCCTTTTACAACACTTACTATGTTTTAATGATCAAGCATGCTCCAGGAAATAGGGTAAGTGCTTCATTAGTGTGGTTTTATTAAATTTTTATAATAACTCTGGGTGGTGGGTGGTGTCTCCACCCTGGAGATGAGGCAGCCGAGGCTCTAAGAGGTTGAGTCCCTCAGCTGAGTACACAGACCTAGTGAGCGCCAGCCGGGAGTTGAGTCCATGTCCAGTTGCCCCCAAGTAGCAAACCACATCATCAATAAGACATGTAAATAATGCCGTATCATAAAGATGGACCTATTATGTTCTTATCTGACAGAGGAGAAAATGGTATTGGAGCAGAGAGAATGAGGTACTTCATTTTGACCCAATAGATAAAATCATAATCAAAGGGGCGGGTTGGGGGACTCTTGGCGCCTGATAAAAGAGAGTATTAGGGCTGATTCCGCTTCCCGTTCGTGGCAGGCTGGTACAACCTGTGACTTGCCAGTGAAACGAGGACAGGCGCCACCGTGGGTGGTTCTTGCAGTGGTCTGGGGGAGGCAGGTACCGAGATGCTCTGCCACCTCTGTCTGGTAGACCCCATTTCAAAGCCCAGCACCCGGGGCTTGCTTGGCCGTGCCGTCCCACACAGTGGTCTTGGTGACCATTGGTCCTTGTACCCTTCACAGGAAAGCAGCAGCCTTCCCCTCAGTGCTTTCTGTCAACTTAACAAACTCAGACCATCCTCAGAGAAGAGACTTGAGCTAAAGGTGTAGGATTTTAAAAAGGATTTCTGATTACAACATTAATGTCCTGTCAAGAACTGTGAAGTGAGTGAGACTTCTCCCTACTTGCAAACCAACGAATCAGCCTGCAGCAGTTTCATGGTACTTGGTGGAAGATGAAAGTTTTGGATCAAAGATGAAGGATGGTTTATTACTCACAGCAATAACAGTAGCCAGCGTTATTATTTTTTAGTTTTCGTTGTACTAACATTTCTTTTTTAATTGAGATAAAATTCTGTATTTAAAAGTGTACAATTCAGTGGTTTTTAGTATATTCACAAGGTTGTGCAACTATCACCACTAATTCCAAAACATTTTTAACACCCCCAAAATAGACCTCATACCCGTTAGCAGTTTCTCCTCCTTCCCTCTTCCTCCCAGCCCTTAGCAACCACTAATCTACTTTCTATTTCTATGGATTTTCCTATTCTGGACATTGCATATAAATGAAATCATACAACATGTGACACTTGTGTTTTCTTTCACTTAGCATAATGTTTTCAGGGTTCATCCATGTTATAGCATATCTCAGTACTTCGTTCTTTTTTATGGCCGAGTAACATGTCGTTATATGGCTATACCAGAATTTGTTTATTCGTCATTTAATGGACATTTGGGTTGTTTCTGCTTTTTGGCTATTAGGAATGCTGTTGCCCTGAACGTTGGTGTACGTGTTTTTATGTAAACATATGTTCCAGTTGTCTAGGGTATATACCTAAGAATGGCATTATTGGGTCATATGATAACTCTTTGCCAAACTGTTTTCCAAAACAGTTGTACCATTTTACATTCACATAGCAATGTATGAGGATTCCAGTTTCTCCACTTCCTCTCCTAAACCTGTTATTGTGCATCTTTTTGATTATAGCCATCTAGTGGCTATGAAGTGGTATCTCATTGTGGTTTTGATTTGCATTTTCTTAATAACTAATAAGCATCTTTTGATGTGCTTATTGGCCATTTGTATGTCTTCTTTGGAGAAACATCTATTCAAATCCTTTGCCCATTTTTAAATTGCTTTGTCTTTTTATTATTGAGTTGTAAGAGTTCTTTATATAGTCTAGATACAAATCTCTTATGATTTGCAAATATTTTCTCCCATCATTTGTATTTTCACTTTCTTTATAGTATTCTTTCATATGTAAAAGTTTTTAATTTTAATGAATTCCAGTTTTCTATTTTCCTTTGGTTGCTTGTTCTTTAGGTGTCATATCTAAGAATCCATTGCCTAAACCAAGGTTGCAAAGATTTACAGTTATGTTTTCTTCTGAGAGTTTTATAGTTTTAACTCTTATATGTAGGTCTATGATCCTTCTTGAATTTGTTCTTGTGTATGGTGTGAGGTAGGGGTCAACCTCATTCTTTTGCATGTGGATATCCAGTTGTTCCAGCATCATTTGTTAAAAAGATTATTCTTTCCCCATTGAATTATGTTGGCATCCTTGTTGAAAATCATTTGGCTATAAATGTAGCAGTTTATTTCCGGCTCTCATTCTGTTCCATTGATGTGTGTGTCTATCCTTATACCAGTACCACATTTGCTTACTGTAGCTTTGTAGTGAGTTTTGAAATTGATCACTCACTTACTCTTGAACCCACTAATTTGCTTTCTACCCTCCCTGCTTTTCTGAAACTCTTCTTGCTGAGTATACAAGTAACCTACATGATGCCAAATGATAGATTAATAACTAATTATGATAGATTGGATAACTGGAAAACTGTCTCACAAGAAAAAACTTGGAAATAGGAGCTGAAATATAAGAAATACCACTTTTAAATACATAGCTGAGACCTAAGAAAGTAAGGAAAATTAAGAGGGCCCAAAATAAGTAGTAACTGAAAACCAGAAGAGCATGGCTGATGCCCTAGGGTGTCTGCCTGCCTCAAAAACCAAAGGGCTTAGACTGTCACAGCCATATGGGGACAGGAGCTGACTCTCTGGGCCTGTGTGACGAGGGGCGTGGTAACTGACACCACTGCAAAAGCAGATCCTTGAAGGGCTGGGCCTTCAGTGAAAGTGTGAACCACAAGAACTTTGCTCACCGTCCAGGGTGGAGTTGAGGAAGCTAATCTGTCTTGGCTGGATCTGGGGCTGGTAGGACTAGCAGTCTCCCCAAAAGCGTAACAATAGGCCTGATTTCACGTGAATTGGGTATAAACTCATATTACCTGCATGGTCTGTGTACCTTCAAGTTAAAAATTAACCTTTGATAAAGTTAAAAACGCAGTTCATGAAAAAACACTTAAACTGTGAGTAGAGGAAACTTGCTAAATCTGATAAAGCATATCTACAAAAAATGTACAGAAAACATTATCATTTTGGAAACGGAAGTATTGTAAAATCAAGAACAAGACATGAATACCTCTACACCTCTTCTGTTTAACATTTTATGAGAGGACTTACGCAGAACAAGTGAGAAAATAAAAAGAAAAGGTGTAAGAATGGAAAGGAAAATACCAAAACTGTCATTATTTGAAGAGGATTGTCTAAGTTGAAAGCTTAAGAGAATCTGGGACTTGTTAGAATTCTTGAGAATTAGTGGGGTGGCTGAGTATAAGATAAATATACAAAAGTCAATTGTATTTCTATATAAGGAACCAAAAATACAAGGAGCTAGAACTAAATCTAATAAAAGTTGTGCAAGACATATATACAGAAAATTGAGGCTTTATTGAAAGATATTAAGGAAGACCCAAATAGATGGATAAGAAGATTCAGTTTTATGATCCTTAAATTGATACGTAGATTGCCATTGTGATCAAAATACCCAAGGGTTTTCCAAAAAACTTGACAAGCTGATTCTAAAATTTACATGGGATAGAACAGCACCTTTCTGAAGAAGAGTGAGGGAGACAGAGAGGAAAGCAAACTCACTGGAGTAATGACGACCTTCATGTGGGTGCAGTGCTAGACGGCTGACACATGGAACGGAATGGAAAGCCCAGAAACAGACCGACACATATATGAACACTTGGTGGCTGTGTATAAAAACCAGGTGGCATTGCAGATCAGTTGGGAAAGAAGGGAGTATTCAATAAACTGGTTCTGAGGCATTTTGTACCCTTACAGATGAAGTGGAATTGGACCTTTACCTTATAACCTACACCAAACGGTTTCTAGTTGGATTAAGGACTTAACCATGGTACAGCAAATGTAATACTTGGTGACACAACTTTGATAGCTCTCCCTTTGAGATCAGGAACAAGATGTGGACACCAGCTATTGCTATTTCTGCCAACGTTATACTGGTGGTTTTGGTCAGTGCCGTTAGGCGAGGAAAAAGAAAGACATAAGAATTGGAAAAAAAAAAAAAGAAAGAAAAGTTTCACTAATGCAGGTGTACGATTGTCACAATAGAAAACCTGACTTCAGTTATCATCTGCATTCCCAGCGTGTACCTTTCCCCTGAACTCTAAACTTGTGTACTCAGTTGCCTATCCACTGGCTCTACTTGGGTAACTAATAGGCATTTCAAACTTAATGGTCTGGAACCGAGCCGCTGGTCATCCCCTAAGCCTGCGCCTCCCAGTCTTCCCCATCTCTGTAAATGGCAACACCATTTTTCTCAGGCCCCAAATCTGAGAAATATCCTCATCTTATACCTCACATTTTTCTCACACTGCACATTCAATCTGTTGGTAGGTAATTTTGGCTCTACCTTAAAAATGTACCTAGAATCAAACAATCTTTAGTATCAGAAGGGAGGAAGAGAATAGAATCCCACTTTAAATTTGCGAAAATAAACATTAGAGGGGCTGGCCCCGTGGCCGAGTGGTTAAGTTCGCGCGCTCCGCTGCAGGCGGCCCAGTGTTTCGTTGGTTCGAATCCTGGGCGCGGACATGGCACTGCTCATCAAACCACGCTGGGGTGGCGTCCCACATGCCACAACTAGAAGAACCCACAACGAAGAATATACAACTATGTACCGGGGGCTTTGGGGAGAAAAAGGAAAAAATAAAATCTTTAAAAAAAAAAATAAAATAAAAAAATAAACATTAGAAAGATGTAAAGGAATAAGAATAGTTACTTATCGGGGAGGGAAGGGAAAAAGGATAGAAAGAAGATGGAAGAATAACTTCTGAATTTACCTCATTGTTTTGACTTTAGAAATACATAAGTGTTTTCATAATTAAAGGAATCAAAATTATGTGTTTAAAAAACCCACTCCCTGGGCTGGCCCAGTGGCGCAGCGATTAAGGTTGCACGTTCTGCTTCGGCGGCCTGGGGTTCGCTGGTTCGGATCCCGGGTGTGGACATGGCACTGCTTGTCAAGCCATGCTGTGGTAGGTGTCCCACATTTAAAGTAGAGGAAGGTGGGCACGGATGTTCGCTCCGGGCCAGTCTTCCTCAGCAAAAAGAGGAGGATTGGCAGCAGATGTTAGCTCAGGGCTAATCTTCCTCAAAAAATAAAATAAAAAAACAGACCTCAAGGGTGATTTTAGAAAAGCAATAATTTGTAATGATCCCTAAAGAAAGGAGAAAGAAAGAAAACTCACTGGACACAACTGAAAGTAGAAAGATAGAAGGTCATTATATATAACTTGATAATTAAAGGGAAAGAATAAGTATTTATCCTGCTTTTCTAACGCAAGCACTATTTCAGGGCAAACAAATGACCCTAGTAGATGAGAGAAAGTTCTTTACAGACGAACTCTAGCTCATAAATGCAGAACAAATTATAGAATTATAAAATCATCATTTTTTCTTTTTATATTTTATTTTTCCTTTTTCTCCCAAAGCCCCCTGTACATAGTTGTGTATTTTTAGTTGTGGGTCCTTCTAGTTGTGGCATGTGGGATGCCGCCTCAGCATGGCCTGATGAGCGGTGCCATGTCCGCGCCCAGGATCTGAACCAGCTAAACCCTGGGCCACCGAAGCAGAGCGTGCAAACTTAACCACTCAGCCATGGGGCCGGCCTCCTAAAATCATCATTTTGCAAGCCACAATAAAATACCTGTTTCAGACAGTGGTTATCAGAGAATGGTGAATTCATTAGGTAAAAAATTCATGGACAGTTTTACAGTAGATGGCACAGGCTGTCACCATCTGAATTTACTGATTAATTTTAGCATCGCTAAAAGTGAAGCAAGCAGATACGAGCCCCCTAAACTGATACAGTGTTATGAAGAAGATCACACCATTTATAAAATACTCTAACCAAAAAATAAGTAAATAATAGCGTATATCTAGAATGTCTATGGCTAGTTTCCAGTCTAAAGGAAATAGTGGGGAGGTCAAGTTCAATGCAAGCAGAAGGAAGCAGAACTCTTGTCTACCGGACAGCTGACCTGGTTTGTATAACAAGTCAAAGTCATGGAAAAATGACAGTAGGGGATCTGATATAGATTTAAAGAGATTTGGAGGAGACTTAAGAGAATTGACAGCCAAATTTAATGAATTGACCTCGTTTTGATCCTGTTTGGACAAAACAACCCTGAAAAGAGATTTTTGAGACAGTTGGTGAAATCTGCCCATTAGTTGATAAGAAATTATTGTTAATTTTCTTACTTTGATAACAGCATTGCATCTAAGTAGGGAAATGTCCTTTTCTCAGGTGTAAAGTATTGAAGGGTGAAATGTGACAACGATACCTGGGATTTGCTTTGAAACACTCTAGCAAACAAGGGTGGAGAGGGAGATGAAACAGTGATGGCAAAAGGTGGTTGGTTCTTGAAGCTTGGTGATGGGTTTGTGGGAAAGTTTGTACTCTCTACTTGTATGGGTGTTTGGAATTTTTTATAACAAAAAGTTAAATACATCCAGAATCTGAGCACTTCCCATCATGCCCACTGCTCATGCCCTGATCCAAGCCACCGTCCTCTTGCCTGGGTCACTGCAGTGGCCTGTTTGTTTCCCTTCTGGCCTTGCTCCCCTTCAGTCTAGTCTTAACACAGCAGCCGGAGGGATCCTATAAAACCGTAAGCAGATCTCGGCACCCCTCTGCTCAGCAGCCTCCAGTGGTTTTCCTTCTCACGCAGGAAGAGCCAGAGTCCCCGTGAGGTCCCACAGGAGCTGGTCCCCTGTAGCCCTCTGCCTGCATCACCGGAGTCCTCTCCCTTGCTCACTCCATTTCAGCTTCACTGGCCTCCTTGCTGGACCTCAGCCCTGCCTTAGGGCCTTTGCACTTGCTGTTGCCTCTGCTTAGCATGCTCGTCTCCTAGGTGTCAGCCTCCTTCACTCAGATGTCACCTTCTCAAAGGGCCTGCCTGGCTGTTCTCCCTAGATTACAGCTCCCCACTCCTGTCTCCTCTGACTTCCGTCTCCTTGACACTTATCACTGTCGAACTCACCATGCACACTACTTGTTCATCTTATTGATTATCTGTCTTCCCCAAAGAAGATAAGTCTCAGGAGGCGAGGGGGTTTTGTCTGCTCTGTTTCCTGCACCTAAAATGTTTTCTAGCACAGGGTAGGCACCTTAACTAACTAACTAAATAAATATTTGTTGAGTAAGAGGAAGTGAAGACAGTATAGACAACTTTTCAAGGATTTTTATAATAAAGGAGAATCGGAAAATAGGGTGGTAGTGGGAGGAGGATGTGTGGTCAAAGATGTTGTGTGTCTATAAGTATTAAGAGAGCAGATATTAGAGCTCATTTTTATGCTCATCCAGTGGAGAGGGGAGTTGATGCAGGAGAGAGAGGAGATAATTTAGCATCAGAGGCCTTGAGAATGTGAGAGGGAGGGGATCCAGAGCAAAGACAGGTGTTCCGTGCAGAGGGGGGCACACCGGGATGCGGGGACGTTGACTGATGTGGTGGGAGGTATGGATGTTCCCTTTTGGTTGCTTCTCTCAGTGAAATAAGAATCGGGGTTATCAGCTGAATAGAAAGAGAGTATGGGGGGGTTGAGTAGGAAGTAGTCTGCAGTAGTTCTGTTTGGGAGAGTGGGGATCTGATAATTAGGAAGATGTGGCAGGAATGCCATGAAGCAGTCTACAGAAGGAGGTGATGCAGTGATAGACCATGGCGTCTAAGCTGGGTAAAGAGGAAAGCAGGGACGGGGTGCGGTGGGGTTGGGCAGAACGGGTAGCAGGAGAGGCAGGCTAGAGTCAGGAGTTTGCAGGATGGTGGCAAAGTGGCAGGGTTGGAAGGCTCACAGACCAGAGAGTGGAGCTGGAGAACCAGAGGCATGAGCGGGAAAGGTGGTTGGAGAGTGTGGGGCTTGAAATGGCCATCTGGAGGAAGGCGCAGTCACTGGTCACGGCAGGGTGCAGCTGTGCCCTAGGAAGACGGGAGCCCAGGTGCTGGGGAGGCAGCCGTTGGTCCCTTTCTCTTTTCTGTATGTGTTTGTAGCTTACTGTTATCATTTTCTACATTTCAAAAATGTATCCATGATGGCACATGCATGCCTATAGACATGCAGATGCTTAGGTTGTACCATATGAAAGTGCTGGTATTCGACCATTTTTTAATCCGCAAAAATGTCAGTTTCCCGTGGTTCAAACTAATATTTTCCCAGTTTTTACTACTTTAAACAGAGCTTCAGTGAACGGCTTGTACGCGTGTCCGTGTCCCACGTGAGAGTGTCTTCTAGGACCTGTACCTGGGTGTGGGATCAGGGCCACACGGTACTCACAGCTTGAGCAGGATGGGTGGGTGAGCTCCACTCCCAGCAGCAGCAGCAGCAGCAGCGGGGTTCCTCCATCCTCAGCAGCGTTTGTTGTCCAGCTGCTCAGTTGCTGCCAGTCTGATGGGTGTGGCGTTATTTAGCGCGTAGGTGACTGCGGTAACCTTCTGCCTGTCTGGCGTGAAGCCAGTGGTCTCTGAATGCTGGTGCCGTCACTAATAGGCTAGAGATCCCATAAATGATGTTTTTGCTAATGATTGATTGAGAGGAATAAATTGTTAAGTGAAATACGTTATGAGCCAAAAGGTACAACGTGTTGCCTTAATCTTGACAGTAGATGTGCAGTGCTCATGTTCGGTAGTAGGATTATGGGATTATGTTGGTGGGTAGGGTTTGCTGATTCGTACTTTTTAGCTTTTCTCTAATAAACATTTAGTGCTTTGTAATTAGAAAATCCTAATCAATTATTTTCATTATTTAAAATGAGATGTAAAAGATTCCCTCAGGGGCATGAGGCAATTTTAGCTTAATGTACCAAGCCACCTGTCAAAGCGATGATCAACTGAAAATTTTTTTTAAAGTTGTGGTTTATTTCCTTGTGTAATCATTTTCCATCTAGTTTTTTTTAAAGATTTTATTTTTTACCTTTTTCTCCCCAAAGCCCCCCAGTACATAGTTGTATATTCTTCGTTGTGGGTCCTTCTAGTTGCGGCATGTGGGACGCTGCCTCAGTGTGGTTTGATGAGCAGTGCCATGTCCCCACCCAGGATTCAAACCAAGGAAACAGTGGGCCGCCTGCAGCAGAGCGCACGAACTTAACCACTGGGCCACGGGGCCAGCCCCTCAACTGAAAATTTTTTAAAGAAACAAACTATTAAGGGAGAGAAAAAAAAGTCTCAGGGCATGCCTTCAGATTTTAGGAGTTCCTCATGAAAACTATGCACAATAAGGGAACCTGCTGATGGATGAGTTCACAGGTAACACTGATTGAGGTCCCGTGGAGGCGAAGGTGCTGGCAGGCTTTTTGTTGTATTTGTGTGGGTGTGTGGGTGGTGGTGGTTCTCTGCTCTCACCCTCAAGCACCTTGTCTGAAAACTAGTGCTTCCTGAAGCTGCTTGATACCATGGAACAGTAGTTTTTGACCTTGGCTGCATATTAAAATCATTGGGGGAGCTTTTAAAAAATATTGATGCTTGAATACTAGCCGCAGAGATTCTGATTTTGCTCATCTGGGGTGGGCCAGGCATTGTCTCGATACTTAGAAAAAAAAAGGTAACACCAGCTGAATTTCCTTTGCAGTCAGAATTGAGAACCATTGCTCTAGGATAAGGGTTGGCAAACATTTTCTGGAAAGGGTCAGATGGTAAATGTTTTATGCTTTGCAGGCCGTGTGCCTCAGCTGCAAATATTCAATTTTGACTGCCACTTTAGCATGACAGCAGCCACAGAGAGTAAGCAAACCAATGTGCATGGCTGTGTTCCAATAAGACTTTATTTACAAAAAATGTGGTGGGCTGGATTTGGCCCAAGGCTGTGGTTATCTGACACCTACTATAGAAGATACAAAAATATTACATAGTTTCCTATTTTATTTTGATCATGGTAAAACCTGAAGAGAAGAAAGCTGTGGTTTTGTATGATGTAATGAAAAGAATGTAGGATTTGAAGTTAGAAGCCTAGGGTTAAAAGCCTGACTCTAGATTGGCTGTGTAATCTTAGGGAAGTCACTTAACCTCTCTGATCCTTATTTTATGCTTCTGAGAATGGGGACTTCTTCATGGGGTGGTTTTAAGCATCAAATGGAATAAGTTACATGAAAGTGCTTTATAAACTGAAAATGCTAAGCACATATTGCTTGTTCTCACAAATTGCTTGCTCCTCAGCTTCTTGTAGATTCATGTGTAATAAACATTAAATATTTAAAAGTAAAGCAAATTAGAAAATTTGAATTTAAACGCAATATAAACATGAACACTGAGAAAAATGAGTTATACATAATGCATTTCTATTTTGCTAAGCCAACAGAGTGACTTTAGATTGGTAAAAGCTGCTTTTAAAAGAAGATGGTATAAATATACATTTTTCTGAAATAGAGTTTTCTAGGGGAAAATTGGTTTTCATCAGGGTTGTGGGATTTACAACTGTCGTGTGCCGGTGGGGAAGCCGAGGAGGGCGGCCGTGTGGCGAGCTGCAGTGGGAGCTCAGAGCGGAGGCTTGAAGAGCAGCCTGTGCAGGGCAGCGCATCCGTGACCTTCAAGGAGGCGTCGCACGGGGCGGGACCAGAAGCCAGGCTGCAGGCGGTCAGCAGGGAGTGGGCGGAGAGGAAACGGAGGCATTAGGCGGAGACGGCTCTTTCTACAAGTTTGGCAGAAAAGAGGAAAAATAGGGTGTAGCTCAAAAGGGCATCAGGGTCGCGTAGACGTTATCTCAAAGGAGGGCGGTGCCCGTGTGGAGGCGGAGGGCCCAGACCAGCAGGTGGGAAGGGGCGGGGCGGGGCGGGGCGGGGCGCTGGAGAGGGAGCAGCCTGAGGGCAGGTGAGGGGAAAGAGTTGACAGTGGATGTGGAGCCGCGTCCAGGGTCGGGGAACTGGAGGGATCCCGTGGCAGTGGTGGCCAGGCTACGTTAAGAGGCCGTGGGGAGGAGAGACTTGCAAAGAAGGTGTGGTGGATACCAGCAGCTTGATGGGGGCTGAGCGGTCTCAGCGCTCTGCCCTCTCTCCCCTTCTCTCTCTCCCTGACTTCCCTCTGCACCGTCGAGTAGATGGGGATCTCCTGTGCATATCCCCCACTGAACTGTAAGCTCCTTGAGCGCAGGACTTGTATTGAATTCCAGTCAGTGTCTGCTGTAACCCTCGGCATTGGGCTTGCATGTGGCGTGTGTTTGCTGAATGTCTGGTGAATGAATGCGTGAAGAAAGAGATGAAGGAAGGCTGCTGTGAATACAGGACAGCAGACTCAGTTGGCCTTGCCTAGGAGGTTTGGTTAGAGCCAGCTTCCCTGCCTGAGTAAAGAGGAAAGGGAGAGAGCCTAGATTCCTAATAAATTAAAAACTACTTCCTCCTGGGAGCCCACCCTGATCACCTGCTTTCCCTCCAGATCTGGGTTTCTTAGATACTCATCCTGTGTGCTCCTGTAGCTGTCTGCACTCCTCCTCGTGGAGTTTATCACCCTGTGGTGGAATGGTCTGTTTACTTGACTGTCTTGTCTCTAGCCCCGCTGGACTGGTGAGCTTCAGTTGAAGGTCGGGCTTATCTCTTTCTTGTCTCTGTGTTTGCGTCACAGCACAAAACCTGGCACACACGGCGCGTGAGACATTCTCTAAGTCTCTGTGCAGTTGATAGAGATGAGCTGGTTGGGGATCCGAAACCTCGAGAACTGGTTCTAAGTTTTGTCTCTGGGTCTCTTTCTCTTTTAAACGCTGCTGCTGTAGGAGGAAATTCGGTACCTTCTGAAGGACTTCAGCCCTCTCCATGTCCACAAAATCCAGAACGGCTGCAGATGGTAATGACTGTTCTTCCTGTGTTTTCTTTGGGAAGCAGCTCCTTTCCTCCTGGTCCCTGTTGCTGATGCACTGATGTTGCAGGCCAGTCAGCACCTCCCAAATCCACACCCACCACGACTTGGCAGAGTGACACTGGAAAACCCCCTTTCCATATCTACCCTCTCACCTGGCAGCTGATGCTGTCTTGTCAGGACAACCTCTGGTTAGAAGTTCAGAGACCCGGGTTTATTTTCGGTAACATCCTTGCTCTGTTTTCTGACTTGAGGCAAGTTACTGCACCTCCCTCAGCCTTGGTTGCCCCTCAAAACTGGACCTACTCACACTTTCCTGTGTTTTCAAGGCAGTAAAATTGCTTTGAGCTTTTGAGGGGAATAGTAAGAAAGAACCCCAAAGCTGCAGCCGTGTGGTGGAGAGGGCTAGAGTCAATGCACGTCTTCTGAGCCCCAGACGCCCAGGACAGTCTCTCCCCCCACCCAGCCTGGCCCAAGTCGGGACCTCAGTGTGGCTTGTTTGTGTCCTTGGACCAGCTCCCCTTCTGGGCCTCTGGGAGGATGGAGGAGACTGTTGCTCCGGCTCCGGCTAGCTGCCCTCCCGCATTCTGTTCTCTGTGATGTGCTCAGAGCTGCCCTCTCTCCTTCCTTTGCAGCTTCGCGTTTGTGGATCTGGGCTCTGTGCAGAAAGTGGCACTCGCGATCCAGGAGCTGAATGGGAAACTCTTCCACCAACGAAAACTGTACGTGAATTCAAACAAAAGCTCTCCCAAGAGGACCTCTGACGTGTCCGAGCGGCCGCAGGAGCTGCCGGTATGTCTTCTGGTCTCTCTGTGCTCCGGGTTGCTTTGTGTCCACTCTTCAGAGCTTGGCAGACCGTACTGTCCATCCTTCCATCCTCCTTCAGTCTCATCTTATTGTGGAGAAGGCAGGGGCTCGGATGAAATTAGGGAAACTTATGACCCTTGACAGTCAGAAGCCACGTCTGGTGCAGAAGACTTGGAATTTTTAAATAAAGAGAAGACTATTCTTGGCAGGGTCGAAAGGGTTATCAGGCAGTTCAGCCAGGGCTTTTCAACCTGGGATACTGAAATGGAATCTTTTGCTTTGTCAGTGTAGCAAGGATTAACTGAGTATCTATTGTTTGCACAGCCTTGTTCTGGCTGCTGGTGTGAGGTGTAAGACAAAAGAAAATAAAATCTGGTCCTTCTTGGCAGGAAGACAAATATTGCCAAAATATGAGGTATGGGAAGGGGGGAGTTAATGGTGCAGGTTGTGCATGTGGGGAGCTGTCTTTGTGGACAGAGAAGGGGAGGCCTCACCCAGGAGCTTCCCTCAGGTGAGGTGAGCCCATTCTCAGTAGGTGGAGGTGAACCAGGAGCAAAGGATCCCACTTCAGAGACTGTCATGGCCGCGTATACGAGGAAACCCAAACAATGGTGACTTAAATAAGTTAGCCGTTCCTTCGTGTTTTCCATGGAAGAGGTCAGGGATCCGTGGTTGGTATGGGAACGCCATGATGTTGTCAGGGTTCCAGGCAGGAAGAAGGGGACTGAGGCAGAGAGTAAGGGGCTGTGTCCTCATAAAAGGCACATTCTCAGAAGCCCTGGCCTCAATCCCGCTTATGTTTGTTGTAGAAAACTTCAATTCATGGTCTTAAATGCAAAGGAGGTTGGAAAATGTAGCTTTTAAAATAGGCACAGGGCGGGTCCCGTGGCTGAGTGGTTAAGTTCGTGCGCTCCACTTCCGTGGCCCAGAGTTCACCAGTTCACATCCTGGGCGTGGACCTAGCACTGCTCATCAGGCCATGCTGAGGCAGCGTCCCACATGGAAGAGCTAGGATGACCTACAACTGGGATATACAACTATGTACTGGGGCTTTGGGGAGAAAAGAAAAAAAGGAAAATTGGCAACAGATGTTAGCTCAGGGCCAATCTTCCTCACCAAAAAAAGCACACGCACAAAAAATAAATAAAATAGGCACATTGTTGCTAAACTTAGAGTTCTGTCAGCAAGAAAAGAAAGAATGCATATTGGCAGGCAGTTAACAAGGTCAGCCACAGCTAGGGAAGTTGGAGATGGGGGTCGAGAGGCAGACTGGAATCACCACAATAAGATTGTCAGAGGTGGCCCCCTTTGCTAGTTCCAAACTATTTTTTTCTTCCTCTCTTTTTAAGCTGGTCTAGCTCTTTGGAAGGACAGGCTGTCAGGTTACACTACTTACTGACCTTTTTGGTTGCAGTCATCCACCCTTCTCTCCATCATGGCCCCTTATTCACTGATAACTTCAGCTTCTGGCTCCCTATCTGTCTCTCCTGTGATCACTCAAATTCAGTGTCCATGTGGATGTTCTGTCTGAGAGTCCAGCCCCTTATTTCCTAGACCACTGTATCTTTAATGATCTGTTTTTCTACTCAGTCACAGTTTCTCATTCTCGTAGCTACATGTCAGACTTCATTGTTGCTCTTAACTGAACATCCCCAAAATATCCATTTCAAGCACTGGACTCTGCCCTTCTCCCCTTCTTTGCAGCTCTCTTCCTCTAGAAGAGTGGGTCTCAAACTTAAACAGCATCAGAATAAACTGAAGCGCTTGTTGCACAGCTTGCTGAGCCCCACCCACAGAGATGCTGATTGCGCGTCTAGGGCCGGGCCTGAGAACTTGCCCAAGTGCCAGGTGGTGCTGGTGCTACCGGTCCTGGGACCACATTTTGAGTAGCAAGGCCCTCAGTCCAACAATTCGACACATTGGGACCCTAAATCCACTGCCCCCACCCTTTCTTCACTGTTTGAACCTCTCTTTACTCCCTCATTTCTCTTGTTAGATTTGATTCCCTAGTTATAACTACCTTAGTTTAAACGCCCTTAACTCACTAGGTCATATCTTGAAAAACCCCACTCCCGGTGGAACCCAGCCCTCTGCCTGTTCTGAAGCTGCATGCCGAGCCTCTGAAGACTTTCACACCACCCTGCTCACTGGTCTCAGTTTATGTGTAGTCACAGCTTTCCCACTCTTCCAAACTGCCCTGTCTTGAAGTTCTTTAATCTTTTCTTCTATGTCCAATCTGCAATTAAGCCTATTTAATGAATTTTTCATTTTAGATAGTATATTTTCCAGTTTCCGTTTGGTTCTTTTTTCCCCCATTTCTTTGCTGAACTCTGTCATCTTTTCACCCATTGTGTCTACCTTTTCTTCTAGATTCTTTAATGTATTTACAATAGTTATAAAATCATTTTCTGCTAATTCCAGCATCTGGGTCAATTGTGGCTTTGCTTCTGTTGACATGTACCTCCTCGATTACGGGTCAAGGCTTCTTTACAAATAGAGTGATTTTTAATTGTATGTTGGATACTGTGGATGTTATATTGTAGAGACTTTGTAGTATGTTTTCTAAATAGTGTTAAATTTTTTTTCTAGCAAAAATGCAATTACTAGCTGATCTTTTGATCTTATTAAAATGGGTTTTCTTTGTTGGGATTGGTGTACTTCAGTTGGAGTCTTAGTTCTTGGGTGAAATCCTCTTCCTAAGGCTTGGCCTTGTATGGTCTCAGGTGCGGGTCGGGGTGCTTACCAAGCTCTCTCCACGCTGGCTGGGTTGGAACTCCGTTGTCTCCCCAGTGCTCTAAGACCTCTGATATCTGTGCTCTTCTCTCAGCTCCCTCTCCCCCACCCCCTACATCTGCTCTTCTCTCCAAGGCCTCCTAGAACTTGTCCTGCATGTGGGCAGCTTAGGATTCAGCCAAGGACCTGAGGTGAGCCCCTAGATTTCTGGGACTTTTCTGTGGCTCCTTCGACCCTGGTGGCCTGACCCATAAGTTCCTGATATCCAAATGTTTACCTGCATTTCTCCTGCCCCGAGAGACTGCCCGACGGCTCGGGCTCTGCTTCCCTTTGCTGTGGTTTGGAAAATGCCCCCCAGCAGAAGGCCAGAGCGAATGTGGTGCTCACCTCACATGCCTTCCTTTTCTCAAATTGCCCTCTGCTGTCCGCTATCATGAGGCCGTGCCAGCAATGGTTAGTTCGTATATCCTGCCTGGTTTTAGAATTGTTTGGGGTGGGAGAGTAAGTTTAGTCATGTCAGAACCAGATACTAGGAAAGAGTGTTATGGGGCTCACCTTGCTTCCTTTGGGATGCATGTAGTTTTCGAGGAACATTTACATCAGAAATAAGTAACCAAAAGATAAACATGAATTTCCATCCATTTGGAAATTTGAAAAAACATTCCTAAGTAAACCACACATGGGTCAAAGAAGAAATCATTGCAGAAATTTAAAAATACTTAGAACTTAATGATAAGGAAAATACTTCCCTGGAAAGTTGTGGACTATAGTGAAAGCAGTACGTGCCAGGAAATGTACAGTACTGAATGCTTAAGTGAGCAAAGGAGACGGCTTGAAAATTAATGAGCTAAGAGTTGATTGAAGAAGTAGATGAAAAGTAAAAATAAACTCAAATAGAGAGCAGACAATTTTTTTTAATTAATTTATTTTTTCCTTTTTCTCCCCAAAGCCCCCTGGTACATAGTTGTATGTTCTTAGTTGTGGGTCCTTCTAGTTGTGGCATGTGGGATGCCGCCTCAGCATGGCTCGATGAGCAGTGCCATGTCTGAGCCCAGGATTTGAATCAATGAAACACTGGGCCACCTGCAGTGGAGCACGCAAACTTAACCACTTGGCCACGGGGCTGGCCCCAGAGAGCAGGCAATTTGATGTTTTTAAAAATTTTAGCTGAGGGCTAATTTTCCTCAAAAAGACAAAGCAAAACAAAACAAATTTTATAAACAAAGCTACAGTTAGATGTCAGTTATATCTCAATAAAGCTGTGGGAGGGGAAGCATAAAAAATAATGCTACAATAGAAGGGATCAATAAAGCCAAAATTTCATTCTTTAAAGAGGTTAATGAAGTAGAAAAACCTTTGGCGTGATTAATGAAGAGAAAGGGAGAAAAGGGCATAAATAATATTAGTGATGAAAAAGAGATCGGTAGAGATTAAAATATAAGAAGATAATATGGTAATAAATTTGAACACTTAGAAGAAATGGACACATTTCCTAAAGTGCATCACTTTTAAAACTAGTAGAAGAACCCTGATGGTCCTATAACTGTGAAGTAGTTGAATCGTAGTTTATAATCTCACAAAGAAAATACCAGGCTCAGGTGTTTTGTCGGCAAATTTTACCAGGTTTTCAAGCAACAGAGACTCCAGTATTATATAAGTTCTTCCAAAGAATAAAGTAAGAGAGATGCTCCCTGCCTCATGCTATGAGGCCGGTGTAACCTGGATGTCAAACCAGACAGGAGAGCATAAGAAAGAAAAATTGCAGGCTGCTTCCACTCACGAAGACATATGCAACGTTTCTAAACAAGATATTGGCAAAATGAAGTCAATGTTGGCTGATGAAGGTAGTGTCCTTCAATAAGGACAAGTTGGTTTTTTTCCCGAAAGATGCAAAAGTAGTTTAATATTAGAAAAACGATAAATCTTTCACTACATTACCAGATTAAACGATGAAAACTGTATGATTGTCTTAAATAGACACAGCAAAAGCATTTGATTAAATTCACTAATTTATGATTTAAAAAAATTCTTGACAGCCAGAAATAGGTTATTTTTAGTTTGATAAAGGCTATGTACCAAAGCTCTACAGAAAATAATGTTTGAATGGAGAAACATTATAAGCCTTCTCTTTGGAAGCAGGACCGAGGTAAGTTGCCCACCATCACCACTTCTGCTCAGCATGGACTGGGGGTCTAGTTTTGTCTAGTAAGACGAGAAAAATAAGTTAAAGGCATGAATTTTGAAACAGGTGAAACAAAACTGTCATTATTTACAGATGATGTTTCTTTACATAGAAAAACTTACTTAATAAGGTAGCTGGTTACGTAAGATCAAGTATACCCAAATCAATTGCATTTATGTTTGCCGTGAATAAACAACAAAATATAATTTTAAAAATATAACTTTTACAAGAGCAATTAAAAATATTAAGGTACCTAGGAATAAATCCAGTGAAAGGTGAGCATGGCCTGTCTGGGGGAAATCACTGAACTTTACTGAAAATCTTTAAGGAAGATTTAAAATAAATAAGGAAAGTGCCATGTTCATGGATAGGAAGACACAATAAGTTATTCAAGAGTCATTTCTCCCCAAATTGTTCTATCTATTGTATGTAATTCCAATCAGAATTTCCACAGGTTTTCTCAGGAATGAGACAGGCCAATTCTAAAATTTAAATGAGACCAAAGCCTAATAATATTTAAGGCACTTCTTTCTGAAAAGGAAGATGGAAGGCCTTGCCCTACTAGAAGACATCGTGGTATTGGCCTAAGGATGGACAGTATGACCAATAAAATATAGTAGCCCAAAAAGAGGCTCATGCAAATGCAGAAACTACTTATTCTGGTAGAGTTGTAGATCTCTGCTGAAAGCGTGGACACTTACTTCATATTGAACCAGGACAATTGCTTATTCATGTAGAAAAATATGAAATTATATCCCTCCTTTACCTCATGCACAAAAATAAATTCTAGATGGACTAGAGACTTAAGTATAAAAGACAAAACTTTAAAACTTTTTGAAAAATTATAGAAGAATATCTTTATGACCTCAGAGTAGAATAAGAATTGTTAAGGCATAAAGAATTAACTGAAAAAAAAAAAAAAGATGGATGAATTAAAATTAAGAACTTACCTTCTTTGAAAGATAATATAAAGGAAAATAAATTCAAGCCAAAAACTGGAAGAAGATATTTGCAATAATATAACCAACAAAGGGTCAGGACAGGGGTCAGCAGACTTTGGAGGGCAGTTCAGGTCCGGCCCGCTGCCTGTTTTTATGTTTCTGGCAAGATAAGAATGCTTTCAACTTTATATATTGAGATAATTGTAGAGTTACGTGCAGTTGTAAATAACAATACAGAGAAATCCCTTGTGTTCTTTACAGTTTCCCCCACTGGTAACATTTTGCAAAACAATAGCACAACCAGGTTATTGACAATGATACCGTCAAGACGCAGAGCGTTTCCATCACCACAAGGATCCTTCATGTTGCCTTTTTATAGCCAAACCCACTTCCCTCCCATCCCCATTCCTGCCTTAACCCCTGGCAACAACTAATCTGTTCTCCATGTCTGTAATTTCATAATTTCAAGAATGTTGTATAAGTGGAATAATACAGTATGTAACCTTTTGGGATTGGCTTTTTACCGTCAGCATAATGTTTTGCAGAGTCATCCAGGTTGTTGCATATATCAATAGTTCATTCCTTTTTAATGTTGAATAGTAGTCTGTGGTATGAATGTACCACAGTTTGCTTACCATTCACTCCTTGAAGGACATCTAGATCATTTCTAGTTTTTGGCTATTACAAATAAAGTTGCTGTAAACACTCATGTACACAATTTGCATGTTTCTCTGGGATAAATGCCCAAAATTGCAGTTGCCGAGTGGAACGGTCATTCATGCTTAACTATTTTAAGAAACAGCCATACTGTTTTCAGAATGGCTGTACTGTTTTACATTCCCCACTAGAAATGTATGAGGAGTTCTCTGCATCCCCTGCAGTGGTTGGTGTTGTCATTGTTTTCTATTTTAGCCATTCTGATAGGTGTATAGTGATATCTTATTATGGTTTTAATTTGCATTTCCCTAATGCTAATGTTGTTAACATCTTTTCATGTGCTTATTTGTCATCATATCCTCTTCAGTGAAATGTCTCATCTCTTTTGCCCGTGTTCTGAGTTGTTTGTTTTTTTGTTGAGTTTTGAAAGTTCTTTATATAATCTAGATATTAGTCCTTTGTTAGATGTGTGGTTTGCAAATATTTTCTCCTACTCTGTAGCTTGATCTTCTTAACAGATTTCTTGCAGAGCAAAAGTTTTAAATTTCAGAGAAGTCCAATTTATCAATTTTCCCTGTTTTTTATGTGTGGTGCTTTTGTTGTAAAGTCTAAGAAATTTTTGGCCAACCCTACATCCCGAAGGTTTTCTCCTATTTTTTTCCTAAAAGTTATATAGTTTTATGTTTTACATTGAAGTGCATGACCTGTTTTGAGTTAATTTTGTATAAGCTGTGAAACTTAGGTTGAGTTTTGTTTTTTGGCCCATAGACGTCCAAGTGCTCCAGCACCATTTGTTGGAAAGGGCATATTTCCTCCATTAAATTGCTTTTGCAGCTTATCAAAAATCAGTTGGGCATATTTGTGTGGATTTATTATGGGTTATTAGTTTTGTTCTATTGATATCTGTGTGTATGCCTCCGCCAATACCACACAGTCTTGGTTACTGTCGCTATGTAAGAGGTGTTGAAATTGGGTGGACTGATTCATTCTCCCTTATTATTCTTTTTCAAAGTTGTTTTAGCTGTTCTAGTTCCTTTGCATGTAAATTTTAGAATAATCTTGTCTACGCCTACAAAAACTTTGCCTGGGATTTTGATAGGAATTGCGTTAAACCTGTATGTCAGTTTGAGGAGAATTGCCATCTTTACTAATACGTCTTCCAATCTGTAAACAGAGTTTATATTTCATTTATTCAGATCTTCTTTGATTTCTTTCATCAACATTATGTAGTTTTCAGCATATAAATCCTAACATATTCTGTTAGGTTTATACTTAAATATTTCATTTTATTTGATTGATTGTAAATTGCGTTGTATTTTTGATTTCTGTGCCCACTTGTTCATTGGTAGTCCATAGAAATGCAGTTGATTTTTGTATGTTTATTTTGTATCCTCTGACCTTGCTGAACTCACCTATTAGTTCAAAGTTTTGTTTTTTCTTTTTTTGTGGATCCCTTGGGATTTTCTATGTAGACAATCATTTCATTTGCAACAGTGCCAGTTTTATTTTTCCCTTTCTGATCTATATGCCTTCTGTTTCTTTTTCTTGCCTTAGCACTAGCTAGAATTTCTAGCACTGTGTTGAATTATAGTAGTAAGAGTGGACATCCTTTCCTCATTCTCTTAGGGTGGAAATCATTCAGTCTTTCACACTAAAGTGTAATCTTATCCGTAGGTTTTTTTGTAGGTGCTTTTTATTAAGTTGATGAAGTTCTCCTCTATTTCTGTTTTTCCGAGTTTTTATCGTGAATGGGTGTTGGATTAGTTTCTTAGGACTGCCATAACAAAATACCACAAATGGGGTGGCTTAGAACAGCAGAAATTTATTGTCTCATAGTTCTGGAAGCTAGAAGTCCAAAATCAAGGTGTCAGCAGGGTGATGCTCCCTCTGAAACCTGGGGGGGGAGTCCTTCCTTGCCTTCCTGGCTTCTGGTGTTTGTCAGCAGTCTGCATTCTTTGGCTTATAGATGCATCACTCCAGTCTTCTGTCTTCACGTGGCATTCTCCTTATGTTTCTTCACAGTGTCTTCCCTCTGTATCTCTGTGTCTAAATTTTCTCTTTTTATAAGGACACTCATTGGATTAGAACCCACCCAAGTGACCTCATTTTAACTTGATTACCTCTATGAAGACCCTATTTCCGAAGAAGGTCACATTCTGAGGTACTGGGGGTTAAGACTTAAACATATCCTTTTTGGGGTGGGGGGCATAACTCAACCTATAACACGTTGAATTTTGTCAAATGTCTTTTCTGTATTGAATGGTAAGATCATGTGATTTTTCTTCTTTAGTCTGTTCATATGTTGGGTTACATTGATTAATTTTTTCAAATATTGAACCAGCCTTGCATTCCTGGGATAAACCCAACTTAGTCATGGTGTATAATTATTTTTGTATATTGATAAATTCTATTTGCTAATACTTTGTTAGGATTTTTACATCTGTTTTCATGAAGGATCTTGGGCTGTAGTTTTCTTTTTTTGTACCGTCTTTGGTTTTAGGATCATGGTAATACTAGCTATATAAAATGAACAGAGAAGTGTTTCCTCCTCTTGAAAGAGACTGTGTAGAATTGATGTTAATTCTTCTTTAAATGTTTAGTAGAATTCTCCAGTGAAACCATCTGGGCTTGGAGAATTCTTTTTTGGAAGGCTTTTTATTTATATATTTTTTTAAAGATTTTATTTTTCCTTTTTCTTCCCAAAGCCCCCCGGTACATAGTTGTGTATTCTTAGTTGTGGGTCCTTCTAGTTGTGGCATGTGGGATGCCGCCTCAGCATGGCTTGATGAGCGGTGCCATGTCCGTGCCCAGGATCCAAACCAGCGAAACCCTGGGCCGCCAAAACGTAGCATGTGAACTTCACCACTTGGCCACAGGGCCGGCCCCTGGAAGGCTTTTTTTTTTTTTTTAAAGATTTTATTTTTTCCTTTTTCTCCCCAAAGCCCCCCGGTACATAGTTGTGTATTCTCCGTTATGGGTTCCTCTAGTTGTGGCATGTGGGACGCTGCCTCAGCGTGGTCTGATGAGCAGTGCCATGTCCGCGCCCAGGATTCGAACCGACGAAACACTGGGCCGCCTGCAGCGGAGCGCACGAACTTAACCACTCGGCCACGGGGCCAGCCCCCCCTGGAAGGCTTTTTTAAAAAATTAAGAAAAAAATTTTTTTAAAGATTGGCGCCTGAGCTAACATCTGTTGACAGTCTTCTTTTTTCTTTCCTTCTTCTCTTCCCCAAAGCCCCCCAGTACATAGTTGTATATTCTAGTTGTGAGTGCCTCTGGTAGTGCTGTGTGGGACGCTGGCTCAGCATGGCTTGATGAGCGGTGCTACGTCCGCGCCCAGGATCCGAACTGGCGAAACCCTGGGCCACCAAAGCAGAGCACATGAACTTAACCAGTTGGCCACGGGACCAGCCCCTTGGAAGGCTTTTACTTATGAGTGCAGTTGCTTTAGTATTTATGAGGCTATTCAAATGATCTGTTTCAGATTGGGTGAGTTGTGATGGTTTGTTTTTTGAGGAAGTGGTAATTTTGTCTAAGTTGTCAAACTTAGTGTTTGACATTTATATTTGTATATATGTGTGTAGAGTTGTTCTTAGTATTCCCTATATTATCCTTTTGATGTCTTCGGTGTCTGTAGTGATATCCCATTTTGTTCCTGATACTGGTAATTTGGATTTTCTCTGTTTCTTTGTCATTCTTTCTGGATGTTTATCACTTTTGTTGATCCTGTCGAAGAACCAGCTCTTTGTTTCTCTTTTTTTTTTTGAGGAAGATTAGCCCTGAGCTAACATCTGCTGCCAATCCTCCTCTTTTTGCTGAGGAAGACTGGCCCTGAGCTACCATCTATGCCCATCTTCCTCTACTTTATACATGGGATGGCTACCACAGCATGGCTTGCCAAGCAGTGCCATGTCCACACCTGGGATCCGAACCCCCTAACCCTGGGCCCTGAAGTGGAACGTGTGAACTTAACCCTATATCACTGGCCGGCCCCAGCCAGCTCTTTGTTTCATTGATTTTCTCTATTCTTCTTCTGTTTTCAATTTCATTGATTTCTGCTCTTATCTTAATTACTTCCTTTGTTCTGTTTTCTTTGGGTTTACTTTGCTTTTTCTTTTTTGTTTTCTTTAGGGTCAAAGCTGAGGTCATTAACTTGTAACCTTTTTTATTTACTCATGTAGGCTTTTAGTGCTATAAATTTCTCTTTAGGTGATGCTTTACCCCACAAATTTTGATACTGTTTTTGATTTTCACGTTTGTTGTGTTTTCATTTTCATTCAGTTAAAAATATTTTTAATTTTTCCTTTTGATTTCTTTGTTCTGTGGGTTATTTTGAAGTGTGTTATTTACTTTCCAAATATTTGGAGATTTCCACATATTTTCTGTTACTGATTTTTTATTTAATTCTGTTGTGGTTGGAGAGAATATTTCATGAGTTGAATCCTTTTACATTTATTGAGAGTAATTTCTGGCCCAGGATACAGTCTGTCTTGGTGTATGTTGTGTGGGCATTTAAAGAGACGTGTATTCTGTTGTTGTTGGCTGGAGTGTTCTGTCCACGTTGATTGCATCCTGTTGGTCAGTAGTGCTGTTGAATTCTTCTGTGTCCTTGCTGGTTTTCTCTCTAGTTGTTTTATCAATTGTTGAGAGAGAGGTGTTGAAGTCTCTAATTATAAGTGTGGATTTGTGTATTTCTCCTTTCAATTCACTTAGTTTCTTGTTATATATTTTGCAGTTCTTTCTTTGGTGCATGCACCTTTAGGATTGCTTCGTATTCTTGGTAGAGTGACCCTTTTATAATTATGTAATATTCCTCTCTGTCTTCAGTAATTTTCTTTGTTCTGAGGTCTGCTTTATCTGATATTATTGTAGCCATTTCTGCTTTCCTTTCATTAATGTTTGCATGATATATCTTCTACTATCTTTTAACTTTAAACCTACCTATATCATTACATTTGGAGTGAGCTTTTTTGTAGACAGCATATAGTTGGGTCATGTTTTTTAATCTACACTGCCAGTCTCCATCCTTTTTTTTTTTTTTTTGAGGAAGATTAGCCCTGAGCTAACATCTGCTGTTAATCCTCCTCTTTTTGCTGAGGAAGACTGGCCCTGAGCTAACATCCGTGCCCATCTTCCTCTGCTTTATATGTGGGACGCCTCCCACAGCATGGCATGCCAAGCGGTGCCATGTCTGCACCCAGGATCCGAACCGGCAAACCCCAGTCCGCCGAGAAGCAGAATGTGTGCACTTAACTGCTGCGCCACTGGGCTGGCCCCTCCATCTTTAAATTGATGTTTAATGTAATTATTGATCTGTTGGGGCTCAAGTCTGCCATTTTATTTTTTGTTTTCTGTTTGTTCTGCTTTTTGTTTCTCTGTTTGCCTGTGATTTACTTGAACATCTTTTAGAATTCAATTTTGATTTATCTGTAATGTTTTTAAATGTGTCTCTTTATGTACCTTCTTATTTATTTTGTTTGTGAGAAAGATTGGCCCTGAGCTAACATCTATTGCCAATCTTCCTCTTTTTGCTTGAGGAAGACTGTCAGTGAGTTAACATCTGTACCTATCTTCCTCTGTTTCATGTGGGATGCCACCACAGCATGGCTTGATGAGCAGTTTTAGTCTGCACCCAGAATCTGAACCTGTGAACTCTGGGCCGCAGAAGTGGAGTGCACAAACTTAACCACTACACCACCAGGACGGCCGCCTATATACCTTTTTAAGTGGTTGCTCTTATACATACATAACTTACCTTACGTTGTATATATTTAACTAATCATAGTCTCCGCCTGTCAATTTTACCAGTTTGAGTGAAGTGTAGAAAACCTACCTCCCTTTTCCCTCCTGTTTATAATATATTTGTCTTGTCTGTTTCCTCTGTTTCACTTAGAACCACATTAGACAGTGTTATAATTTTCATTTCAACTGTCAAGCATAATTTAGAAAACTCAGGAAAATGAAAGCCTATTGTATTTACCCATATTTTTTCTTACCATGTTCTTTCTTTCTTCCTGATGTTTCAGAGTTCCTTTTTTTATCATTTCCTTTTTGTTTAGAGAACTTCCTGTGGCCATTTTTGTAGGGTTGGTCTGCTAGTGATGAATTCTTAGTTTTCCTCCATTTGAGAATGTCTTAATTTCCCCTTCATTCCTGAAGGGTGTCTTCACTAGGTATACAATTCTCTTCTCTCAGCACTTGAGAAATATTGTGCCATTTCCTCTGGCCTCCATGGGTTCTGATGAGAAATCCGCTGTCATTCAAATAGTTTTTCCTGTTTCGGAAATAGTCATTTTTCTCTGGCTGCTTTGAAGATTTTTTTCTTGGTCCTTAGTTTTCAGAAGTTTTTGTGTCTTGGCATGGATTTCTTTGAATTTATGCTATTCTGGGTTCACTCACCTTTTTGAATCTGTAGGTTTTTTAAATCTACTTTCTCTCTATTGTTCAGGTTGTGTAATTTCAATTGTTCTCTCTTCCAGTCACTGATTGTTTCCTGTCCCCTCAATTCTGTCATTTAGTTTATCTACTGGGCTTTTTATTTCAGTTCTTGTATTTTTCAGTTCTAAACTTCCCACTTTCTTTGTATTGTGCAATTTTTTGCTGAGACTTCTATTTCTTTCCTGAGGCTTTCTGTTTTCTCATTTGTTTTAAGGGTGCTTGCGATCATTTGTGGAAGCATTTTATCATGACTGCTTTAAAATGTCTGTCAGGTCACTCTAACGTCTGAGTCATCTCGGTGTTGGCAGGTTTTTATTGTCTTTTTTCATTTGCTTTAAGATTTTCTTGGTTCCCGGTATGATGAGTGCGTTTCAGCTGAAACCTGGGTGTTTTCTTATTGTTTTGTGAGACTCTGGGTTTTATGCAAACCTTCTGTTTTCTGGCTTTCTCTGGCTCCGCTCCAGCAGGGGACGCAGGGTGCTGCCTTCTCCCTGCCAGGTGAGGATAGAAGTCCGGGTTCCCCATTCTGCCTCCCAAAGCAGTGGCGGCTCCTTGTTTCTGTTATGGGGGTGGGAGTTCTGGTTCTCTGTGTTGTCTCCACTGACACCCGGGTGTAGGTGGCTTTGTTACCACAGGGGACAGTCCTGACTCTCCAACAGGGCTTCTCTGATGCCACCCCATGGAGGGGGGCTTATTAGTGCTGGTGGGTGTGGTCCTACTGATGCCACAAGGCAGGGGAAGTGTGGTGGGGGGCCTGGTTTTTGTTACTGGTTTGGGGGTTGAAATTCCTGGCTGCCTCCTTGGCCTTCTGTAACACAACAAGGTGGAGGTGTTAGGGTGATTCATCACAGCCCCTTGAGGGTGGAAGTCCAGGCTCCTCACTTGTCTCTGTTGGTGTGCATGGACATGGGGTCATTTGTGTGTGTGTGTGCGCGTGTGTAGCTGGAGTAGAGCAATTATTGTCTAGAAGTTTTCTGTCACGTTAGGCTGCCCCTTTTCTGGTCCTTTGGCTAGAGAGAACAGGATTTTGTTGAGACCTTTTTTTTGTCTGTGCCTGTTGGTGTTTCTGGATTCTTCAGTTCTAAGTCTAGGACATTGGAGGTGAGAAGAAAACCCAGGGAAAGCATCACTGTGTTATCCCTTGGTCCCAGGATCAAAGTCATCTGTTTGTGTTATATGTAACGTCCAGAGTTTTTAGTTGTACTCAGCAGAAGGAATAGGAAAATGTAGATCTATGCCATCTTCCCAGAGTGGAAGTTCTAAGAATGGTCTTTACTTTTTTTTTTTTTGAGGAAGATTAGCCCTGAGCTAACATCTGCTGCTAATCCTCCTCTTTTTGCTGAGGAAGCCTGGCCCTGAGCTAACATCCGTGCCCATCTTCCTCCACTTTATATGTGGGACGCCTACCACAGCATGGCTTTTGCCAAGTGGTGCCATGTCCACACCCGGGATCTGAACTGGCAACCCCAGGCCGCCAAAGTGGAACGTGCACACTTAACCCCTGCATCACCGGGCCAGCCCTGTTCTTTACATTTTTAAATTGGGGTTGAGGAAAACAATCAAAAGAAGAATACTATTTCATGACACATGGAAAGTGTATGAAATTTAGATTTCAGTGTCCAGAAATAAAGTTTTATTGGAAAACAACTTCAACCACTTGTTTGCATATTGTCTCTGCTTCACACAACAACAGCAGAGCTGAATAGTTGAGATGGAGACCATGTGGCCACAAAGCCTAAAATATTTACTCTCTGGCTCTTTACCGAAAAAGTTTGTTGGCCTCTCGATTAAGATCTAGAATTTTTTCTTTTAAATTTTTTTATTATTATTATTTGTTTGGTGAGGAAGTTTGGCCCTGAGCTAACATCTGTGTCAGTCTTCCTGTATTTTGTATGTGGGTCGCCGCTGCAGCGTGGCTTTATGAGCAGTGTGTAAGTCTGTGTCCAGGATCTGAACTCGTGAATCCTGGGCTGTCAAAGCAGAGCACACAAACTTAACCACTATGCCACTGGGCCAGCCTCAAGATTTAGAATATTTTTAAAAAACAAGCAAAGGTAAAGCAAAATGAAAACTCCTAGAAATCAGTGAGAAAAGGAAACAACCTGTTGGAAAATTGGGGAAGAGCTAGGAATAGGCATTTCATAGATAAGGACACATAAAAGCCAACAGGATCATATTGTCGGGCTGTGCTGTGGGCCTTTGTCATATGCTTACCACGGCATGGCTGGTTCTGAGAACACTCAGGCTTGTGGAGCTGTTCCACTATCTGCTCCCAACCCAGTCAGCCACCTTCGAAGCTACTGGTTTTCACAGCTTTGCCTGCTCTGGTAGAACTTTCCGCCGGAGAAGCTGGGAGTGGAGAAGCTCTAGACAGAAACACTCAATCATACTGTTCTTATTCAAGTGCCTGTAGCCTCTTGCTGTTACTGTTTTTTAATAGACACTCTCAACTTGTTGTATGCTTCTGGTCAGTTTCCAGAGTCCCGAAATGGTTGTTTTTGACAATTTTGTCAAATGTCATCATTGCTTTTGAGGGAGAGGATTTATCAATTGAAACATTTTGTAGTAGAATTGTTTTAGAGAGAGAAAAGATAAAATTAGACCATCAGCTTCATTGGTGCAACATATACGTCCAGGAAGAACCAGGTCACCACGGGGGAGAAAGTATCAAGTGATATAACAGACTCTCCCAAGAGTGAAGGATAGGAGTTTTCAGATTGAAAGCAACCAGTGAGTGCCCAGGATAATGAATGGGAAAATAAAAACCGACATCAAGGCACATTATAGTAGTATTTTAGAATATTGGGATAAAGCTTCAGAAAGAGAATCCAGGGGCCGGCCCCATGGCCGAGTGGTTAAGTTCGTGCGCTCCACTTTGGTGGCCCAGGGTTTCATTGGTTTGGGTCCTGGGCACAGACATGGCACCACTCGTCAGGCCACATTGAGGCAGTGTCCCACATGCCACAACTAGTAGGACCTGCAACTAAGATATACAACTATGTACAGGGGGGATTTGGGGAGATAAAGCAGAAGAAAAAAAAAAGAGAATCCACATTGAAGGCTATGAGATTGTGTGGTGTCACTGAATTCTGCAGGAAGATGATATGTAACCTGAAATCTGTTCTCAATCAAATCAATCTAGAATTTAGGTAGAATAAAGACTTATTCAGAAATGTAGGGTCTCAAAAAATGTATACCCCATGTACCTGTTCTCAGAAAGCTATGGAGGAACGTGTTCCAATAAAATTAAGCAGTAAGCCAAAAAATGAGGTGATCTGGGAGCGGGATATCCAACCCAATAGAGGGACCAGAGACTCCCCAGATGATGACAAAGGGGTACAACACTTGTGCAGCAGCCAGTCCAGGACAGGGCAGGACGGTGTGAAACTCTGGGGTGATGTTTGCCCAAAGAAAAATGGAAAATTGAGCACAGAGGTGTTATAAAGAGCCATTGGAGGTGTGTGGGGAAACCTAACTAGAGATTTAAGGAAATCTGTGTAAATAGAGGGAGGAAAAAAAGGCAGTTAATTCCTGGGGAAATGGCTGTATAAGAATAAAAATAATATAATATAACTTGATTCAGCAGCAATTCGTGTTTACGTAGTCACATAATAGAACACTGGAGGGTTTGAGCAGGGAGCAACATAACTGGATTTAACCAATTTACGTTAAATCATCAACTTTATTGAATTATTCGGTAAGTATACTTATTGAAGTATAACTTGCAGAAAGTAAAATGAACCCATTTTAGGTGTACAGTTGGATGGATTTTGACAAATGTATGCAGCCACGTAACCTCTATCACGATCGTATATAGAACATTTTGGTCACCCTGAAGCCCCTCTCATGCCTTTTCCCTGTCTGTCAGTAACTCCCCGCCTTGTGGCCCCAGGCAACCACTGATCTACTTTCTCTATCACTTTAGATGAGATTTATCTTTTCCAGAGTTTCATGTAAATGGAATCATGCTGCATGTGCTTCTTTGTGTCTGGCTTCTTTCACTCAGCAGAATGTTACTGGGATTCATCCATGTGGTTGCACCATCAGCAATTCTCTTTTTTATTGCTAAGTGGTCTCCTGTTGTATGGATGGGCCACCCTTTGTTCATTCATCTAGATTTACGTTTTAAAGGGACCCTGTAGAATAGATGCCAGGGGCCAGAGTGGAAGCAGCAAGACCTGTCTCACGTGGTCCAGGTAAGACATTAAAGTGCCTTGTCATGCCAGCCCTGGTGCTGTACCGCCAACTCATCAAGCACATCCCCACCTTAGGGCCTTGGCCCTGCTGTTCTCAGCCCACAGGCTCTCCTCTCAGCTGTCTGCAGGGTTTGCTTTCTCGCTTCATTCAGGTCTCTGTTCAGCTGTCACCAACCCCCTCTCGCCCAGCACTCTTCGTCCCCTCTCCTTACCCTGTGTTTCTTCATTGCCCTTATGGCCACCCGACGTTATTCCTGTTTGTATTCTTACTGTCTGCTGCCCCCACCAAAGTGTGAGCTTTATGGCGGCACTGTCTAGAACGTACACATTTTATAAGTGTTTGTAGAGTGACTAAATGTGGGCTCCCTGAGAACAGGGTCTGTGTCTTTCGTCTTTGTCACTCTGTGCCTGGCACATAGTAGAAATGCAAGGTCTGTTGGACGAAAGGGAAGCAGTTGAGGGTTAAAGCTGTAAATAGTAAATTTCCACCAGAATGTGCCTTTCAGGTGCTGTTCTCCGGGTAGGCAGGGGCCTAAAAAAGAGATGGCCCAGGGTGACAAGCAGCGGTCCATGGTGTGGCGGTGAGCGGACTTGGAGGCTGCAGGCAGGGGGGCCGTCACTGTTCTGAGTGTTGCATGAGCTGCACCCCTGCTGAGTGGTGGTGTGAGGGCTTCTCCCCGGCGTGGGTGGGGGAGCCAGTGGACCCTCCTCCACCCCAAAGCCTCTGGCCACTGACCTTCGTGTGCGCTGCATCTTTTCTCCCACTGCTCTGACTCCCCAGCGTGATTCTGGAGCAGGCTACCTCTTAGAACACTTGACCAGCTGGCAGAAATGTCCCAGACAAAGTAAAGAGACCATTAACAGCTGTTGATTGATCTGGGCAGGAGGGTTACTCTGCTTGTGGCAACAATAGAACTTAATTAAAATCGTCTGGTTTGGCAGCTCCTGAGATGCTGCCTTGATCTCTGTTGCTTCCAGGTGGCCGCTTCTGGGTTACAAACACATCCTGAAATTGGAGGTTTGTTTCTGGGTGACGTGCCTGCTCTAGTGGTTGGATGATGATTAGGTAGATTTTCCTCTGAAACTTAATGTCGAAACAGGGTTGTTATATTTATGTCTTAAATCATTAGGAAATAATGATTAGACCCAAAATGGTTTAAAATGTTTCTGTATTAATAATAATTTTTAGCTTGAAACTGCTGGTGATAATTGGTTCTTGGGGTTGGTATTTAGAACGGTCTTAGGAGATTCTAAATAAAAAGATACCGTACGTGCTTGGCTAGAGGATGATTTTCAGCTCTGTCACTCTGCTGTGTTGTTGGCGCACAGGAGAGGCAAAGGGCTTAGCTTGGAGACTGGGTCTGGGTCTCATCGGTTGACAATGGTAGTTAGGCTTCCTGGAGGGCTCATTCTGCAGGCTCAGTTCTAATCGCTTTGCTGTGTGAACTTGTCTAATTACAGCAGGAGGTGCTATTACTCTCCTGTCTTGCAGGTGAGAACACCAAGTAACTGTCCCAGAGTTAAGGAGCCAGTCAGTTCTGGAACCAGGACTGGAGCCCAGACAGTCTGACTCCAGAACCCGCACTTTGGACCACTCTCTCACACTGCTTCCATTTATTCCACACCTGCTGCATGTCGTGTCCTGAACGGATGCTAGCCCACTAAATCCTCACCTCAGCGCAGGTGTGATTCACGCTGTAGAAGAGGAAACCAAGATTTAGAGGATTAAGAATTTGCCTCAGGTCATTTCTCCTTCCTTCCTTTCTCCCTCCCTTCTTTCCTTCCTTCCTTCCAACATATATTTACTGAGAGCTTAGTATGCACCCGGCATAACCCCATGTTCTAGGCCCTGGGGTCATGTAGTGATCAAGGTAATTGTCAAAAGACAAATGTGATTCACATTCTCGTGATGCTTGTATTCCAGTGGGAAGAGACGTACAATAAACCAATAAATAAGTAAACAAATAAGAAAATGCCGGATAAGTTACCAGAGAATTAAAATAAGGTGATGTGATAAAGACTGAGAGGTCACTTCTTTAGATGGTTCTTAGGGAGGCCTCTTTGTAAGGAAGTGACACCTGAGCTGAGATCTGGATGACAAGTCAGAGCCAACCACGCGAAGACCAGAGGAAGAACATTCCAGACAAGGGAGCGCCTACAAGTACCCAAAGGTGTGAGATGGTGGGTGAAGGGGAGAGTGGGCAGAGAGGAGGTCAGTGGAAAGGAGAGTCAGATCTTGGGAGCCTTGGTGAGCCAAAGTGGAGACTCTGGCTTTATTTGTAAGCACAGTGGGAAGATGTTGGAAGGTTTTCGTCAGGGGAGTAATGGGATCTGATTTTTGTTTGTAAGAGATCGTGTTGTCCGCTGGGTGGTGATTGGATTGTGGGGGCCAATGTGGCATCAGGAAATTCTTTGGACATCTGGTAAGAAATGGCAATGGCTAATATTGGGGTGGTAGATACAGAAAGAAGGGAGTACGTGGGTTCAGGTGTGTTTTGGAGGAAGAGATGGCTTGGCTTGCTGATGAATTTGATGTAGGGAGCTAGGGAGAGAGGAATTTGGCCTGAACCACTAGGTAGATAATGATGCAATTTACTAAATTTGAGAAAGCTGGGTGAAGCAGCTCGGGAGAGGGTCTATTGTAGACAGGCTGAGTTTGTGTGTCTCTTAGCTGTCCCATCAAATGGGCATCTCCGTAGTCAAGTGGAATTCCAGAGAGTGATGAGGGCTGGAGATCTGGATTTGGGAGTCTGTGCTGTACTGTTGATACATAAAACCGTGGAACTGGAGATGACCTTGGAGAGAAGGTAGATGGAGGAGAGGACTGAGTCCTGGGATGTGCTGGCACTTACTGGTTGAGCTGAAAAGAAAGAAGGAAAAGAAAGTGAAAGAGAAGGAAAACGAGATGTGTGCAGTTTCAAGGAAGATGAGAAGAAGTGTTTCTGGAAGGAGGGAGTGGGTAGCATACTACAAGTAAATTTAGAGTGGAGAACATGAAGGTCATTGCTGACGCAGGGCAGGGCCATTTCAGGGAAGCCTGACTGGTACGAGTTGAAGAGAAAATGTCAGGTGTGGAAGTAGACAGGCCTCTAGACAACACTTTTAGTGAAGGCGGCAGAGAAAGGTGGTAGCCAGAGGGGTCAAGTCAGGGTCTTTTCAAATGTGGAGAATAGAGCATGTTTGTTTCCTGGTGAGAGGCGTCCACATGGGAGGGAGAGAGCAATGGCTGAGAAAGAGGTCCTGGCCGCAGGGGTGCTGTCCTCAAGAAGGCATGATGGTGCGAGACAGTGGCCACGGTAAGTAACAGGAGGGATGGTTGAGAGAGTAAGCGAGGGGGAATTCGGTGGTTTGGGTGGTGAGAAGATGAGGGACTTCCCAGCTGAGTACTTTCGGTTTTCCCGGATGAAGGGGTATAAGCTTGTCAGGTGGGGCTTGTGTGGGGAGTGTGGAGGGTTTGAAGAGAGGAGAGGGTGTGAAGTGGTCCACTGGGAGAGGAGGCAAGTAGACCTTCTAGGGGCTCATGGCGGGAGTGCAGCCTTGTGTCCATTGGCGAACAGTGGTCGTGTGTGTTCTCCAGCAGCAGTCAGCGGTGATAAGCGGCAGATACGTGTGTTTAACTGGGGCTGGGGGTTCCAGGTGAGAGCACTGGAGAGAGGGGAGCCAGCGTGGGTTGAGGGGCTGCAGGGTGTAATGAGTGGCAGGGCACCCAGGCCTTTCTGTCCCCACCCAGCCCTGCTTCCAGCATAACCATTTCCCCCGCTTTCTCCTCTTTCTCCCTCTGAGAAGTGCCAGCAGGGACTTCCCAGGCTAAGCAGTCCTGGACTTCTGGGACTCAGTCCTGATGGAGTACCCCCAGCGCCACCTCCCTCCCTCCCGTCCGTTTCTGAACGTTTCTTCTTTGGTTGGCTCAGGATCCCAGCGAGAGAGGGGAAAGTGGGGGTGTCCCAGAAGTCTCCTAAAGCCTGTGTCAGCGAGGGGCTGTTGCTGCTCTGTCTCCCCATCTGCTTGGAGGGGTTCAGCTATAAATCAATGAAATAAATACTGCCATGCCTGAGGGATACCTTTTCCTTTTCTCCCTTAGGTTTTGGAGAAGGCTTCTGGTCAAGGATTTGCCAAAAGCACTGGTGAGACCCGGAGCGGCCATCTCTTGCCTGCAGTGTCTCTAGAGCTCCCGATCTACTTTGCCCAGCCTCCTTTCCAGCTTTGTTCCATGTTTGCCCTCAGTGTAGGGAATGCCCCTTTCTGTTGCTCTAGGATGCTTTCTTGATTGAGGAATATCCTCCAGGACACCCTCCCCATCCAGCGGAGGGTCTGAAGGCTGAGCTGGAAGGATGTGGCTTCAAAGCCCATCTTATCCCACCTCTGCGGGCAGGCCAGGGCCTCAGGGCGGGTGGAGCGGGGCACACAGTCCGCTGGGGACAGCCCTGCTGCCTCTAGGACTTGATCTTCTGGTTTCCAGCTTGTACACAGCTCACTCCTAAAGCTTCTGGAGAGACGGAGAAACCGAGGACAACCTTCTTTGCAGTTCCCATGGAAATGAGGTGAGCGGAGGTGTAGAGAGACCACCGGGGCAAATGGCGACTACAGACATGGTTCATTCCCTGGAGGATGGGGTCAGGAATGATGCTGGTGGGGGATGAAGTTTTCAGGAACGCCTGCACAGACCCAGGCACTAAGGCTGTGACTTCAGACCCACAGTGACTTAAAACATCTGTTTCCACTTATGTACAGTGAAGGCCTGTGACTCTCCCTCACCCTGGATGCCATGATCAGCAGGTCCACAACATCTTCTGCTTTAACAAGTGGACACCATTCTTTTTGTTGTTGTTGTTGTTGAGTTAATGATAGGTTACAATCTTGTGAAATTTCAGTTGTACATTGATGTTTGTCAGTCGTGTTGTAGGTGCACCACTTCACCCTTTGTGCCCACCCCCCACCCCACCTTTTCCCTGGTAGAAGTGGACACCATTCTTAATGACAGGGATGCCAGAATAATCTGACTTGAAATGCTATAGGAGAGTGGTTATTTTATTTTATTTTATATTTTTTGGTGAGGAAGATTGGCCCTGAGCTAACATCTGTGCCAGTCTGCCTCTATTTTGTATGTGGGATGCTGCCACAGCATGACTTGATGGGTAGTGTGTAGGTCTGTGCCCTGGGTCCTGGCCCGTGAACCTGGGCTGCTGAAGTGGAGCGTGTGAACTTAACCACTGTGCCACCGGGCTGGCCCCCTGGTTTTGTTTTTTTAAAGCAGCAGTGTTGCCTTGCTGACCACGTGTGACTTAGGCAGGTGATAAAGTTTGTGCATTGGGCATGTGCTGAAATACGGGGAGGAGTGAATCTGGGGTTGAAAACATGTCCTGGGTCGTGGCCGGCCCACACTCGCATCATTTAGAGGTTCATGAGTCACTTTGGCAGGCTCAGGGTCAGCCCAGCGAGGGCTTTTGCCTGTCTCACTCTATGGCATTCCCCGGTGTGTTTTGCTTCCCTCACTGCTCCCCCTTCCCAGACTCCCAAGCCCCTGGGCCCCCTGGCACGGTGCTTCCTCTGCTCTGCATTAGGATGCCTTGAGTACTCGTCCCCTACCCCGGAGGGGTGAGCGCGGCTCTCCAGCTCAGGGTGATCCTCCTGCCTGTGGCCTGCCCAGCATCCTCCAGGACGGTGCCAGTGGAATCGCTCCTTCCTTCTCCCTCTTCCCTTTGTTCCCTGCTCCTCCTGCAGAGGGTCCTTCCTGGTGCTGCTCCTGAGGGAGTGCTTCCGAGACCTGTGCTGGCTGGCCACCATCCACAACATCGGCGGGGAGGTGGGGCTGCTGGTGACCAGCATCGTCCCGCAGACCCCATTCTTCTGGGCCATGCATGTCACTGAGGTACGGGCTTGTTGGTGGCCCTCTTGGGCTTCGGCACCTTCCCGCGGAGCCTTCTTGGGGTGAGTGTGGTGTGGGGGCCAGTCAGTGGTGCAGATCAGGGTGACCGCAGTCCGATCCCTGGCTTCAGTGTCCTCCTCCCTCCCACCTCATATGTTTGGTTCCCTTGGGGCCAATTAGCGACACTGGAGTAACAGGTGACATCCGCAGAGACAGATGTGTGATGCGAAGCAGGCAGTGAGGCCCGTTGCGTTTGGCCCATCTGCAGACTCTGCACCGGAACATGCAGGCGCTGTTCAGCACCCTGGCCCAGGCGGAGGAGCGGCAGCCCTACCTGCAGGACTCGGCCGTGCAGCGCGGGACCCGCTGTCTGGCGGAGTACCACCTGGGTGATTACGGGCGGGCCTGGAACAGGTGTGTGCCCGGGGGGCTGGAGGGTGCAGGAGGGGCCGCGGGCCGAGCAGTGCCTCCCCTCCCTCTTTTCTCCCTCCTTTGGACTCTGGCTTCTTTCCTGCTGCTTCCTCTCAAGATCTTGTCTGCTTGTTACGGCTTCCCTGTCCAAGGAAGGGAAAAGCACAGAAACTCACTGCTCCTCCGTCTGGACCTTCAAGCCCTCCTTGTTGAGGAGCTCTGTGCACGGCAGCAGGTGGAACAGCCCTCCTCTCCCTCTGGCCAGGTGCTGGGTGCTGGACCGGGTGGACGCCTGGGCTGTGGTCATGTTCATCGATTTTGGCCGGTCGGCCACCATCCCGGTGCAGTCCCTGCGCAGCCTGGATAGCGACGACTTCTGGACCATCCCCCCTCTGACTCAGCCATTCATGCTGGAGAAAGGTAAACCATCCTCCTCTCCCCGCTCTTCCTGAGGACGTCAGGGGTGGGAGATGCTGTGCCTGCCCCCAGATCTCAGCGGCGAATGGCGCAAGGGGCCAGAGGCCCTCGGGGTGCCTTTCAGCCTCTCGTCTTTTGATCTCACCCCAGTTTTTGGCATCTGCCCCTTGCAAAGCTGCCTCTTGAGTGCTGGTTTTCATACCTGGGTTCTCTGAGCCCCAAGATCCCGAGAGAGACCTCAGGTACTGCCCGAAGGCCAAGTTCTCCGGTGGGGCAGGGAGGGCGGGCTTCTCACCACACTTCTGCCAGCGCTGGTCAGCTCTCATCTGTTTTATGTGCATTGAATTTTGCTTAAGATTTCATTGCAAAAGGATTCTGTTCTGGAAGAAAACTAAAATTTGAAAGCTAGTGACAGGGATAAGCACTGGACTCGGGGTCTTCTCCTGATGGGCCGTTACTTTAGATCCAGACACCCGTCGGGGCCTCAGTTCCTACGTCCTTGAGATGGAGAGGCCTCGTGCTTGCTCTGCCCCTTCTGAAGATTGGGGTTGGGTGAAATGTGAGGATGACAGAATGCTTTGGGGGATGAGGAGGAGAGGTGGAGGTGAAGAAACACGGACACACACACTCTCTCTCTCTCTCTTTCTCTCACACACACACACACACACACACACACACACACACACACACACACCAGTAAGATGGAAAAGCACCTCCACACAGCGCAGAGCCAAGGCTCCCTGGGAGGGGGCACCCCCCAGAGGTTGTCTTGGGTCATTGCATGAAGAGGGCCCCTGCTGCCCAGCCTGGGGAGTAACAAGCTGACAGCCAGAGCTCGGAGCTCCAGGTCGGCTGAGCCTGACTGCTTGGGTGTTGGAGGGTGGCCCAGAGCAGAGGGGCCCTCGCCCCAAAGAGCAGCTCCCAGCCTGTCAGAGGGGCCAGATCCGGGGGTGCTCACTCTCGTGTGGACTTGGAGACGGCCCTGAGAGGTCAGGCAGGCAGGGGTACAATTTTCCTCCTTTTATGGAGGAGAAAAGTAAGGCTCAGAAAAGTGAAAGGACCTTCTTTATGTTTCATAACAAGAAAATAGCAAAGCTGGGAACTGAGGTCTGACTCTTGATAGGAGCCAGTTTCATGCATAGAGTCCCAGAGTTTGGGGGGATGGCAGGATCTGAGTAGGGGAGAAAGGTGGGTTTCTGACCAGTGTGCTGCCCTGCCTGTTGCCACCGTGAGAGTGCTCACTCCTTGTGGTGAAGGCCTCTCTGCTCTTTAACCTCCATCTCTCTCTCCAGCCCAAACTCTCAGAGCAGAGTTGAGTGAACACAATTTTCTGTCCCCAGAATTTCCCATTAGAGAATGTAACAGCCCAGATCCCTGTAATTATTTTAACAACAATAATAATGCCTCCTTTTATGTGCTCTTACTTTGCCCTCCCCCACCTTTCCAGCATTTACCACCTCATTTTATCCTGGCAGCAGGGAGTTCACACTGACTAGCAGAGACTTGTCCGGAGGAGCTGGTCTGCAGCCAGAGCGCTTCCCCACCGCGGCCTCTTGCTTCCCTCCCTTGCTCCTCCTGCCTGATCAAGTGCCACCAAGGTTTTGTTGTTGTGTTTTGTTTTGTAGACATTTTGAGTTCGTATCAGGTTATCCATCGCATCCTCAAAGGGAAGATCACTGGTGCTTTGAACTTGGAGGTAACTGCCCCGTATCAAGCTCTTCCCCTCCCCTCCCCCCTCGGGGCTCTCAGCTGCAGCCTCGATCCTGCATGTTTTCCTGGCCTGTGTTCCCTTTGACGAAACAAACTGAAGTTATCCAAGGGGTTGGTGGACTGGCTAGGGACGGTCCTTCCTTCCCGCTGAGACTTTGTGTTTCTCTTCCAGTCGCACATCCTGAAGTTTGAAGAGTTTAAATAACGTGGCTACAATCAGTGTGTTCCCTCCCTGGTCCAGATTCTGCCGGCGCTGCCCTCTTGTACCCCTTTCGTTCTCGAGGCCTTGGGGGTGAATAGGCCACACTGGTGCCCAGCATTGATTTGATTCCCATTTGCCCCCAGCTCACCTCTCAAAAAAGAGAGAGTGAAGTCCCAATTTCTCGTATTTTTGGTTCCCCAACTCAGCATGAACATTTGAACCAAACATAGGAAGCTTCTATGAGGTTGAAAGCCTGAGGGAACCCATGTATTCCTTTCTGTGTCTCTTCTTTGCACCATATAGTGCCATATCAGTTGCCCTAAGATTCTGCTTAATTTTTCTGGCGTTCCATTGTAGGATCAGGTGGGGAGCACTAGCCAGTGAGCCGTCAACTTGATGAATAAACGTTGGCATGTTTCACAAGTTTGGGGTGATCCATTCCTGTCTGGCCACCCCTCCCAGCCCTGCCTCCTAAAATGCCGCGGTGAGATTGAGAAGCAGCCATGTGCCTCACGCGTTCCCTCAGCTCCATTCTTGGACTCTGGGGCTGCCCCTGCCCGGGGATATAGATGCACACGCGAGGGATCCGGTAACAACCTAAAAGTTTGTTTCATTTCTGCCTGCCTTAGTGGAGAGCAGAAAATTGGTTCAGGATGATAGGGTCTTGATTCTTTTTTATGCTTTGTAATTTCATTAGAACCTTAAACTTAAGGTCATGAAAGGGAGTGTTAGGTTTGACGGGAACAGTGGAAGATTCTCTTAGTGTTGGTATACAACTCAGGAGCTGGCGTTTTCCTTTATGTCAGGTGAACATGGACCCAATTATTTCTTTAAATAATTTTATTAGAGCCAAACTATTTAAATAATTTTATTTGTTTCATCCTTTGGTAGATGAGAAAAATACATTACAAAATACATTATACAGAGGACAGCTCACAGTACACATTACTAAAAACACAATCTACATTCCAGCCAGGGCTGGTGATAAGTTCTGAGGAAAGCCACAGAGGCCTTGAAAACCAGGTGTCAGCTCTATGGAATGAGTTTTCCCCTTGGGTCCCCTCTTTATCTCAATCTCAACATATATTAGCACCCCATCTCAGGTGGGCGTGGGTAGAGTTAGAGCAGCATTGAGTGGGACCAGTGAACTCATCCACCTGAAGCAGCAAGACATTAAAATCCCTTCAAAGAAAAGGGGGTTAAATGACCACTGTTAAAATTGCTGTGTCTCAAACAGCATTGCAGAGCTCTCGCGTCCCACAGGTTCCTAGGCAGCTGTCTGGAGTCTGGGCTTTCTAAGACTTTCTCGGCCGTCCCTAGTCTGTCATTTCAGTCACTGTCCAGCCTGTGGGCACAATCTGTCCTAAGAGACTGTCTCAGCCTGAGAGCAAGCTTAGTGACCCAGACAGGTAGGTAGTGCGTGTCACATGCAGACATCATGCCCACACCTTCAAATAGCGTGTACAGACACCACAGCCCTGACAGTTCTAGCTCAGCAGACTTCCCACCTCACTCTCCCCTTCCCAGCAGTTCCAGAGCCTGAGTTGAGGACACAGGTGTACAGAACCCGCCCCCCCCCCCCCCACATTAAAACAGTAGGACCCACCCTATGGGAGTGGCTTGAGAGAATCCATAATTCTCCAAACCAAGCCACTTACTTCAGAGCTATGCCCATCTTCTCTTACAAGACCAAATGAAGTAAGAGACAGGATGACCAGAGGAGCTACCAAGGAACACCTTTCAGTGCTCGTTAGGAGCCAGTGTCCAGGGGGTAGGGAACCAGTGAATGCCAGGTTGTAGCAAGATTGTGTTGCTGAGACCAGGAAGGCCACAGACACACTGAGACTGTGCCTCCGTCCCCAGTTCATTTAAAAACAGTTCTGTGAAGCAGCCTCTTAGGCCTCCTTCCTCATTTTTTCCCTTAAAACTTTGAAAACACCTGTGACTAGAGAAGAACAGTAGCCCTAAGAATTAAGGTCATCATTTCAGCCTGCTGCATTGTGGTTTAGCAGGCTGGGCTCTGCACTCCAAGGGAAACAAGTGCTGGTCGTTCCAGAGGCCTTCAGGAGAACTCTGGGGCTGAGCCAGGCGTGTGCTTCAGCTCCACCTTTCTCTGGCTTCAGTAGCAAAGTACAGCCTCTCATCATCTTCACCACAGCCACAGTGGACCTGGTACCCCTCCCCACCACCCAAGTACTTCAGGGGATGGGGGTGGGGTGGGATGTGGGAATAAAAATAAATATGAGTCAAGACCAGCACATCTTCAAATTAACAAACTGTAATTGTTTTCCCAAAGATACATTTTTTTCATACACATCCATCATACACTGTAACCAAAAAAAGCAGTGTACATGAAATAAGAGAAAATAAATTAAAAATCCATAGCATAGGTAAGGAGGCTCTAGTCTGGAGCACAGCTGAGTTTCCAGCAATATAAGGAGGCTTGAAAGTTTCTTTTATAAGAATGCCTGCTAGCAAGGGTTCCAGCCAGGTGGTTGGTTGGTCTGTAAGTCAGTCTTGAGTACTTGAAACAGTTCTGTGTGTGTTTTTTTTCCTTAGCGTTTAGAATAGCCATCATTGTCCTGCAATAGGCAGAGCTATCACGTCCAGGAAAAATGAGGGAGGGAACCACAGAGGCAGCGTGAGATCCAAATACAGCATTCAAAGGTAATTGGTCCAGTGGTGCCTGGGGAAGGAGGAGGGGAAGGACACTCCAGGGTTAGCCATCTTCCTTTGGGGGTGTGTACCAGCCTGCAAAAACACCAAACAAAACAGTCAGTGAGATGGAGGCTGAAGCCCACCCTCACAACAGCAATGACAGAAGACATCTTCAGGGTTACAGGCGAAAAGATCCTAGGAAGGGATTCCCAGCAAGCGGGGAGAGACAGTGTATGGGAAGCTGAGAAACTGCCAACCTGGAGATCATAAGGAAAGGGAGAATGAGGTGCCCAACCTGAGATGACAGAAGAGTGAGATGAGTTTTCTCAAAGGGCAGTCGGCAAGGGGAGCAGCACCAACCCTACAGGTGGCATGATGGTTGGTGCTGTTCTGGGAGAAGAGGAGGCCGTTAGCCACCTCCAGCCCTTCTTTGGAGAACAGGTGCAGGTGCTGTGTTAATGGGTGGTAAAGGCTCAGAAACCAAAAGAAAGGGTTCTTGCTATTTGGCTGCAAGTGAAAGCCTCAGGCCTGGCAAGTGTCCGAATCTCGAGTCCTGGCTCCAGCCTCACCGTTTTTTTCGTGGATCTGCACCAAGGACTTGTAGGACTGCTGTGCTCTTGTCAGACTGTACTGAGACTGGGGAGAGGAAACCACCAAATCAGGTCACAGCCAGCTGTGCCCTTACTGTCCCTCACCTTCCATAGGCTGCCACCACCCAGAGACCCAGAGTCCTGGCTCCCAGTAGTTTGCTCTGTTGACACAGTATCCTCCATCTGGAAGGTCCCTTTGGGGTGCAACGCCATAGCCTTCCCTTTCCAGACCCATACCCTCCCAGAAGACTTAGGATGCCTCTCAGACCAAAGCCCTTATCCTACTCCCACTGTGGATATCCCAGGCCTGCTCATCTGATGCTGCCAGCCCAGAGGCCTCATCCTCTCGGTCCCTGAAAGAAGGCACCTGGCCTGCTAGGGGCCCAGACTGTATGTGGCGCTGTCCCACAGTCCCAGGCCGGGCTCCTTACTTTGTTGGCTCCGAACTGCACTCGTGCTTTTCCCTTCACCAGTGTGGCACTGATCTGCATGATCACGGACTCTATTGAGTAGGCACTGCTCCAGCCCTGGGCAACAGGGAGGGACAAAGCAAACCAGTCAGAAGAGTTTTCAGAGAAACCTTGCACTTGTTCTCCGGCAAGCAGCTACATATACAGAAGGGCCCTTGCCCTTCACTCCGGAACAGCCATCACCTGCCTGCCTGGGTCAGTGGGTGAGGCCCTGCCCGGCAGGATGAAAGGGCCACACTGTGCCTATCACCCAACCCGTGGGGGGGGTGGGGGGGGTGGTGTGGGGGAGTAAAGCTCGGCCCAGCCCTGCCCACAGCAGCCTAGCCAAGAGCGAGACACACACTCACCTGTTTGGTGAGAAGTTCCATGCAGATGGCACCTCCGCCCAGAACATACCTGCAGAAGAAAGGTCAGTCAGTTGTGCCTGGCAAAAGCTCCACACCCCTGCCTTCCCCTCTGCAACAGGAGCCGCCCTCTGCCCTTTTGGAGCCACTCACCCTCCGGAGAGGACTGGAGAGACAACCCTGACAAACGGTGGGTCAAAGGGAAAGTTATCCTGAGAGAGAGAGACAGAGGCCACAATCAGGGAGGGGAGGCCAGTGTCCTCCACAGGACTGCGGGGCAGGGAAGGACACCTAGGCCAAGGCGGGAGGAACTAGAAAAGGAAACAGTCTTACTTTAAAGGAAAAGTTAAGTAGGATGAAGTCGGCTCCTTCTTTCTCTTTGAGGATCTGGAGATCGTTGTGCAAAGCGCTGTCCTGGTCAACTCTATGAAGCAACAAGTCTGGGCTCACACTCCTGGTCCCAGCTCAGGAGCCTCATGACAGCTCCCACACCCCTAGGCTAGCAGCAGAGGGACAAAACAGTGCCCACACTCGCTCCTGGGACCCTGAAACTAACAAGCTCACAGCACTGCCCTGGAGACTCCCACCACTCACACTAAACTTCCTTTCCAATCCCAGAGTCCCCACTCACTTGAGGAGTTTGACATTCCAATCATACAGACTGTCATTCACGAGTTCGACTGCATAGTTTCCTGAAAGGGAGGAGGAAGATAGGTGTTATTAGGACAGTCCAGGTGGTAAGTGGTCCCTCATACAGATCCCTTTCCCAGGCTGAGAGAAAAAAGATCGAAGGTTCTAAGAGGTTCACCCCAGATGGACATGCATCCAATCTAAACCATGGGCTTGAGGAGTTCCATTCTTGGCCTGGAAAGTTCACAAGCATTTGTATATCCCAAACCTCTCAGGGCCCATTACCACTATCATACATTTCTTTATGAGAAGCTCCAGTTCAGGCCCCTCTGAGGCAAACTCACCGCCTTTGAAACTCTGTGATCGGTATATATCCCTGAGCTCCTTCATCAGCCGGTCAGTGGCCTGCACCGAGCCAGACACTGCACCCTGCAAGGGAGGGAAGACAGAAACATCCCACAGTCATGGGGTTTGGAAATACGCACACTAGACCTTAGGGGCAGTGTGGCAGCCTGCCCAGGATTTTGGCAAGGATTAGGCACATCCATAAGCCACCAAAAAAAAAGGAGTTTACTCCCCAGACTGATACACCATGGCCTACCACCTCCCAGCCAGTGCCCACCAACCCCTTGGCTCAGCTTCTCCCTAGAAGGCACGTACATTTAAGTAATCTTGCCTCTGGTTCTTTTTAATTTTCTCTAGTATGGCCAAGTTTTCTTTTCCGATGCCATCATCTTCAGATTTCTTGCCCTCAGCTGGCTCTTCCTCTTTCATTTCATAGTGATCTAGGTCTTCTGTGTCCTGGAGGAGGTTTGGATGGGAGTGGGGTAGAGGAAGAAAGAAACCAACACAGGTTGTGGAGGCAGGCCATCCCCTTCAGTCCCGTTTGGCCTAGAGCTGCAAGTTAACACACGGTGGTCTAGCTAGCAGGCTAATGAACACGATACCCTTTCCTTTTCTGGAACAATTCCCAGTCCCATTCCCACCACAATCCAAATAACAAGGTCAATCTCTCCTCCTAGGCAGTTCTCAAGCAGCAGAACTATATGAGGACCCAGGGAAAGCAAGCAGGGGCTCAGCCCTCTTGTTCCCCAGACTGACCCTGCTCCAACCATCCCTAAACTCTCCCTTGGCAGCAGAAACTCTTCCTTAATTTATAGAAACTCTGGCTTGATGTTGTGACTCAAAGCTAAGGTTTCACCAGATGATTGTCGTACCCAGGATTTCTTGGCACTCCAAGTCTAAAGGAGAAACCTGGATCAGAAATGTGCCCTCCCTACAAGTGCAGGGCCCAAGTCAGGTGTGCAGAGGCACCCACTGCCAGGATGCAAATGAGGGAGGTCAGGTACAGAATTAGCCCCTATTCACCCTGCTCTAAGTGAGCAAGCAGCTCACTGTGCATGGGGGAGGGGGAGCCCACATCCAGGATTCCGCCCCCTCAGATGCTGGAGGGGTGGCGCAGAAGGCTGTCCACTGTCTGAGAGGAGGTACGTTTCATATATCACCAGCCCTTTCTGCATCTTAAGACTCTAATAAAGTCACAGAAGTTTCAGAACCCGGGTCGCTAATCCAATGCTAGGAAACAAAGCCATCAGTGTGATCTCCTCGCTCTGGCAAGACACAGTTAATACTAACCTTCTAATTATTACATTAGCTGCTGACATCTACTGAATGTTTATTATATCTCAGGTACTGTACTAGATGCTATTCACTGTAGCTCATTTAATTCTTACGGCCACCATGCCATTATTGTACCATTACCCTCATTTACAGATGAGGAAGCTGAGGTCTCCTGAGGTTAACTATCACGCCCCAAGTCATACAACTCTTTAGTAGAGCTCAGACGTGAATCAAATTCGGTCTGGCTCTGAAGGTCAAATTCTTAACCATTATGTTACATTCCAGAAAAGTATCCAAGTTTTTAGAGAACATATCAGATCATTTAGCACTTATCATGTACTGTATGGAGCATTTTACATGCAATGCCTCATTTAATCTTCAAGACAACCAAATGAAGTTGATGTTATAATCCTATTTTATAAATAAGGGGACAACAGCTTAATGAGATTAGGCAAAATTCTCCAATTAAGACAGCTAGGAGATACAGGATGTGAACTCAGGTCTGACTCCAAAGCCATCTGAAATAAACTGGCTGCTTGATTTACATAGACTTGCACTTCACTGTCTTCAGTGGTTGAATGTGGGTGCCCTGCCTCCTCTACTACACTGACTGCTCCTTCAGGTCACTAAACCCGTCCTTATTCCTCTGGGATTTTCCTCTCCCCAGTTCTATTCTGGAGCTCTGTATACAGTGGGTGCTCAATGCTGAGACTGAGCGAGCTTCCCGCCAGTGCCGCCTTAGGCAGCAAGCCTACCTCAGGCATCTCCTCATCTTCGTCTTCTGAAGACACGTCTTCCTGTGTGCACTGTGGTGGGGAGGGGAAAGATGGAGATCAGAGCCCCGGTGGCTTCCTAGAAGGCAGCCTCTGACCTAGTCCCCTGGGCTCCAGGTTTGGAAAACTGTGCGCCTGCCCATACTGCTGCCAGCCTCTCTACCGGCCAGATCTGAGTAGAAGCAACAGCCCAGGGAATGACTTCACTACCAGCCTATTATCCTCCTACCATATGCCAAAGAATCAAACAGAAGCAAAATGGCTGTTTCTGTCACCTACCTCACAAATCCCAGTTTAATTTTCCCAAGAACCCCTCCTTTACTCAATTGTCTCTAGACTGACATTGTGTTCTCAGTTCTTGACCAGGGGCCTGGGTCCCCAGTGGCCACCAACTACTACTGCTAGTGGTAAAAATTCCCCCCTTCCTCTTGTCATGAAGGATGCTGCCCATGAAAGTGAGCTTTGAGAGAGAGGTGAAGCTACTAGTGCCCCATTTAGCTAGATTCCCATCAGGAGAAGAAAGAGACCAGGAGTCACGAAATGTCTGTGTGTTTGGAGTGCGTAGAGGTGAAGAGAAACTACTACAGATTCATCTCAATTAACATGTGTTTATTGAGTGCTGTGTGTGAGGCAAGGCTGCACAACAGGGCCCCAAGCCCCTCCACTGCTCACCTGCTCTGCTGGCAAGGGCTGATCCAGCATCTCCACATCTGGATGCTGAGGGAGGTTATAGAGTTTACACAGGTCGGAGATGATCCTCTTCAGATGCTGTAATAGCTGGGGGTAGGAGACCACAGTGACATCAAATACTCCTTCCCCACCCCAATCTGGACTGGTGCATGGATCAACTCTTAGCTTAGATCCCATGTTGGCACCTAGTTCCCTAAACCTGACGGACCATGTGGCTGTGGGAAGGAGTTTACTGGACCAATCCTGGGGCTGGTGCAGGGCTCTCCCTCTGGCTTCAGTAAGCAATTCCTCTAAGAAGTCTGGCCCCAAATGTTGAGCCCACTGCACCATCCACTTTCCAGATACATCTCCCTTTCACAGGATGTCTCCAGGACATGGGCCTCATAGGAAGAAAATGCACCCCCACCCCAACAACCTGGCCCCCTCACCAGAGTATTCCCCTTCTTTATGTCCACCAGCCTCTCCAAGACAGCAGCCAAGTTAGGGTCATCGGACTCCACCGACCAGATGGGGGGCACAGCAGGGTATGACTCCTGAGGGGAAAAGAGCAGGGAGAGTGGTCAAGATGGAGGACTCTGGGAAAAGCTAGATTTTGCCTGCCCTCAGCTTCCCAAGACTTCTAGTCCCTCTGCTCGTCCCTCACCCCCATTACACACACATAAAAGCCCAGCTCAGCAGGTCAGTCTCTAACCAAGCAGCTTGCCAACAAATCCTAGACCAGCAGAAAAGGTCCCTGGAAGGACCTGGACCCTTTTCTTTCTTTCCTCAAGAGTAAACATCAGAGAAAGCAGCACAGCCAAACTGCTAACAGTGAGGGAGGCCTCCTATCTACTGTGCTGCCTATACAAGTTCCAGACTTGAAATTCTTCCACACCCAGCACAGCGTCCTCCAACCCTCCTGCTTTTCAAACTCCATAATCAGCTGAGGAAGGGATCGCCTCATCACAATCACACTGATGTGAAAAAAAGCAGAGGCTGCAGCTCACTTTCATTTTAGCTAGGGAAGGAGGAATAAAGACTAGATCATATCTCCAGAACCCAATAGTAAAACGGTAGCAGGAAGACTCTCCCCACCTCACTCCCAAGAGAACCCCTCAAAGGCCAACTCTCCCCACTTCTCCCTTGGGAACCTGCCACCTTCTTGGTCCAGGCGTAGGCTGTAGGGCTCCACATGGCAGGCTGGGAGAAAGAAGCCTACGCTGCTAACATTCCCAGCATTCCTGAGCCACAGTGCCAAATGCAGCCTGACCAGACTCCCCCTCTGCCCAAACCAAGGGGGCCAGTCAGGCCAAGTCTCCTCTATAGGGGCCACAGGGAGTCTCACTGAGAACCTTCTAAACTAACTTCCTTCCAGAGACAAAGACAGTAGACGGCCTCTGGCAACTGCAAGGGCAGCTAGAAGGGGGCAAACCTACCCTTAAGGAATTGGAAGCTTAATTCAGGAAGAAAATTAACTCTGGAGGTTTCCACGCATGCCACTTCTACGGGGGTCTTAGCTCTGCCATGGCTCTAATCATCAATGCTGGAGGAAAACAAACTATCAAAGATACTGGAGTCTTCACCTGACTAAGCCACACCTAGTCCTTCAATAATCTCAACTTTTTAGCAGGGAAAAAAGTGGGGGAGGGAAATGGGAGCAGACAGAAGAAATGGGACACACGAGTTTTGGTGGGGCACCATCCAACCCAAGCTGAGGCTTGCCTCTCCAAACCTCGACCTGGTTTGATGAAGGAAAGGGATAGGAAACAAGAATCATGTAAATTGAATTCAGGCCCCTAAGTGCCAGACAATTCACAAATCTGTCCTTCCCCAAACTACTGACATTTGCAGTCTGCCTGCCTGGATAAAGTACTGTCCCCTGGCTCCTTAACCAATGCTCCTAGCAGGGAGAACACTGTCACAGCGGGTAGTATGAACCAATGTAAGTGCCACACCATGCAGTAGCAGACATTCCCAGAGTATCAGAGGCGAGCCCTCTTCAAGGGACGTTTGAGGGTAGACTAGACAGGAGACATGTGAGGTGTCTCCTAGTCCAGCACGCCTAGGATGGAAAGACGTTCACTGGGGAGAAAAGGAACTGCTCCTACTCAGAATAAAACGGACAGCCCTAGACAGCACCATCATTACCAGGAAAGGCAACAACCAGGGCAACTGGAAACATCCACAGGGAACAGGAGGGGAGTGGCAGATCTGCTACCAGCTGGGGCAAAAGGAGGAGAGTTAGAGGTTACACCAGAATAAAAGGGAATCGAAACAAGAGGAGTCAGTGAGCTGCAAACTATCACTTCGTAAAACTCAGAAAGCAAAGAGGGGCTGCATGAGAGACGCCTGGGCAGGGATCCCACAGGTGGTAACGTCCTAAGTCAAAGGTACTACTGAGAAAGGGGCATCGATGAAACGTGCCGAGTTCCAAGCGAGGTCCTTCCAGCTGAGGTCAGTGCAGAGGCCTGGAACCTTGAGATGAGAGTTAAGGGAAGGAAGGGGCATTGCTAGGTGACAACGTAAAGTCGTGAAGTAACCAAAAGGACCCAAAATCATAAACCTTGGGGTGTGGGTGGGTTAGTGGAAAGGGGCAGTCGAGGCGCCATATGTCGGGGTGTCCCTCATTACGAAGGGTCAATGGTAGAGATTCTGGGTGCACGGCAGAACCTCAAGCGGCAGAAACAAGTGTAACCTGAAGAGAAGGTGCCGAACCCAGAGAGGGGATTCGGCCTCCTTGGTCCTTTGAGAGCAAAAAACTGTACAGGGCGATCCTGAGTCCCTGACAAGGGGCCCCCGGAGAGGCGCAAGCGAGGGGGTCCTCACCGTGATGTTGCAGTGGATGCGGACGGGATCCCCAGGCACCGACCCCCGTGGGGGGAGATGCGGTCCGGGCGCGGCCCCCGCCCCGGCCCCTCCAGCCCCAGCCAGCAGGAACTCGCAGCTCAGCTCGTCCAGGCAGGCGCTGGCAATGCGGAAGCGCTCGTGGCCGCGGTGGAAGATGGACTCGAGCAGCTTCAGCTCCCGCCTCAGGCAGGGCCCCGGCCCCGGGCCCCCCCCTGGGCCGCCCCCGGCCCCCGGCGCCGCCCCCTGGCCCCCCAGCTGCTGCCCCGGCCCCGGCTGCTGCTGCCCCTGCGGCTGCGGCTGCTGCATCCTCCGCTCCGCTCCGCTCCGGGGCCGGCGGGCCGGGAGCCTCCGGCCTCCGCTCCGGGCTGCCGCCGCCGCCGCCGCCGCCGCCGCGGTCCGCACTTCCTGATCCCCCCTTCGCCAAGATGGCGCCGCCGCCACCTCCGGGACAGGGCCCCCCCCCTCCGCTCGCCGGCCCCCCCAGCCGCCGGAAGCCGCGCGCCCCTCCTCCTCCTCCTCCCCGGCGGCCACGCCTCCGTCCCCCCTCACGTGACCTCCCCGCGCTGGCCTCCTTCACGTGACCTCTCCCTCTTTCCCGCCCCCTCGTTCTCGACTGCCACCCTCGACATGTGACCCGGGGCTTCGGGCTAGCGGCTTTCAACGCCTCAGTGCGTGTTTACGTACATCGTGCGTGCGTGCGTGCGTGCGGCGACTCTCGCCGGCGCTCCCCTCTCACGTGACCCGGCGCCGCGTGCTCCCAGGGCCTCCTCGCGCGGGACCCTGCTTCCTTCCCTGGGCCCCTGTTCTGCGCCCCCGAGCCGCGGCGAGCGTGCCGGCCCTCGGTGGGCCGAGAAGGAAGAGGGGGCCCGCCGTCGCCGCTGGGCCGTGTTTATCCTGCGCCCCACGCTGCTTCTTGGCGCAGGGCTCCCGAGCCTCCCCCCGCCCCGTGGGAGTGGCATGCTCTGTTTGCACATGAATGAGGGGCCTGTGGTGGGGGAAGGAGCCACCGACCCCGTTCCGAGAGGCTTGGATTCTCGTCCCAGCCCTGCCGCTTCGGCTATGTGACCTTGGGTTAACCCCTTCCCCCTGAGCCTCAGTTTCCTCATCTGTACAGTGACTCTGATGAGGGTAATGCCTGCTTTGCCTACTCGCGAGGATTCGATTGGAGGAGACCGTGAAGTGTCCTGGGATAGATGGCTGGTCAATTGTGTATGAATCGTAGTGGAAAGCTGACTCGCCCCACAGTTCTGGACGAGGTTGGGGGAGGGACGGCATGGGCTTCCCCGCGGGGTCGCGGAAGGAGCGAATCTCTAGTCTAAACCATTAACCTGGCACTCAGATGGCAGGACACGAGTTCGGGCGGACCACATTCCGCGTCCCAAGCCTGAGCGGCTAACACCTTGTCGCAGTGGTCCTGGCATTGCCCGGAGTAGACGGTAGTGCCTCCGGGCCCTCGCTAGGTGGCGCTATCACAAAGGACAAAGCTGGCTGAGGTTCCAGACACCAGGAGCTGGCGTTCTTCTGCCAAGGGCAGGTGTTAGCCTGTGGTAGGGCCTTCTGAATTCCGCCTGGCCAGCTCGCTGCTGGAGCAACTGGCCTGACTGCCATCTTCTTGTCCCACTTGGACTGAAATGAGTTAACGTTTGTTGGAAGCTGAGTGTGCAGCTCGGTGCTCCGTACTGGGCTGCTCATTAATGTAGTCAGTGATGGTTGATAAACGCCTTTGGCTAAGTTGTTCTCTGGATATTTAAAGATGATTGAGATGTGTTCCTGGTCCTCCTGGGGCCATTTAGCTCCTTTGGGGAGACGAAACAGTTAGCTACACGGCACCTTTGTATCTGTATGTGCAAGTTGGTAGCATAAAAGGCTGTGGTAAGAATTCCCATTTTTTGAACACTTTCTGAGCCAGTGTATCCTGCAAATATTTCTAAGCCCCCCAACAACATTGCAAGGTAAGCATTTTTATCCCTGTTTTACAAGTGGGGAAAAGGAGCGACTACTGCCGGATATACAGCTGGTAAGCAGAGTTCCTGGGCATGTCTCCTAAGCCCACACCCTTCTACCTCGCTCTGCCTTCCTCCCGTGCTTTCTCAAGAGGTTTTCACATGTCACTGGACTCCAGCCCTTACCCAAGAAACCCACAAATGCAGTCCTTTGGAAGATCCTGAACTCCATATTTTGTAAAGGTTTTTAATTAGAAGAAAACAACATGATGAGAGAGTCCTACAATGTTGCACAAACTCCAAGTCTCAAATGAAGAAACTCAAACATCGTGGTCACTGGGATGAGGTCTGTCTGTCTCTTTCTCTGCTAGTCTGTTCAGCATTTCAGCTTTCTGACTGGGAGAGCCCTCTGGTATGTAGAAGCCTGGTGTGGCGTCATATCTGGTGTTCTGCTGAAATGTGGAGAGCAGGGGCATTAGAAATGGAAAGGAAGTTATGGATATATTCATTTAATGAATACTTGGGTGCTGGAGAAGCAAGAGTGAGTAAAACAGAAATCCCTGCCCTCCTGGAGCTTACATTCTATTGGGGGAAACAGACATGATAAAGGCAGGGTCTACAAAGCCAGCTGACTCACTGGATGTGGGAGAAGATCAACAGATAGTTACTGAGCATCTACTACATGTGAGGCACGGGGGATGCAGCATTGAACAGGACAGACCTAGTCCTCACCTTTTCTGTGTGTTCAGCCTGGGAGAAAGTCAGACACACAATTGCAATTATGGTGAGTGCCTCAAAGCAGAACAAGGCTGGGGATCGGGGAAGGCGTCCCTGAACAAGTAACATGCTAAATTCTGAAGAATAATAGAATTACCTAAGGAGGAGGAAGGGCCAGACACTGTCCCAGGCAGAAGGGGCGGCATGTGCAAAGGTTTTGAGGTAGGACCGTGGCAACTTGGAGGAATGGGAAGAAGGCCTGTCTCTAGAATGAGGGAGAGAGAGCGATACAGGTAAGGTAGGCAGGGGTTAAATCTTGGCAGATACTCAAAACCATGTTTAGGAGCTTGGGCTTTATTTTAAGATCAAGGAAGATTGAAAGATCACTAGAATTTTGAGAAGCTCTGGAAGCCTGGGTAACTAATAGTGGTAGCACTAAAGAGAATAAGACTTCCTAAAGGAGAGCTGAGTTTTGTGGGAAAGGTGGAGAGTTGGGTTATGAACATATTGAGTGTGTGGAGGGAGGAGGCGATGTGTGACATTCTCCTGGAGACATCCAGTGGGTGTGGGTTCTGAGTTCAGGAGAGAGGCAGAGCCATGGTGTTAACTGGAGAGTCGGCTATAGCTGGCCTTTGACTTGGACCATAAAGGGGGCAGCACAGCTGAGTGGAAAGAGCATGGACTGGAGAATCAGACAGAACTGAGCTTGGCTTTGAGCTCTTCTGCTTTGCTAGCTATCTGACCTTGGAAAAGTTATTTAATTTCCGTGAAACTCAGTTTCCTTGTCTGTAAAGTGGGTATGATACTCTCTGCCTTGCAGCGTGGGTGTTTGTGCTGGTTTGGATGAAATGAGATATGTAAAATGATTAACACAGTGATGGGTGTAGAGTATACTGCTCAGCAAATGTTAACACTACTACTGCTATGATGATTGTTACTACTACAAAGTCAGGAGGCCCTGACCATTCAATACACATTTTTGGGGCTTTGCCACATGTCAGACTCTGGTCTAGGTATGAATATATACAGCAGAGACAGGATCCCTGCTCCATGGCACTTACATTATAGTGCAAAGAGTCATATAATAAACAGATGAATAAAATAACCAGAAGAGTACCAGACTGGTAAGTAGATGCAAGAAATTAAGGTAGGGTCATGTGGGAGAGAATGACTGGGGGTTAAAGTCCAGTAGTCAGGGGAGGTCTTCTAGGGAGGCAGTGTTTGAGCTGAGATCTGATGAGGAGAAGGCAGGCCTGGGAGGGACTAGGGAAGAGCATCTAGGCAGAGGGAGTAAGAACCTCAAAGACCCTGAGTGAGAACAAAGGTGGTATGGTCGAGAAGGAGGAAACTAATGATATACTGGCTGAGAGCATGGACTTGGAACCCCAGCTCTGCCAGCTGTTAATGGTGTGACCTTGGGCAAGTTCTTAGCCTGTTTGTCCTTCAGTTTCTGCATCAGTAACACGGAGATCATAATAGTACCTACCTCATAAGATTGTTGGGAGGATTAAGTGAGATAACACATGAGAAGTGCTTAGAACAGGGCACATAGTAAGAGCTTGGTAGAGGATCAGCATAGCTTGAGTCTAATGAAAGGGTGGTGGTGGGGGGTAGGAGATGAAGCCAGTGAAGAAAGCAGGGGCCATATATGGAGACCACAGTAAGTTATCTGGGTTTTATTCAAAGTTCAGTGGGAAACCATTGAAAGCTTTTAAGCCATGAGTGGCATGATCTGATTTTAAATCTTAAAAGATCCTTCTGGCTGTTCTATGGAAAATGGATTGTAGGGATTTTTTTTTTTTTTTTTTTCTCCAAAAGGACATGTGTTATCAGAGTGAACAGATGCCCCTGTTGGGGCAGAGTGGGCAGCCTTCTCCTTTGACTTGCTCCCAGAAGCATAGCATTCTGTGACTGACTCAACAAATAGTCCTGAGCGCTTATGCTCTGCCAGGAACTGTAGTGGGCCCTGCGGGTGCAGAGACGAATAAGATACAGTCCCTGTGTAGAGTGGCTGGTCTAAATCCTGGCACAGAGGAGGGGGGTCCTTATATGACAGCTGACACTCATTTTGTCATTTCTTTTTTAAGATTTTATTTTTCCTTTTTCTCCCCAAAGCCCCCTGGTACATAGTTGTGTATTCTTAGTTGTGGGTCCCTCTAGTTGTGGCATGTGGGTTGTGACCTCAGCATGGCTTGATAAGCGGTGCCATGTCCGCACCCAGGATCTGAACTGGCGAAACCCTGGGCTGCCGAAGCGGAGCGCGTGAACTTAACCAGTCGGCCACAGGGCCGGGCCCCCTTATTTTATCGTTTTTGTTGTATGTCTTATTCCTGCCCTCAGGAGCACATGGTAATGGATGAACTGGAGCCAGATAGCATCAACTGTAATACAGTGTGACAAACGCAATAACAGTGGTCAAGAAGGGTGATAGTGGTCAGGATTAACTTCCAAGAAAGAATGTGAAAGTAGAAGTAACTTAGATGGAAGTAGGGGGACATTCTGAAAAAAGTAGGCCCTAAAGTAGAAGAGGTCGGGAAGAAAGGCCTGAGACAAAGGAAGAGGGACTTAGTAGAAGAGAGGAAGAAGATGAGGAGAGGGCTCAGTGTAGGCAAGATTGTAGAAATCTTGGCGGTTGGTGCTTTAGCCTGAGGCCCCAGAGTAACCTTGAGAATATAGATTCTCCTGGAGGTCAATTTAGCAATAAATAATTAATCAAGAAACTTCAGGGACCGGCCCCATGGCCCAGTGGTTAAGTTCCCACGCTCCGCTTCGGCAGCCCAGGGTTTCGCTGGTTCAGATCCTGGGCATGGACATGGCACTGCTCGTCAGGCCACATTGAGGCGGCGTCCCACATGCCACAACTAGAAGGGCCCACAACTAAAATACACAACTATGTACTGGGGGGATTTGGGGAGAAAAAGCAGCTGAAAAAAAAAAAGATTGGCAACAGTTGTTAGCTCAGGTGCCAATCTTTAAAAAAACAAACAAACTTCAAAACCTTTGAGCCAGCAGTTTCACTTGGAAATTATTAAAGGTAAGTGCAAAAATTTATCTGCAATGGAATACTATGCAGCTGTTAAAAATAGTTATCAAAGAATACTTACTGGTATAGAGAGATGTTTGAGAAATAGTAAATGGAAAAGGAAGGTTACAAAGGTATATTACAGTGTGCTTTAAAAAATAAAATGTACTCGATTTAGTTATGTATCCAACAGAAATACATATGTTTATACACCAAGAGCATGAATGAGAATGTTCATGACAGTATTATTTTTAATAGTCCAAAATAGGGAACAACCCAAATATCTGTCAGTGGTGGAATGGATAAACGATGATAGAGTCATACAATGGAACACTCTACAGCACTGAAGATGAGTGAACTACAACTACATTCAACAATGGCCATAATTCTCACTAATGCAGTGTTTAAAAAGACGCAAAAGATTATGATTCCATTTATATCAAATTCAGCAGGCAAAGTTGATCTATGATGTTAGAAGTCAGAATAGTGGTTACTTTTTTTCAGTCATTTTTTTTAATTGTGGGAAAAGACACATAGAAAATTTACCATTATATACATTATAACCATTATAAAGTATACAATTCAGTGGCATTCAGTAATTCACAATGTTGTGCAACTTTTACCTCTATCTAGTTCCAGAACTTCAAGCAGTACCCATTAAGCAGTCCCCCCCGATTTCTACCCTCTTCTCCAAGATATTACTTTTTTAAAACTTTTTATTGAGATTATGATAGTTTACAACATTGTGAAATTTCAGTTGTACGTTGTTTGTCAGTCATGTTGTAGGTGCACCCCTTCACCCTTTGTGCCCACCCCCCACCCCACCTTTCCCCTGGTAACCACTAATCTGTTCTCTTTGTCTACATATTTAACTTCCACATATGAGTGAGGTCATACAGAGATTGTCTTTGTCTACCCCAAGATATTGCTTTTGAAAAGGAGGGAATAATGATTAGGAGGGAGCATATGGGGATCTTCTGGATATTGGTAATGTTCTACTTTTTTTTATCTGACTGGGAGTTATATGTCTGTTTTCATGTTGTGAAAAAATATCTAGCTGTGTGCACTTAGAATTTATATACTTTTTGTATGTTATATCTAAGTACACATAAGTTTGGATACATATATATAAATTTGGATATATGTATATATAAAGAGCTAACAGTTATTTTTGTTCTAGGAGGTAGGATTATGAATCTATTTGGTACCTACTTTGTTTTGCTAATTTGTGTTTTCCAATTGTTCTTCATAAATATGTATTACTCTGGTAATAAAATTTTTTAATTTAAAATATCTTAAACGAAGGAAAATAACATTGATTGTAATGCCTTTCAGGAGAAAATGTTCCTTACCATCAGAAGCAATGGGAGTGTCCCAACAAAACTTTGCCTGGTCACTCCTTTGCCTCAGGGCTGGTCCTTCTCTGTCCACGCATCACCCTGCCTCGTTCCAGATCGGTCCTCTCTCCCTGGCTGCCATTCTTGCTGGTGGACATGGAAGCAGTGTGTGTGGGAGGCAGGAGGGTGGGAGGGTGTTCCAGCTGTCCTTGGCCACTGGGTGGTTGTGCTCAGAGGACTCACTCCCTGCAAGGCTGGAATGAAGCTTGAGGTAAAAGCTGGGGATTTTGAAAAGAGAAGGTAGAAGCCAAGATGAACAGGCTGCCCAGACTGGCCTGAAGGGAGCATCTGGGAGCAACCAAGGGCTTCAAGCAAGCAAGTGACCCTCTAGTCGGTCAAACCAGAGACAAGCAACCACTCCAGAGAGAGATTTTCATAAAAGAAGATTTTTACAGCCTTCCTCGAACACCCAGCATCCACCAAAAGAGGGAAATACCAAGTACTAACTACATGTAAAGCTCCCTGCCCCTCTCTTTTAGGAGTTTGAAATGCCTTTAAACCCTTGTCTTATTGGCTTTCTCATCTTTCAAATCTCAATTTTCATCTCCATTATTAACCTGTCCCTCCTCTGTGTTTCATAGCACCTCATTTATATCTCTACTAGAGCAGCCAATACATTGTGTAATAAGTCTTTGCCACCGAACTGTGATCTCCTTAATAGGTAGGACTGGGCCTTTTTGATCACTGCTTCGTCAACACCTATACAATTCCTGGCAAACAGTAGATACCCAAATGTTGATCTGAATTGTTGAAGGTAGGTCTTCTTCCTGCCTTTGACCCTGTCCCCAAGTGGAGTGACTGCCCACCTTCCTTCCCTTTTCCTTAAGGCTTTTATTCTCTACTCCTTTCCTTGATTCCAAATCTTCCTTAATCCTTAAGAGCTTATTACATGTTTTTCTCATGCACGTGCCCTGGAGCTTGTGGTGTAGATTTATGCCCATGTCCATGTGCATTATGGAGCCTGTAGTTATCCCACTTTCTCTCCAGTCCTTTTCTGGTACTTGTCCTGTTTTTCTCCCTCAATTTCGGGAACTGAGGATATGTTAAATAAGTTGCTTTTAGCTGAGCTTTTGGAGAAGAGTTTCCCCCTACGTGTTAAAAGATGTCAGTCTTGTATGAGCCCTTTTCCTTATTTGTTGAGCCCTCACCATATGCCAGGCACTGTGCCGGATCATGATCCAGCAAGAGAGGCAGCCACCCCCTTAGACGGATTTGTTTATTCATTGGCCAGCCTCTGGAAACATGGAGCAGGGCACCTTACCTGGTCCTTGGTCAGGCATAGCTTCCTTGAGGAACAGACATTTCTGCCAAATATTCAAAGTTAAGAAGAAGGTGGTTGAGGGGAAATGGTGGATAAAAAGAGCCAAGGGAACAACATGTCTAAAAGCCCTTGAAGTATGGAGGATGGGAGAGACAGAATGTTCAAGGATCTTAAAGACATTGCCAATAGTTAGAGTATGTGGAGCTGGGGGTAGTGGCCTAGATGAGATTGAAGAAGTAGGCAGAGGTGGAATAAGACAGACCCTTGATGTATGAGAAGGCTGCTTTAGTCAGGAATCTTTTGGTTGAAAGTGACAAAAATCCACCTAAGAAAAAAGGGAAGCCTTTATTGGCTCAGAAGCTAAAAGTTCAGGGCTTTCAAGATCAAAGATGTCATTGAGTTTTGACACCTCTCTCTCTGTCTCATCTTTGCTCTCCTTTGTTAGCTTGATTCTTGGACTAGCCTCTGTGAAATGGTCCTCTGATCGCCCTTGTCACACAGAAGCCAAAGACTAGAGTGGAAGGAAATGGGGGTAAAAAAGGCTAATTGATAAGGGCCACTTATCTTCCCACTCTTGAAGGTGGCCTTCTTTTCAGGCCATGTCCAGATGTCCCCACCTTGGACCCCCTGGAGGAGGGCAGGAAGCTTGGCCTTTTAGGGAGTTTACAGAGGTCGAGAAGGGGACAGGGAAGGGGATCCTGTTTCCAGACTCCAAAGCTGTTTGCTTTCTTAAAATAGCAAACCCACAGCACACCCCGCCCCACCATCTCTTTCTCTAAGGGCCTGAAATGCATTTTGTGGGCTGCATTCTCAGCCTTCCCGAGAAGCAGGATCATTTAGGTTTGGTAAGAGAAAAAGAGGAGGGCGGGAACCCAGAAACTCCTCCGCACTCCCGCCCCCTCTTTCTGGCCCTCGGCCCCCCTGTACTAAGCGGATCCTGACCTATTTGTCTTACTCGCGCTGTTTCCTCCCGCCCCTTCTCAGACCCCTCCAAGTCCTGCCCCAACTTTGAGGCTTCAGAACTCTTCTACAGTCCCATGAACCGTCCTTCTGCCGCCTCACGCACGCCCTAACTAAGCGGGACCAGCAGAAGAATATCCCATCCCAGGACCCACTTTTTTTCTGGGATCTGGCGCTTCCGCCTCCGGGGCGGAGACTCCTCCCCCTCACCATCCCAATTGTATTCCCTGGAAGAGCGGCCGGAAAAGCCTCCGCCTGTTCACACCGGGATAAGCGACAAGCTGGTTCCTTCTTGCAGTCCGCTCCTGGCGCCCCAGGCCCCGGCACAGCCGCACCGAAGGCCGCGAGCACCACCAGGGCCCAGCTCCAGCCGAGCGCAGCGGCGCGGGAGCGGCTTCAGCACCACGGACAGCGCCCCGCCCGCGGCCCTCCCGCCCGCGGCGCGCTCTGGCTTCTCTAGGCCGGGCGGCGAGCTATGCTGGAGGCATGGCCCTGCGCTACGGCCCCGTGGCGCTGCTCCTCGGCTTTGGCCTCCTCGGGCTGTGCTCAGGTAAGGACATGTTGCCGAGCTATCTCACCTCAGTTAGGCTCGACGGTGGAAGGGAGGGATTCCTAGAGGTGGGGGAATCTGCCGGGGGTCGGGAGAGACCCCTGGGACTACAGGGAGCACCTAGGAGAATGAACTGGGAGGAGGGCATACCCGAAGGAGTAAGTGCTGCAAGGAAGAGATGGAAACGGCAGTGGTGGTGGGGAGGGTGGGCACAGAGAGGAAGGAGGGAGGCGATCTCCCCCGGCTTTCTAGGGTGGCAGGAGGGCAGACTCTGATTGTGACTGAGATGCCGTTTGACTTCTTGTGAAACATTATCTCAAGAAATCTACCTGGTTCAGCACCCTCTCTTGGCTCTCCATCATTTCCTGGCCCCATATTGGGCTCCTAGTTCTGCTCACTCCACAGGGGCAAGGCAGGAAGGGGAGAAGAGACTTCTCAACTCTCTTGTAGGGTAGGACAGGAGACTTGGAAGGGAAGAAGCTCTGGCAGGCGGAGGGCCAGGGGGGAACTCTCTGAGGGGGTGGAATGCGTTTGTGCAGAGTTGCAGAAGAAGATAGATTGTGTAGAGGGGTAGGTACAAAGGGAATGTACAACTCAACGAGCTTTCACACCTACATGCCATCTCATGGGAGGTGGGCTCCTGTGTGTGTGGAACTTGGGACTATATTTATGCCCTCACCCACAGCTCAGGCAGCCCAACTATTCTACTCCAACCCAGTGCCTTTGAGGGGAAGTGTGGGGTCACAGCCACAGTCACATGTGTAGGCATAGAATGTCACTTGTACACATAGGTGGGCACTGACTGAGGAGGAAACCTGTGTAGTGGGACACAAATAACTTCCCCTTTCACCACCCTCCAAAACCTTCTGTGAATCAGAGGTATCGTCTAGGAGAAGCCGTGGAAACAAATCTCAAGTCTTAAAACCACCTTCTGAAACCATGCAGGAAGAGCAGGTCTCCACTAATCCTTGCAGAATGGGTTCTTAGTCTGGAGGCTTCTCTGGGTGGCTGTCTGGGCTCCTCGGTCAGTGACCTCAGAGAGGGGCTTTTCTCTGGGGGCCTCCATGGGGTAACCTAAGCATTTTGCTGTGTCCTTAGGGATGGTGCAGTGGGAAGCTACAGCCCCTCCTGTTTGCGCCTGGGTTGTCCCACTTGCCTAAGGGGTGTGGGATTCCGAGTGGGCCTTCCTTGCCTACTTACTTACCTCTTCCCCCCTCCCCCGACCCCATCCCCTTGCCTAGGAGTCTGGGGTACGGACACGGAGGAGCGGCTGGTGGAGCATCTCCTGGATCCTTCCCGCTACAACAAGCTTATCCGCCCAGCCACCAACGGCTCTGAGCTGGTGACAGTACAGCTCATGGTATCACTGGCCCAGCTCATCAGTGTGGTGAGTGGGGGTCCCAGACTCTGCCCAGCCGATGAAGTCAGCACAACGGGAATGTGTTCACGTTCGCGCTTACTCCTCTGGAGCCGTCGAGGCTTAGGGAGGTGTGGGAGGGACCACGGGTGGTTGTACTGTGCCTATAGTCTGGGGGCCCTTCTCAGCAGCTTCTTTCTTCACTGCAGCATGAGCGGGAGCAGGTCATGACCACCAATGTCTGGCTGACCCAGGTGAGTGTGCTCCTCCTGCTTTTCCCTCATTTAATCTCCTCAAGACAAGCAGAAAGATATAGACTTTGGAGTCCTAAACAACTGGATTCAAATCTTGGTTCTTCCACTCACATGCTCTGTGACTTTGAACATGTTAAACTCTGCAAGATTCCTTTTCTCATTTGTAAAATGTAGATTCTAATACCTTCCCTTGGTTGTGCAAATTAAATGAGAAAGTACCTTATGAGCCATATTTGCTGGGCAGAGAAGTCACTGTGGGGAGGCGATGGCTTTTAAAAGCTTCCTCATGCCAGATGGGCCCCTCTTGTCCCTGTCCTTGACCTTGAGCCCCTCCCAGGGCAGAGGTTGGTGCTGCCTCCCTCTCTCCCTTTCCCAGGAGTGGGAGGATTATCGCCTCACCTGGAAGCCTGAGGAGTTTGACAACATGAAGAAAGTTCGGCTCCCTTCCAAACACATCTGGCTCCCAGATGTGGTCCTATACAACAAGTAGGTGACCGTGGAGAAATGAGAAGACTGGAGGAGACCATGGGAGTGTTCAGGGAGGGAAGGGGTCTTGGGGAAAGTAAATTAGCTCATGCCAGGGGAGAGAAGGCACTTTTCATTGGCACAGACACAGTCACTACCCAGACAGACAGACCCAAACCAGTGAGGTATAATGTGGATGGCCAAGGTGACTGGGGCCGTGGCCAGTTCCCTCCCGTTCAGTTAGGAGTCCCAGTGTTTGGAGCTACAGTGGGATACACACGAGGATTGACAGCCCCCAGTGCCTAAACTGATTCAGGAATTGGCTTTCCTCGAGGCTTGGGCAGGATCAAAGAACCTGGAGGTCCCAGCTTCTTCTCCAGCTTCCATCCCCTCTCCTGCAATAATCCCTCTTTACTTCCAAGATCCAAAACCACTGGTGGGACCATCTCCCGCTCCCACCAGCCTCTGCCCCACTCCATTGCTTGGGGCTCCTCACTCTGTCCTCCCTGGTTCCTCCAACTTCTCCACTCTCATGTGGAGCAAGCAGCTTACATAATGCATGACAAGTAGCAAACATATCCATCCAGGTCTTTGTTGTCGTTGTCACTGCCCTCCCCCCACCCCCCACCCCCATCCACCCTCTTGTGTCTCTGAGGGGCCTCACGGGCCTCCTGGTCAGGACACCTCGTCTCCCCACCAACCCACCCAGATCCCCTTCTTACTCAATTCCTGCTCCACCTCCCTAGACTCCTGAATTATTACCCTCCCACCCGGGTTTCCCCTACCCTTACCTCACTTTGCCTTTCCTCTCCTCCCACTCAGGGCTGGGGTGATGGGTGGGGGTGGGGGGGTGGGGGGACGCTCAGGCCAGGGCTGACTGTGCTTATCCCTCGGCAGTGCTGACGGCATGTACGAGGTGTCCTTCTACTCCAATGCCGTGGTCTCCTATGACGGCAGCATCTTCTGGTTGCCGCCTGCCATCTACAAGAGCGCATGCAAGATTGAAGTAAAGCACTTCCCATTTGACCAGCAGAACTGCACCATGAAGTTCCGCTCGTGGACCTACGACCGCACCGAGATTGACCTGGTGCTCAAGAGTGACGTGGCCAGCCTGGATGACTTCACGCCCAGTGGTGAGTGGGACATTGTGGCGCTGCCAGGCCGGCGCAATGAGAACCCGGAGGATTCCACTTATGTGGACATCACGTACGACTTCATCATCCGCCGCAAGCCACTCTTTTACACCATCAATCTCATCATCCCCTGCGTGCTTATCACCTCATTAGCCATCCTTGTCTTCTACCTGCCGTCCGACTGCGGTGAGAAGATGACGCTGTGCATCTCTGTGCTGCTGGCGCTCACCGTCTTCCTACTGCTCATCTCCAAGATCGTGCCGCCCACCTCCCTCGACGTGCCGCTTGTCGGCAAGTACCTCATGTTCACCATGGTGCTCGTCACCTTCTCCATCGTCACCAGCGTGTGCGTGCTCAACGTGCACCACCGCTCGCCCACCACGCACACGATGGCTCCCTGGGTCAAGGTCGTCTTCCTGGAGAAGCTGCCCACGCTGCTCTTCATGCAGCAGCCGCGCCACCGCTGCGCCCGCCAACGCCTGCGCCTGCGGCGGCGCCAGCGCGAGCGCGAGGGCGCGGGTACCCTGTTCTTCCGCGAAGCCCCGGGGGCCGACTCCTGCACCTGCTTCGTCAACCGCGCCTCGGTCCAGGGCCTGGCCGGGGCCTTCGGGGCTGAGCCCGCGCCGGCAGCCGGCCCCGGGCGCTCCGGGGGGCCGTGTGGCTGCGGCCTCCGGGAGGCGGTGGACGGCGTGCGCTTCATTGCGGACCACATGCGGAGTGAGGACGACGACCAGAGCGTGAGTGCGGCGCGGGGCTCGGGCGTGAGATGCGGGGGCTACAAGGCCCTCGGGATCTGGAAAGCCGCGGCGTTGTGTAGACACGCAAAGCTATAGGAGTGCGGGATGCGGCAAGCGCGAGTCCAGCCTGGTGCTGAGGGCGTGGGCGCTCGCTTGGGTTCTCGATTGGCTTCCGGGAGGTGCCGCCTAAGTTGGAGTCGGTACAGAACGACCTTGAGGCTTCCTGAGGACTAGTATCCGGGGCGAAATGCCGCAGCTGGGGCATTTTAGCGCTGGGGGGGCGGCCAGGAAGGGGAGGAGGCCTTCTGGGTTTGCAGTCAGCCTGTGGCCGTGACCCCGAGAATCCCTCCCCACTGCTTGTATTCCCAAATTCGAGTTGTTAATCTGCAGCTCTTAGCACAAACGGCAATGAGTCCTCTGTGCCCCCCAAGGGGGACAAAATTGAGGGCAGTAGAAGGTGTGTGGGTGGGATGAGGGTGGGGATTTAAGAGGTTCCATGAGCCCAGTTGAGGTGGAGGGGACAGAGTCCCAAATCAATAACCCTTTTCTGCTCCCGGGGTCCCCGGGGATGGCCTCCTGAAATATTTATGGGGGGGGGGGGAGCAAGTGGAGGCCAGGGCTTCCTAGACCCTCCCCCCAGCTTTCTGCACACGCAGCTCTTTCTGCAGCGGCTCCCCAGAAGGGACTCGTTGAGCTCTGAGCCAAGGGTTGGGGAGGAGGCATGATGGGTTGACATCCTCTCACCTTGGGCTGTGGTTGGCGGCCCCACGCCTGGGTCAGTCTTTGGCTGCCTGGCTGGTTCCAGGCTGTGGCTCAGCTGTTGCCATGGTGACTGGCCAGGTTTCTGCTGGGACATGGGGATTCCATTTTGGGGGTGAAGAAGGACAGGCTCCTGTTTAGGAGGGGGCTTCAAAGCCTGAAATTTTTGTTCCCTGGAAGTGCAGGATATCAGGCTGGAGCTGGGGCTTTGGCTAGGGAGCAGGTTATGGTCCTGATGTCGAGGAAGAGGGAGACTGAGGCTGGAGGAGATGGGGCAGGAGGCGTGGAGGCGGCTGAGGCCAAGTGGGAGATGCAGGGGGTGCAGGGGCTCAGCCCAGCTACGTCACTGCCTCCACGTCCCTTGCTGCAGTCTACTCATGTAATGTGCATTTAGTGAGCTAGGTGCCGCAGATGCAGTGACCTACTTGAACGCTACACAGGCATCTCAAACTTAACATGTCCAAAACTGCATGCTTGATCTACATCCCCGCCACCAACTTCATCCTCCTCCAACCTCCCCATCTTTTAGCAAATGACATCACGATCCTCTACCCAATGGTTCAGACCAAAAACTTGAAGTGATCCTTGATTCCTCTCTTTCTCTCTGACCTCCCCCACCATCCAAATCATCAGAAGTCCTGTCCTGTGGGCGCAATCTCCAGAATAATTCTCAGCTTCATCCTTTCTTCACCATCTCCACGTTCCCCCCCGGGCTGTAGGCCTCCATCAGCTCTTGCCTGGACCAGGACAGAGACTCCTAATGGCCTCCCTGATTCAGCTCTTTGCTCCTCCATCCAAATAGACCGTGTCTCCTTCTCAACTTGTGCCTTCTCCCCCTCGCTCAGGTCACTGGCTTATCTGCTCCACTGTTCTGAGCGAGGTAAGCTCTCTCCTGTCTCAGAACCTTTGCACGTGCCTGGAATGCCCTTTTCTTTTCCTTTTAAAAATTATTACTATTTTTAATTTTTGCTTTGCTGTTTGAGAGTAAGTTGCAGACATTGTGACACTTTATTCCAAATACTTCAGCATGTTTCTCCTAAAAAAGGGACATTGTCTAGCATCACCCAGGTTCAATGATCAAATTCAGGACTTTTAGCATCAATGCAATACCTTTATCTGATATAAAGTCCATATTAAAATTTTTCCAATTGTCTCGGTAATGTCATTTGTAGCCTCACCCCCCGCTCCTCAATCCAGGATCTCGAATTGCATGTAGTTCTCCTGTCTCTTTAGTTTCCTTCCATCTGGAACGGTTCCTCAGCTTTGTCTTTCACGGCATAAACATTTTTGAAGGGTACAGGCTGGTTGAAGGTCTCTCAGTTTGGGTTTGTCTGGTTGTTTCTTTCTTCAATGTATTCCTGACACAGCTGGCTCCTTCTCACTTACCAGATTTTAGCTTAAACATCACCTCCTCAGAGACGCCTTCCCAGACCACACCCTAAATTATATCTTCCCCTCCATTCCTCTATCTCAGTTCTTTGTTTCCTTCTAAGCACCCAGCACTGTGTAATTACTTTATTTTTACTTGTTTTGCGTCTGTCTCCCTCAGTAGATGTAAACCGTAGGATCGTTTGTTTGCTCTCAGTCATCTCCCCATGCCTAGCCTGGTGCCAGGTACATAGTAGGCACAAGTGTGACATGGATGAGTCATTATACAGCTGATGTCTAGTGAAGGTGCACAGTTGCCTCCTTTCCATCCTCCTGCTTGCCAGGCTGCGGGTGAACATGTGTACAGAGGCCCAGACTCAGACGGGAGTGGAGCAGCTCCGAGTGGAGGCCAGCCCTTCGTGCAGGCCCTGTAGAGGTTATTCTCTTTTGAATGATTTGCTTCCATCTGGGACCCAGTCCTCACCCCTGGGGCCTGCATGCTCAAGGCGGTGCTGCTGGACGGGGCTCCCCATGCAGTCATATAAGGAACAAGGCCCGCAGAGGCAGCCATTCATTCACTGACTCAACACCCATTACTGACACTCTGTGTTCCAGATGCTGGGATTACAAAGATGAATCAGTTCGGGTCTCTATAGTTTAGGAGCTCATAACTTATAGATGGGGGAATGGGAGTCAGACATGCAAGTTGAAATGACAATACAATGCAGTAAAAATACTGTGATAGAGATGTGGACACAGTGCTGAGGGAACCCAGAGGAGACAGTGGTTCATTCTGGTCGAGTGGATCAGGGAAGCCTTCATAGAAGAGTTGACATTTGATTTGGGCTTTAAAGGATGTGTAGGAGTTCACCAGGTAGAGAAAGAGAAGACTGAAATCCTAGATAGACAGGAAACCCAAAGGCACAGAGACCTGAGAGGACACATTGGGCTTTGGTAAGTCTGGTTATAAGGCAAAAGAGGATAGGAAGTAGGCTCAGATTTGTCATAGGTGGGTCCTAATTCAAGCCCTGGGAGTTTGTATGGGCTCTGCAGGCAGTGAGGCCACTCTGGAGGCTTTTAAGCAGGCAAGACTGGAGCCATGCTTTGGGTCACTGTGGGATCATGGAGGGAGAGGAATGATGTGTGTGTATGTGGTGGGACCTCCTTATCCCCATTCCACTCCTGTCCTGCATCATGTGACTGATACCTGGGCCTCTCTCCTCTCCTCTGTCCAGGTGAGTGAGGACTGGAAGTATGTCGCCATGGTGATCGACCGCCTGTTCCTTTGGATCTTTGTCTTCGTCTGTGTCTTTGGCACCATCGGCATGTTCCTGCAGCCTCTGTTCCAGAACTACACCACTGCCACCTTCCTCCATGCAGACCACTCGGCTCCCAGCTCCAAGTGAGGCCCTCCCCAGCTCCAGGCTCCTTCCCCACCTTGCCCTCTGTTGTACAATAGTTTTGGGTGGAGGAGGGATGAGCGAGCTACCAGGAAGAGGGGCGCTGCCCCCACAGATCCATCCTTTCACTTCACCTGGAGCCCCTCCCCCTCCCCCCCCCCCCCCAACACCGCCAGCGCCGACCTGGAGGCTGGACCAGCTGCCTTGTGTTTTGGCTGCTCTCCTTCTCCTCTTGTACCAACCCAGGCAATAGTGTTGCTGGTCGAGGATGAAGGCTGAGAAGCGGAGGACAGAGATGTTGGAGCCGTCCATCCTGAGGAAAGTGTGCTGGGGAAGGGGCAAAGAAGGGGACAGAATCATTCGCTGCCTCAAAGTCATGAGGGAAGGGGTGTGCGGGAGGAGAGTGGGAGGGACAGGGACTCTGACTCTGTGCTGGGCTGGCCTGACACAATGGTAGATCAGAAGGGAGGAACAAGAGGAGAGTGGTCTGGGTGGCCTGACGTCTGCCCCTGCTTAAGTGGACAGCGGCTGGGCCGGGTGGGCCTCACGGCGGGCAGAGCTTCCTGCCCAGAGGGTTAGCCTGTGCTGTGGTCAAATTCCTCAGGGGGGGCGTCCGGCCCAGTCCCCCAGGACCTTGCTTCTAAGGGGTCCAGAGCCCAGCCCCAGGTCCCCTTCTCCCCGTGAAGAATTCTCTGCATCCCCTGCACTTCCCTCTCCTGTTTTGCTCAGGCCACGGTGTGACGGGCAAGGCTGGGTATTAGGGGAGCCTCTGAGTTCTGAGTCTTTGGGTGGCCTGCTTGGAGTCCGAGGTCCGTGTACTTGAACTATACGAGAAGTGCCGGTTCACAGGCTTTCTCCCCACTTGAACTGACTGGTTGTTTGAAGGAAGTAAACTAAGGACTTTAATTTTAAGCAGACCCAGCCTTTTTGCCCTCAGCAGAGCTGGCTGGGCGGGCGAGAGCGGCTGTGGAGGCCAGCCAAGCAGGGAGTGACCGGCCGGAACTCTGCCACATCAGCACTGCTCCTGCCCCGGTCCTTCCATTCACGCTTCCGTCCTTCCTGCTCTGGCCCCTCCCCTTTCCCTCCCAACCAAACCTGAGCAGGCTGGAAGCAGAACTTCAAAGGACGGGTCTGCTGCTGCCAGTGGCTCCTCAGAAAACACAACCTTTGGCTTCCTGTCCTGTGGGTCCCTGGAGGCATTATCCTGACACTCCTCCCAGGGTCCAGCTGGATGCCACTGGCCTCTTAGCCCAGGAAACAGACCTTTCACGGGATCTCCTGCCCCTGCGGCCACCACATGACTGGCTCTGATCTGTGGTCCCAGCCTGTACTCAGTGGTGGGCCAGCAGGTAGCTGGTCCCAGAGGGGTGAGTCTGCCAAGCACACACAAGCGTCCTGCCCAATACAGACCTCCATGTTCTCTGGAGCCCAGCTGGACTCCCACTTCTCCAGGCACAGCAGAGGTGGAGGGGGTACTGATGGGTGGGAGGAGACACAGTGCAGGCGAAGGGCGCTTGGCAGGGATCACAGCCTGGATTCGAGTCCCACCTCTGCCACTTACTTGCTCAGCCAGCTTCAGCAAGTCTCTTTGCCTTGCTAGGCCCCAGCTTCCTCACCTATAAAATAGGGTAGTAACGTCCTCTTGGGTTTGCTGTGAGGATGAAGTGATGTTGGTGAAAAAGCCCAGTGCTGTACCTGGCACGGAGTAGATGCTTCACGAATGTGGAGTCTGAGAGGCAGTCAGAGCTGACGGGAGTGGGGTCATCTGACTGTAATGTCAGTCTCCGTCCCAGACCCTTCCTTGCCCTATCTCTTCCTCAAGCAAACCAAGTCCCCCGAAACAGGGCCCGGATAAATGCTGGGGGAGCTGGGTGCTGGCAGGATGCAGCTGCAGAGGAACAGTACAGGGAATGCTCAGGGAGTCTCATGGGTGGGCCTCTCTCTGGAGCATCCTCAGCAAAGTGTCATTACATTCCTGGGCTGATCTCTGGCCCTGGCCTGGCCTCCTCTGTGTCAGCTCCTCCCACCACAGGACTCTGGGCTGATCCAGTCTTGTACTGGCTGTAGAAGAGCACCACTGGGACTAAGCCCGAAGGTATGCGAGATGTGCCTCAGCGCACTTCCCCACCCGCCAGAGTGGGCTCATGGACATCTCTTCTGTGGGGGAGTCTCAGCACTATGGAGACTCCCTTCCAGAACAGCAAATTGAGAACTGTCTGGACCCCCCTCAAACTCATAGCCCTGAGGAAACATCCCAGAACCTGAAACAGCAACTGGAAAGAAACCCTCCCTCTGAAGGGCAGGGGCCTCCTTCTGAAAGGTAGGGTGCCAGCCTGAGACACCCCCGCCTGGACTCCTTACCAGCGCCTGGGCTGCTGGCGAGGCCCCGTCGGCTGCTGCTCTGGCTATCTTTGCTGTTAGTACTTCCCACAAGTAGCTGTTGTCCAAGTCAGTCACCAGACGGTGCAGGAGCGGCTGTTGGAGAGCAGCTTGTCCAGCTCCTCTCCACAAGCCATCTGACACGTAAGGAACTCGAGGCCCAGAGGTTGCTGCCTGACCTTGCATAGCACGTAACTCTGAACTTGCTCATCCTCCTCCGTAAAGTGGGGATGACAGAGCTGGCCGAGGGCTGCAGCAAGGGAGAGGGATCAATGTATATGAAGGGTTAACCGGGCAGATCCCTGGGGCAGTGCCATTCCCTCCATCACTGGGTGCAGCCCTTTGGGGACCATGCCAGTAGGGAGGAAGGGAGGGCCGAGGGGGAAGAAGGAGGGTCCCACTGCATGGGCAAGGTGTTACCACATGTCAGTACAGAGTGTGAACCCTCTGGGGCATTGGGAAGCTTTGGAGAACCCGTCTCCTCTACCCTTGGGTCCTCTGTCCTCTTCCCTCAGTGTGCTCAGGGAAGCTCCTTGGAGAGAATCGGGTGCCCAGCTCAGCGGTGGGCAAGGACCAGAGGCCCCAGATCTGAAGTGGGAGGTAGAGATACCGCACTGAAATCCAAGCGAGGTGGGCTGGGAGGGGGGCAGTGAGGAAACGAGTTGGGCTTGTCTCCATCAGACGGCAAGGCTGAACGCGATCTGAGAGCTCTTTTTGTCTGAAAAGAGGGCATGAAAGACTCTCTGCTTTTGAGGGTTGGCATTGCAGCAGGAGGAAGGCAGTCTCCTGGCAGTGAGGAATCTAACACGGAACAGCTGGCACCACGTTAGTGAAGATTGAAAAGCAAACGAGACACAGGCAGCCCCCTAGCTGGCATTTCTGCACAGGACAGCTGTCTGCGGAGGAGGGGCAAGGTTGTTTCCCTCTAAGTACACGGAGGATTTGGGGGCTTTGAGCCCTGTTCTGCTCTCCTCCCAATCCCCTGATTAGCTCCTGTTTGCTCAGGGCCTGCTCTGTGCCACTGCTTCCTTACAACAGTCCTGCAGGGAAGGGGCCCCTGTGACAGAAGGGAAAGCAGGGCTCAGAGAGGCCGAGTGACAGCTAGCGAGTCGCGCTGTGCCTGAAACCCAGACTGATTGAGTCCATGCTCTCGCCGTGGCCTGAGGCCAGTGGGAGGAGAGCTCCTTGGGAGGAAAGTGAGGGGCAGTTGGGGTCCTCTCTGAATTCACTACGCGAGCCAGAGTGGACTCAGATCCAGTTGTTACCTCTGCTCTAAGCAGAGTTGGGCTGGTGTCACAGCATCACTCACAGCCTGCCTGGTGCTGGCCAGTCACCCGCCAGACTAGACAGAACAAGCAGCCACCTTTGACTATTCATCCCACAGGCCTGAGGGGTCAGTGTGATACTCACATGCTTCCTAAGGGACTGTAGGTCCAGGAGTCTTAGGACCCCTCACTCACCACCCTCAGTGCCCCCATCTCCCTGACACTGGCCTTGGCCTCCCTTATCTACGCTCCTGGAATATTTGCACTGGTCTAGCCCATTCCAGGCCAGACTCATTAGGAACTCAAGATTCTCTTAAAGAAAGTTGTTTCCAAAGATGTCTTGTCTCTCTGTAATGTTTTGGGGAAAGAGGGAGGACTCTCATGGGTCGGGGGTGGCAAATATGGGAAAAAGGGAGCGTGCTGGGGAAACGGGACTCATGAGGTTAAAGACATTACAAGACTCTAAAGAAAAGGTCAGTGGTAACTTTAATTATTGTGATATGTTGCCTTACAAGTCCATTCATCAGATGGAGAAGAAATGGCCAAATGTGGGCCCCATAGCAGATGAAGCCCAGAAATAGGTTCCGGGGAAGACCTTTTTAAAGAAGGGACCCTTGGGGGCCAGCCCCACGGCCAAGTGGTTAAGTTCCTGCGCTCCGCTTCGGCGGCCCAGGGTTTTGCCGGTTCAGATCCTGGGTGCAGACATGGCACTGCTCATTAGGCCACGTTGAGGTGGCGTCCCACATATCACAACTAGAAGGACCCACAACTAAAATATACTTGGGGGATTTGGGGAGAAAAACCAGGAAAAAAAAAAAGATTGGCAACAGTTGTTAGCTCAGGTGCCAATCTTTAGAAAAAAAAAGAAGGGACCCTGGAGGACAGGGCAGAGGTGAGGACCAGTCTCCCAGAGGCAGGACGGCCGGGCTTCCTTTCACAGCCAGAGGCCAGACCTGCTCCCAGAACACTGGTTTGATCTGGCCCCAAATCCTGGAAACAGTATTAAGTTGTGGGCTCCCTAGATGAAATGCAGACTGAACAGCAACTGAAACAAAGAAAATTCCTCTCATGTCCCCATGGGGCAGTCCTGCTTCCCAGGCCACTCGGAGGTGGGTGGTGGGGAGGACAGGCTTTTCCGTCTGCAGATGTGCCTGGCACTCACATCAGGTGCGAAGGAAACTGTCTCCTTTCTGAAAGCCCTGGACACTACATTTCCCCCCAGGTGGAACCGGGAGCTGCCTGAGGAGACAGGAAGATGTGCTGGAGATCCCTGGTACCTCATGCAGGTGGAGACGTTCTTCTTCGCCGTCTTTAAACTATTCAGCTCACCTAGCACTGTATTTCAGCAGATTATGAACAACACCCATGCAGAGTTCTGACCCTTACTTAAGGTGTCCCCAAACAGGCCACTGGCCCTCCCGGCCTTGTTGTCCCATCTGTACAATGGATGAGGGCGGAGCCTTCATTGTGACTCAGCCTCGCTGTTCAGTACTTTGGGTCCTCTAGTATGACACCATTTTTAAAAGGTCAAAGATGAGGGGCTGGCCCCGTGGCCGAGTGGTTAAGTTCGAGCGCTCCGCTGCAGGCGGCCCAGTGTTTCGTTAGTTCGAATCCTGGGCGCGGACATGGCACTGCTCATCAGACCACGCTGAGGCAGCGTCCCACATGCCACAACTAGAAGAACCCACAACGAAGAATACACAACTACGTACCGGGGGGCTTTGGGGAGAAAAAGGAAAAAATAAAATCTTTAAAAAAAAAAAAAAAATTAAAAAAAAAAAGGTATATCTTTAAAAAAAAAAAAAGGTCAAAGATGAGTGTTGCAGAAATTCTGGACTAAATTACAATGTGGAAAGTGGTGCATCCTCTTTGAAATTCAACGTGGAGAGACATTCAGGCTACCTTCAATAAAACAGAAAGCAAATGGCCTGTCTCCTAAGACTGCAGCCAAGCCAGTTCTGGTCTCTGCTGCAACTTCATTCCATATATGCACATCCCTGCAGGGAAGAGAGCCGGTGGGGGCAGAGGGCTGAGGAAAAACACCCTTCACGCGGAGAGCTGGGGTTGTGTATGTCACTGTGGTATTGTCTCAGGGGATGTTCTTCTGCTCTGGGCTTTGAAATCTTGCTTATCAAACCTCTGGGGACAAGATATTTAATTATGGGCCCTGACGGGGAAGGGGGTGTGTGGAGCCTGCTGCCCCCACCCCACCTGGACACAGGCTCACCTCCCAGGGAGCCCTCTGAAATGGCTCCTTTCTGCCGGCTGACGGACGACCCTCTCCCCAGGTTCTGTGTCAGACGCAGCTGATGCTGTTACCCAAAATCCCAGGATCACAGCTCCCTCTGTCCCCACTTTCACTTCCCCCAAGAAACCAAGATTTGAGGCTTTCTAACAATTCGATTCTTCTTTTTTATTTATCAGGAATGTGTATTTTTAGTCACTGTTACCAAGGGACACAAAAAAGCAGAATCATGGAACTGACTGCAGTCATCCTGGCACCAAGTCTATGCTTGGGCTCTTCCCCACTCTGCTCTTGGAGTCACTACCAAGACCCCAAAAACCAAGAAAGTGTCTGCATTGTAAGTAAGGAAATAGCTTCAAGCAGCGACAGTTCGTACAAGTGATTATTCAAAGAATGCACAAGAGCCACAGTTCAGACAAATCAACTACAAGGATCATTTAACCAAAAAAAGGGGGGGGAGGCAGGGGTCTTGCTGCTTAAAAACAAAGATCGGACAAAAAAGTGAAGAGAACACTCTAGGTGGGGGCTCGACTGCCTCTGTCCTGGGTGACTCAGAGGGGTGTGAGGGGGCACGGCCGTGCAGGGCCGGACACAGGCTCGTTTCCAGCAGACACGTGGGGGTACAGGGATGCCTGGCTCTCTCCCTACAGCAGAGACCGAAGACTGCGAGTTTGTTAGACGAGACCGAGGGGAGGGGAGGGCTCTGCTCCTTCGAGCGGCCCGTGCTCCTGGTTAGAGAAGAGGCGGTGAGTCAGAGCTCTGCCGGAGATTCTGAGGGTGGACCCAAGGGGCTGAACGTCCCGAGAACCAGTAGGTGGTGCCCTCCAGCCGAAGACCCAGGGAGAGGAGCTGCCTCCCGGGGCAGGACTGACTTTGCGTGCCTTCAGCAGATTCACAGGACGGGGTGGCAGGCCCCTTCCATGCCAGATGACAGGCACCATTTCCCTACCAGTTCCTTGGGACACTTTGCTGTTCCACAAAGACATCCTTAGTATACTTAAAAAACTTGAGTTTTCTTATTTTGGTCAGAAGTACAAAGGGAACAGTAGCCACAAGAATAAAAGTGCAACCATGGATGTATCCACTGTTGAAGAGGGGGACGGTCAGAGGGCTAACTAGTCGGTGGTTTGCGGCGTGTTGGGGAGGGTGGAAAATCAGCTGAGGGCACTGGCTTGGCATGTTCACAGATACAGAGGAATCATCTAGAGGAAAGAGACAGGCTCAGGTCTGGAGGTGACAGGCCTCTCTACTTCTCTGGAGCATGTCTGGCTGACTTAGGCCCAGAGCTAGACTCCACAGAGAGGCTGAAGGCTCTAACCACAGGAGTCAACGTGAACGTGAGGTGTAGACAAAGGGTCCCACCTCCCAGAGTTTTAGGACAACCTGCCCTTTCACCTACAACTACTGTTGTATGTCAACCCTATAAAGATTCCTTGACAGGTGGGAGATCTCAGGTCTGTGACCTGCTCGTGAACAACCTTCTGAAGCTGTCTGGCCAAACAAAAGCACTTGGATAAACTGAGCATTAGATCTGGATTTTAAATCTGCGCAATCGGGGCCAGCCCAGTGGCACAGCAGTTAAGTGCGCACGTTCCGCTTCGGCGGCCCGGGGTTCACCGGTTCGGATCCCAGATGCGGACATGGCACCACTTGGCAGGCCATGCTGTGGTAGGCGTCCCACATATAAAGTAGAGGAAGATGGGCACGGATGTTAGCTCAGGGCCAGTCTTCCTCAGCAATAAGAGGAGGATTGGCAGCAGTTAGCTCAGGGCTAATCTTCCTCAAAAAAAAAAAAAAAAATCTGCACAATTGCAGGTTATCTGTAGCAGTTAAGAATCAACATTTATGGCATCCTTTGAACAACTCCTAATTTAGCCATGATTTAGTCAACTTCCCTTCATATCACTGTCGTGAGAAAGATGCTGGGTGGAACAGGGATCTGACCCCACGTGATTTTTTGCCCTCATTCTTGCTAAGTCCTGATTATCTGAGCAGAGATGATTTGCCCCTAGAATCTGTCCTGGGTTGTTTCCTACCAGCTGACCGGGGTCTATGGCCCTAATGCCCCCACTGGTAGGACAAATACCTAGGAATGCTTTAGGAGGGGGGCAGCTCGAAGCTTGGCATTATTCCAAGGCATGTCTGCACTCTCCTCCTGGGAAATGGTCTGTCACCCCTGCAGGGGGAACCTCCGCTACTGCTCGGGCAATTTCCTCCGCCCAGGCTGGTCTGGCGGGCGCTGGCCTCCCCTGCTGCCTGGCAAGGGATGCACCTCCGGCGCTGCAGCCTCCTCAGCCTCCTGACCCCTCCCAAGCTGGCTAAAGTGCAAGGTCTGAAGATTGCGGAGCATTATCTGCAGATTCTGCTCACACCTGGCACCAGTAATTAACTGACGACAGTTTTAAACTCCTTCCCTTGTAAGTGTTCCACCAAATTCTTTAAGTTCACCTCTTTACCTTCCTGGAGGAAAAGGAGAAACTTAATGATCACAAGGAAAGAATCTGAGACAGGGAGGCAGGGAAGTGGAGGGCCTGCAGAATCCACGAAGGAAAGCATCAGTCCCCGACATGATTCACACGGAGCTGGCTGGAACCTACTCAAGACCACAAGAGGTCAGTGTAGCAAACAAAAAGGGAAGGGAAATGGAAAAATCCGAAACAGAACTGAGGAGGAAATGGGCTGCAGGTGCTCAGTGACTGCTGACACTTTGGGCGGAAAGAAAAGATAACCCCTTCTCTCTCCCCTCAGGTCTCTACTCTTTGCTTGGGAAAAGAGAAGGGGGCCTGGCTAGACCCAGCTTCATATTCCCAAAGAAAGCAGGATAAACCGGAACCCAAAGTTCTCAGTATCACCAACTGTGGTTCCGTTGAAAAAAAAAAAAACGAAAAGAAAAACCACCCCTGGATCAACGTGATGAGGAATGCTACGACCTACCTCTCTCGCCCCAGTGTGAAACACCCCCAACCCGTCAGTCACTGGGTCACACTATACTGGGCAGAGGTAAAAATTCTTCTCCTCCTGGGGCTTGCTTATCCAGTTCCCGTAGCCCATGTCTTTCAGGCTCTTTTTGAAGTAGTTCTTGGCTGTCTCATAGTCACGGGCAGCTTTCTTGGCCTCACCATAGGAGAGTCTAAGTAGATCCCTGCGGGACCGGAAGGAGCAGAGCTTCTTAAACAGAAGAAAAATGTTCTTCTTGGAGACCCGGGACAATTCATTCCGTGGCCTGGAGAAACAAAAGCACTCATTTCCCACCCGGATCAGAAAAGGCGGGGAGCCCTGGAGCTCTGGAAGGCGGGGCTCTGCTTCCACTGTGCTGCCCTCGCTCCTTACCCATCCACGGTGCCCCTGGTCCCATCCAGGATCTCTAGGTCATAGCCGTCAGCCAAACACCAGTTGACGCTCGTCTCCTTAGTCTTCCCGGATTGCCTTTTGGAATCGTATACGCTAACTCGGCCAACCTAGGAATCCCAGGAGCGACAGGACAAAGATGGGAACCTTTCAGGAAAAAGATTCTGAAGCAGGGACTCAAGACTCATAGGAAAGAGGGAGTGTGGGGTCGTGACCTTCCCCCCATTTTTAGGATTCTGTTTGGCTAAGACTCTAGACATACTAACCCCAACTCAGTTCAAATTAATTCCAGACTAAAAGAAGGAAAGCCCTGGGCATTCAAAAGGAGGAAAGGATAAGTTCTCGGGACACCAGCTAAGGCTCCCCTCACCCACAGTGTAAACTTTTACTCTGCCAATAGGACTGCTCGAAAAAGAGAAAAACATCAAGGGAAAAATGGATGGGTTATAGCACCTTGGGGTGGTTGACAATAAAGGGATGTCGCAGTCCATCCTCAAATGCAGTCCCATCTCTTGTCACACGACAGCAAATGGCACGGGTCAGATGCCCTTGGCTGAAAAGGTAACCTGAGTCCGAAAAAGAAATGCACACACCTGTGTTTGCACCAAACGCTGTCAAGAGGCAGAGGCATGTGGGGGGTCTGAAGGGACAAGCACAGTGGTCAAGACAGAGAAACAGCTCCCGTGTCAGGAAGCACCTCCTGAGCATGGCTACCGCGGATACACATGAGACCACAGCACACTGAAGCACAATAGATAAGGCTCCCAGAGAGCCCCAGGGCTGTGGAGGTCAAGGAAACAGGCTGCAGTTCTAAGCTGCTGCGTTTCTTTAATCCGTCTGGGAGAGACTCGCCAGGATGCTTTTACTTAGGCCTGCTGCTGCACACGCCAGGCTGCCCCTCCCAGCAGACTGGACCCTCAGAATCAGTTACTGACCACTGAAGCAAGCACAACTTGAGAAGGGGGGATGTCATGTGAGCACCTGGCAGCAAAGAATGCGGTTTGCTGGGATTTGGGCAGTAGCACGACAGACTGGCGATAGGTCCCTTACCCAGGGTGACAGATTTGAGATAGACAGGCTGCAGGAAGTGGGTCAACAGTGCCCCCTGCAGGCCAAGCACGTTCCAGCGTAGGATTTTGTCACTGCAGGACATGGTGCGGAGTCTCTCCCCGAGCCGAATGCCGTCCCACGTAGGCACAATGTCGCTGGACTCCACTGGGATTGTGCCTTCCCCTGTGTGAGAGGCTTGGGTCAGCCCCACAGGGGCCCCAGACCAAACCACTCCCTGGTGTGGTGTTACACTCCCCACACTTGGGCCACAGGCGACTCATTCCTTCATTCTTCATCTACTTCACAGCACCCACTGCGTGCTGGGCACCACACTTGGTGCTGGCAAACAACGGTGAGGAAAACCAAGTAAGCTCCTTGTCCTAGAACATTTGTGGGGGTGAAGGGATAGAAAGGGAACAGGACAGACTCCACATAAGTAAACCAGTAACTGCGTAAGAATTCTAAATGGCGACAATGCCCTGAAGGCTCTGAGGGAGCAGAGATGGAGGACAGCAAGGGGCGCCTCCTGGGTAGAATCTGTCAGGGGAGCTGAGACATGAAGGAGGAGAAGGAACAGCTAGACACAGAACAGCAAAAGCAAAGGCCCTGAGGCAGCAAGGGGTTTGGTTGGTCAGGGAGCTGACAAAGAGCCAGTGTGACTGAAGCACAGACTGGGAGTCTGCAGGTTTTGCTTTTACGTGAAGAGTGATGGGAAACCACTATGGGGGAGCATTTTTTTTTTAAATAACAGCTTTACTGAGATACAATTCATCCATTTAAAGCATGCAATTCAATGACTTTTAGTATAGTCATCAAGTTGTGAAACCATCGCCCCCAAATGAAACCTGCTACCGTTAGCAGTCGCTCCCCATTTTCTCCCAAGCCGTCCCACCTTCAGCCCTGAGCGACCACTAATTTCTGTTTCTATGGATTTGCCTATTACCTATCCTAGTCTATGAATCTGCATTTCGTATAAATGGAATCATACAATATGTGTCCTTTGTGTTGGCTTCTTTCACTTCTTATAATGTTCTCAAGGTTCACCCATGTTGTAGCATGTATCAGTACTTCACTCCTTTTTTATGGCCAAATAATATTCCACTGTATGGGTATAGCTCCTTCTGTTTATCCATTCATCAGCTGATGGACATCTGGGTTGTTTCCACTTTGGGGCTATTACGAGGAATGTTGCTATGAACATTCGTGTACTAGCTTTTGTGTGGACACGTTTTCATTTCTCTTCGGTATACACCCAGGAGTGACTGGCTGGGTCCTATGGTAATTCTATTTACACTCTAGGGTTTTGAGCCGGAAAAGTGACATGATGTGATTTATGTTTGAGGATCACTCTGATGACAGCAGAATGGCCTGGAGGGAAGAGGAGTGGATGTGAGGAGACAGTAAGGAGACATTGGAGGACAGTGGGGGAGAAGGAATTGGCAGACAAGGTGTGGAATCAGCAGCCAACTAGACCGGAGGGGGGAACCAGGCCCTTGCGTCGTCCTCTGTCAACTCCTCCGGCTTGGTTCTGCATCACTTTCCTCCTCCCTCCCCCGAGGTCATCCTATCCACCCATGGCTGTAAAGAACGTCAGAGGAGGAGGACTCCCGGACTTTCACTGGCAGTCAGGCTCTCTCCTGTGGGCTCTGGATGGGTACTTCTGCCTCCTATCTGATCTGGAGATCTCCCGAATTCAACTAGGAATCTTGGTCTTCCTCCAGACCCTCCCTGTTCCCAGGTTTTCCCTCGCTCTGTGAACAAGACCCTTGTTCCCCAGCAACTAAAGGCAAACAGCCGGCAGCGGTGCCCGTGTCCCTGTGATGGGCCTGGGGCTTTGCAGGGCCTTTTGTGGGAAGAGGGAGGATGTCTCACTCACCGTTCTCCACCTTGGTGCGGAGCTTGCCTTGTTTGGGGTTCTCAAAGACAGGGTAGTGGCGGGAATCAGTGCTCTCCACGGCACGGTCACTGCAGGACTTGTCAAAGAGGGCACCGTCCCCACATGGGGCCGTGCTGCAAAACAGAGGCATCTATTACAACTCACCTGTGCAGACATTTCTCTCCAATTTCCTGGGGCTCGAGAACAGTCCAATGTAGTAGAGGTGAGAGGGTTTTTCTGAAGCCCACCATAGGCTTCATAGGAGGTGGGCAGAAGTGTGTGTGAGTCATTCCACATAGCGGCATGAACCTCAAACACAGAGCTGAGTGTGGCCCAATGAATAAGCTCTGATTTATGGGCCAGGAGACCATTTGAATACCCAAACCAGGAAGCCAGGCAGGGCCCACTCTGGTGGCAACAGAGACTGTACAGACCTGATATAGAGGTGGAACGACACAGTCTTTTTTATTTGGAGCTTTTCTCCTCCCTTAGCAGGCTCAAAGATGCTATCCTTTGCAGTCTGGGGGTTGTATTTCATTAACTCACTGTAGAGAAACCTGTAAGAAGAAAGTCTGGTTAGGAAGACAGGTTTGATTCTGGGAATAGCAGTTGCTTCTATAATCTGACTTCAAGGAAAGAACACTAAGCCCCAAGTAAGGAACAGCCTTCATGGTGCAGACCTTTCACGGTTTCTCAAGTTGAAAGAGGTGGTGGAAAATTCTCCTTGGGAGGCCTCAGCACTGCTTAAAGCCAAGTTAGCCTTTCAGGTCAGTTTCATCTCTGCCAAGAGCTCCTCGCTCTGGCAGCTACGGGATTCTAGGGCAGAACAAACTGATCCAAGGACTACAGGAGGCTGTTGCTTCTCCCTGAGTCTCTCCCTTCATCAATTAAACACAAGGTGAACCAGAGGAGAAAGCTGGCAGGGCAGTTTACAGGTCCTCAAATGGAGATGGAAGGCTCCCTCATCCCTAAAGCCCTGAGGACCAAGAGGTCATTTGTGTTTTTAAAAAAGGGCATGAAGCAGAGTTGGAAGAAAGAGGGAGAGCACTTAACAGTAGGCTGAGTAGCGGGATGCAGCCCGAGTCACAGAAGGGATCGATTCCACGAGACAGGCTCAAATGGACGGGCGAAGCAAAGGCTGACACTGCCAAGTCAACGACCTGCCTGTCTGGTGGGTGTCAGAGCCACAATGACAGGTGGGCAGCGGAGGGGCAGCAAGGGGAGCGCCACCCCACAGATCTCGCTCACCTGATGAAGCCTCTCCGGGAGATGATCTCTGCATGGCAGTCATTGACGGTTTCGCCCTTTAGGCTTAGAGAATCTCCCTTCACACAGCGATTCCCTGCGAAGGCATTTAAAGCAAATGGGAAATTTCCAAAGGAAAATGATGGCTAGGGTAGAAGCTGTTTGTTCTTCAGGATTGAAAGCAGAAATAGCCTCAATTTATCAGATCCTGACTCCCATATCCTTTTCCCTAGGAAATGAGAATTCATTCCCCATTCTGAATTAACTGTAGTGAAAATGAAATACAAGAAGAGTCTTGAGCCAGCCCTGATGGCCTGGTGGTTAAAGTTTGGCAGGCTCCGCATCAGCGGCCCAGGTTCGGTTCCTGGATACAGAACCACACCACTTATCAGTTAGTAGCCATGCCGTGGTGGCGGCTCACATAGAAGAAATAGGACTTTTAACTAGAATACACAATTATGCACTGGGGCTTTGGGGAAGAAAAGAAAAACAAAAGAAGAGAGGAAGGTTGACAACAGATGTTAGCTCAGGGCAAATCTTTCCCAGCATAAATAAATAAATAAATAAATAAAATAACTATTAAAAAGAAAATGTAGAGTCTTTTCTCCCAGCCTTAAACTTGCCCACACGGGACTCTGGGAGAGAATGAAAAGGATGTGCTTGCAGGGACCATGAGGGGCAGGTGGCAGAGCCTCTCTTACCTGTCCCCAGGCTGACCACGACACCCAGGTCCTCAGAGTCCTTCTTCATGATGATGGCAGCCAGGATCTTGCGGCCGAGCAAGGAGGGCTGGAAACTGTTGGTGAGAGCATTGAAGCACCGGTGGCTCAGCATGGCTATCTGGTCGTGGAAGGTGCTGCCAGTGAGAGGAAGCTGTGGGGACAGGAGGCGACGTGAGGGTCACAGAGCCTAGTCTGCGGCCACCATACTTCAGAGTGGGTACGGAGGTCAAGTTCTACTCCACGTGTGAGTCATCTTTCCCCCTCATACCTGGTGTCCCAGGTCTATGTTCTATTGAGGCTAATATTAAAGCCCAGGAATAATTCACACCACAGCAAGTTAAGAGCCAACTCCACCCAGGGAGGAGTTAGCAGGACCCCAAAAAAAGAGAGCACCAAAAGTAGACGTCTTAACTGTCTTTGGCTGTGCTTCGGGGGACCTTGAGAGGAGGAGCATAGTTCTTCTGAGACTGGCCCCTGTCACTGGGGTTACCTCTGTGAAACCCATGCGTTCTGCCTTCTCGTTCTCCCCAATCAAGACACGGAGAGCCGCATCTGCTGCTTCCTGCTTGCCTTGCTTCTTGCTGTGTGCGCAGACGGCTGGGAACCAGCGACCCCCAACTTTTGCTTGGTAAACGAACCTTTGGGATGAGAAGCAGGGAATAAAGACAAGCACCTGACCTTGATGGCTGTTCCTGGGAAGGGCTACTGTTGCTTCAGTTGCCAACATACGGACCCGTCACTCTCGGCAGCCCTGGTCCATTTTTTTTTTTTGGAGGAAGATTAGCCCTGAGCTAACATCTGCTGCCAGTCCTCCTCTTGTTTTACTGAGGAAGACTGGCCCTGAGCCAACATCCGTGCCCATCTTCCTCTCCTTTATATGTGGGACGCCTGCCACAGCATGGCTTGCCAAGCGGTGCCGTGTCCACACCCGGGATCTGAACTGGGGAACCCCGGGCCGCCAAAGCGGAACATGTGAACTTAACCACTGCACCACTGGGCTGTCCCCAATCAACAGCCCTGTTTCTAAGGCAGCACTTCCCAGACTTCGGACATTTGTGAATCACGGGGTGGTTTACGCTAGACCCAAAGATCACTTGGACTGTTAATTAATATTTTTCTCTAAATTGACTCTTTTTAAACGTACACACACTTAAAAAGGAAACTTCCTATCACTGCTGTTAATGAAAAACCGTATCACTTGTCATAAATTGAAGGTGGCCATAAAACTGAATATGATAAAATCATGTTATTAAATTCTGACTAGCTACTATTGCCCGCAAAGGCTCTAGGCCTGTCTTTATTACAAAGAAAGCCTTACAAGTAGGGTCACTGGGGGGGGCGGGGCAGGCAGTGCTGCCAGCTTCCTGGCTGCGGACCTCCAGAAACAGAGGGAAGAACGTGATGGAGCAAAATGGCGTGGGCATCTACCAGACACGGTTTCCAGAATCCTAGCTTTCAACCAGATCCTAACCTGCTGGCTGGGAACCCAGCTCTGGATAATGCAACTGCATATAAGAAGGGCTTCAGTGGCAAGATTTATCAGCTCAGGCAGGAAAAGGAATCAATCTTTATGTTCAACCACACGAAACATCTCACTATTCCTTGCTCATTCTAAGCAGCGGAATGCCTTCACTCCTTTTTTGCCAATGCCCAGTTCATGCAGGCCAGTGGGCTAAAGTTCACTGAAGGAGAGGGACAGTGACATGAAAAGACACGGAACAGAAGGTGGGGGCCAAACCGTGTAGGATCTTTGCCTGAGGGATCCAGGAGAATTTCATGACTGTTCTATGTGTTTGAAAAGAATATGAACTGTTATGTACACAGATATACATATATACACAGACACACACAAACACACACACATATATATCTCCATGTATATATGATAAAGTTTGTCCAATATGGTAGCCACTAGCCACATGAGACTATGAACTTTAATTAAAATTCAATACAATTAATAGCTCAGTTCCTCAGTCGCACCAGCCACATTTCAAGTGCTCAATAACCACACATGGCTAGTGGTTAGCCTTCTAGTGGAATGCTGGGAACAAAAGCCCAACTGGAATGAGTTAAGAAAGTGAAGACAATGAGTCTAAACCATTTTTTTGAGAGGTTTGGCTGTGAGGGGAGCAGAGACAGGTGGGACCTGGAGGGAGATGTGGGGTTGAGGGAGGGTTTTAAAAGATGGGCATGGGCATGTTTACAGGCTGATGGGAAGATCCAGAGGAGGGAGCCACTGCTGACAGGGCGGGGGGGTGCCTGGAGGAGTAGATGGGGGGGGAGCAGGGAAGAGGGACAGGAGGAAGGCTCTCCTTGCACGCTGGTACACAGAAAAGGACAGATGCACAGATGGAGGGGGATTTGGTGATGGGAAGATAAGGTATGTGTCATATGATTATCACTATTTTCTCAAGTAAGTGTGAAGTGAGGTCATCAATTTAGAGTGAGGAAGAAGGGTTTTGGTGGAAATTTGAAGAAAGAGGCAAAGGTCTGAACTAGTTTTCTCAGAGTAGGAAAGAGAATTTAGTATAAAAATACAGTAGGAAAAATGCTGGGAAGAGGGTAAAGCGGGGGTGTGGGGCAAGTGGCACTCCTTCTCAAAACCCTTCAATGGCTTCCCACTGCCTGTGTGGTAAAGAGGCATAACGTGGCTGACAAGGCCTGTGGGCCGGCCCCCAGGACCCCTCCATCTCATCCAGCATCAGGCCCCCCCTGTGCTCTCTGCTCCACCCACATGGGCTTCCTGCAGCCCCTTCAGCGGCTCTGCCCTCCTCCCACCACAGGACTTGCGGTGCACCATCTCCTTTGCCTGAACCCTCCCTCTTTCTCTTCTAACCATCGACAGGTCTCAGCTCAGGCATCACTTCTTGGGGAAGCCCTCCCCACCTTCCTACTAAGTCAAGTCATGTGTACAGAATCTCACTGCACCATGTGTCTCGAACACTTTTTTTTGAGGAAGATTAGCCCTGAGCTAACATCCATGCCCATCTTCCTCTCCTTTATATGTGGGATGCCTGCCACAGCATGGCCTGCCAAGCAGCGCCATGTCTGCACCCGGGAGCTGAACTGGCAAACCCCAGGCCGCCGAAGTGGAACGTGCAAACTTAACCGCTGAACCACCGGGCCAGCCCCTCGAACCCTTGATAATACGTATCAAATATGACATACTACTTTTTCTTTTTTTTTGGTGAGGAAGATTTGCTCTAAGCTAACATCTGTTGCCAATATTCCTCTTCTTTTTGCTTCAGGAAGATTAGCCCTGAGTTAACATCTGTGCCAATCTTCCTCTATTTTGCATGTGGGTCACCACCACAGCATGGCTTGACGAGTGGTGTAGGTCCATGCCTGGCATCCAAACCCACGAACCTGGGCCGCCAAAGTGGAGTGAGCTGGACTTAACCACTGCACCACAGGGCCAGCCCCTGAGATCTTACATTTCTTTATGTGATTATTGATTAGTATCTGGCTCTTGTACTAACAAACAGAATGTACTCCATAAATATTTGTTGAATGAATGAATAAAGCAGGGAGACTGTTGCCATGGTTTAGGTGAGAGAAGAGAGTGGCTTAGCCTAGAGAGCTGACAGTGGAGGTGGAAAGAGAAGAAAAGGATTAGGATAGAAATTGCAGGTTTAATAAACAGAGCTTAAAGATGGTTTGGTTGAAGGAGGTGAAGGGGATATAGAAGTTGATCCCCAGGGTTTTGGCTCGAGCAACTGGATGGACAGTAGCATCATTCACTAAGACGGGAAAGACCAGGGGAAAAAGAGGTAAAAGGGACAAAAATCAAGAGTTCTGCTTCGGACGTGTTGTTAGAGATGTCTATCCAAGAAGACATGACAAGTAAACAGCTTGACAGAGGAACTGGGAGCTCTGAAAAGGTCTGGGCTAGAGATACAAATTTAGAGGTCTCCAGCATTTAGGTATTAAAAGTCACGAAATCAGTTAAGGTTGCCAAGAAGAGTAGAGAGAAAGGAAAAAAAGAGAACCCAGCAGAATTCTCATGAAGAAGGAAGTAACGTGTGTTATTGTACTAGATGGTAAATAAATGTAGCTGGTAAATTAAAATCTCCCCTCCTCCAGGCAACCTTCCTCCACTCCCCAGGAGACACTGGCTGCAACAAGCACATGTCCCCACCGCATGACCTCCATCTGGCACATTATAACCCTGTGCTGTGATTACGTGTATGTGGTACATTCAGGGGCAGGAGTTTTTCATTTCTTCAATCTAGTGCATAGTAAGTTCTTAAATTCTGAATGAATGACTGACATGCAGCCCTAGAAAGGATTTTATAGAAGATTTTATGGAAGAGAAAGAGGAAATGGACTGAACCTACTGCATGAAGGATGAAGTTAAAGATAAGGGGGCTTCCTGAGAGTGAAGACTGAACCAGGAGGAGGGCAGCTGCGGAGCCTGCCCCTGGATGGCTCTAACACGGGCAGACGCCCACTGCCCCCACTGCACCCTGCCACCAGAAGACGATAAGAGCTCCTTTTCTGGCCCCCAATAGGGTGAGTGTTCTAAATTGGCTCCCGCTGGTCAAAGAGCTAATATTTTGTATTATGTTAAATGCTCTTACATATTGATGAAGAGTAACAAGCCAAAAGGAAAATGGATAATGACAAGAACAGGAAGTTCACAGAAAAGGGAAAGACAGCACATAAAACTGAATAGATGAATAATATTACTTACTACTAAGACAAATTTAAAATAGTAAGATACCATTTTATGAGCCTTTCTTTGTAATGACTTTTTAAAATGGAAAAGCTAGATGCCACAGAAGTAAAAATTCAAATAGTTAAGTCTATAATGAAAAATAAGTGTCCATCCTTCCCCAGAAGCAGTTACCAGTTTTTTTTAATCCTTCAAGAAAATATTCTAGGTATATATAAGCACACTACTTATATGTCCTTCTTCACTTTACACCTAAGGTATCTGTCATATGATTATTGCTTTTTCATTAGGAATATACCCGAGAGATCATTTCATATAGACGTGTCTTACTCTTTTTTATGGCTCTATAGTATTCCTAAGTGTGGATGTACCATAGTTTACTTAACCAGTCTGCAAATGATGGATGTTTAGACCATTTCAAGTCTCCTGCTATTATAAACAATGCTGCAATGAAAATCTGTGTACTATGTCATGCACTGTGTGTGTGTGTGCACGCTGTGTGTATGTGTGAATTCCTAGAGATGGCATTGCTAGGCTGAAGGCATTGCTCTCTACCCTTGGCTATAATTAGTGAATTATACCGCGGTTAATCACTGTTGCTTAAGTACGCTGAAGAAGTGTAAATTTTAAAGTGAGGCTGAGCACCTTTTAACTTATCAATAATTCATTGTTTCTTTTTCTGTGAACGTACAGGTCATATACTTTGTCTATTTTTCTGGTATATTTGAAAAGAACCCTTTACATATGAAAGAAATTAGCCTTGGGCTGTACTGTATTGCAAGTATTTCTTTCTCAGGTGATCCTGCTACTACACATTAATTTTTCTTACAGTCATATTTCTGTCTTTTTCCTTTACAATTTTATGTTTTGTGTCTTGATTGGAAAGGCTTTTGCCACTTTAAATTTCTAAAACAAATCTGCACTTTTTATCTAGTGATTTTATGATTTCATTTATTTTACATTTAAATCCTGGATCCAACGGAATTTAGGTGTAGGGAAGGAGACAGACATTCAGCTGTGTTTTTTTTTTCAGATGGATAGTTAGCAGTTTCAACACCATTGCCGAATAACCCATGGTTTCCCCCATTGATCTGAAGCCTCATCTTTATAATGGACAAAATTCCCATTTATATATCTCTACGTCTACTTTCAGTGGCTTCATTCTGTTTCACTGATCCGCCTTTCTATCCACATGCCAATACAACACAATTTTGACGTCTGCTAGTGCCAACACGCCTCATTACTATTTAAGAATTTTCCAAGCTATTCTTTCATGTTTATTTTTCATAGGAACTTCAGAATCAAGTTTTCTAGTTCTAAAACAAATAAATAAATTCTACTGGTGTTTTTCTTGGGATCACATCAAAGGTAGAGATTCATCCAGGGACAGCTGCTATCAGTAAATTAGATTTTTCTATCTAATAACAGTATTTTTTCCCATTTACTCAAGTCTTGCTTTCTGTCCTTCAGTAGCACCTACTAAATGTAGCGCCTACATACTTCCTATTAGGAGTGTGCCTAGGTCATTTATCTTTTTAGTTGCTGTTGCAAATAGGGTATTTTCTACTATGTTTTCTACTTGCTTATTCTTGTATACAGAAAAGTACTTGATTCTTATACGTTATTTTGTAATCCCCTCCTCTCCTAATTTCTCCTTTGTCTCTAATATTTCTTCAGTTTTCTCATGAATATTCCAGGTATATAATCATATCATCTGTAAATAACGATACCATTATCTCCTCTTTCCTCTCTTTCTATTTCTTTCTTTTCCTAAACTGATTGCATTAGCTAGCGTGTGTGTGTGCGTGTGTGTGTGTGCGCGCGCGTGCGTGTGTGTGTGTGTAGGTGACAGCTGGGCCAAAGGAAGAATGAGTGAGAATGAGCTTTTTATATTCAAATAATATTTATTTTGGATAGTCTATTACCTATAAAAAAAATGTACATGACCCATGGCCCAGAAATTCCACTCCTGAAAATTTACACTATAGACTAGGTCGCACCTGTAAGCAAAGGCATACAGTCCAAGGATATTTAGTGCAGGAGTGTTTCTAACGGTGAGACCAAAACCAACCTAAATGTCACTGGAAGTTGGTTAAATAAATTACGTAAGGTGGGGGCTTTAATGGTAATAGCAACATTCTCTTTCTTAAACTAGGTGGTAGGTACACGGGTGTCTGTTTTATATCTTGGGTTTAATAAAACAATTTTAAAATTGTAAGCATCTATTCAATGAAATATTATGTAGTTGTTAAGAGAGTCTGATAGATCTATATGTGCTGATTTGTAGTGGTCTCTAAGACACATTGGTAAGTAAAGGAGTCAAGGTGTAGAACAGAAGATATGATATACACTATTTTTGTTTAAAAACAAAAAGAAAGGAAAATGTGCTAATATATGCATGGAAAGTTCTAGAAGGACTCAAGAAATGGTAATAGTGTATGGGTCTGGGGAGGGAAACTAGAAGTCTGAGATTGAAAAAGTAGGCAATGAAAAGTCTCATTTCTATCAGCTTGAATGATTTTCTATGTACATATATATAGTCCCTTAAAAATTAAAATCAGTTAAAAAAATGAGGAAGGATCATGCTCACTGGAAGAGTGACTGTATTCTCAAGACAGCTGATCTAATATCTTCTAGGAGGCCATGGAGACAGGGTTGGACTCGTTTCCCTCAACGTGCCTCTCCTGTGACTCATGGCTAACGTACATCCTTTCTTTCCCTGGGTTACAGGCTGTCCCCACCCTGACACATGGCTGTAGCCAGGACTAGAACACTCACTTGGGCTCGTGAGGAGGTCCTGACTGGTCAACCAACTTGAACTCAGCAGCAAAGCCATGGGAGCGGGCATACTCTAACAGGCCGCCCACGGGGTTGGTGTTCAGGTATCTGACGAGCTCGCCAATCCTCCTGACCTTGTTGGGGATCACAGATTCCAAGTTATCAAGTGATTCCGTGTTCGTACTTCCAGGCTGAAGAGAATTAGCCAAACAAAGAGAAACCTTAAACACTTAAGGAAGCTCTGCAGGACTCACGGGCAATCCTAGGGCACTTAGTTGCTAAAAATGACCTGCATCTTTTGAGTAGGAAAATGGCCCCACCTGGTTATCGGAAGGTGTCGAGTTCGCTGCCTCCTCATGCAGGGCCTTCATGGCTTCCTCTGCAGCCATCTGCTTTGCCACTTTCTTGCTGGGGGCACTTGCAGTGGGGAAAGTATGGGTTCCCATTGCAACACAGTACTGGAACCTGACAGAGATGAAAGGAGAAGGATTAAAATGGCTTCGACTGAAGAGACTGACCTAGCCTTTGTCAGGTTGTCATCCTTTATAACTTGTAATTTCCTTGTGCACATCACCTCTGTGCCTTGGCTCACGCAGTCACTTCTGCCTTGAAGAGCCAGTGCCTTTCACCCTCCTCCTGCCCCCAGTCTCTCTCTGCCTGGCTGACCCTAGTTTCACCTCCTCCAGGAACCCTCCTCTTGAACATGTAAGTCTGCAGAGCCTCAGAGCACAGCATCTCAGGGATGCCCAGGTCTTGTACCTTTTGTCCCACCACCTACCGGTGATACTGCCAGCCGTGTACCTCCCTAGAGCTCAGTCCCTGCTTCGCTCTTTGAATCCCTACGCCCAGATTCTCCGCTCCTCAAGCAGCAACCATGCCCTCAACGCCCCCCATTTTCCATATTGAACATAGGAGTGATTGCTCAGTGGAATAATCTGCCATCTCTGAGGGGACAAGGAGGAAAATGTATCTCTCTCTTTTGTGAGAAAACCTCAGCAGAGATACATGATACAAGAGATGTACTTGGGGTCATGGGCAGGGCCTTCTCTGGATAGGAGACGGAATTCACAGGAGCTCCCCAACTTGTGCACACACTCAAGCAATGTAGTGACGGGGTTCTTTCCAGAAAAGAAGGATGTTGCTGAAGGGGTGGTGGGCTGGGACTCTGCAGTCTGGAGAAAATGAGAGACAAAAAAACACAAACAAACGGACTAAGAAAACACTGGCTAGTGTTACAGCTCTTCTAGAATTTGTCTAGCAGGTTTTTTGGTTCTCACCAGAAGGCCCCCCGCAAAAAAAAAAGAAAAGGAAAACAAAACATCGGCTAGTCTATTGTAGCAGAGGGAGCGTGGACAGCTTCTTTTGGTGAACTACACGTTAGGGGCTGGCTTCCCAGAGAAAGAGGGCTGCAGGCATTCTCTAGGCCTTGCAGGAAAGGGTCAGTTATTTACACGTCCTGGGTCTCATTCCTTATCTGCCAAGAGAGGAGACTGGATTTGATAATCCCTAAGGTCTCTTTCAACTCTGAAATTCTAGAACTCCAGGTAGGTAGGGAGAGGGGCAAGAAGGGGAGCTGGGTATGAGAGAAGGAAAGGTGGGCTGGCGAGGTGGGGTAGAGGGAAGGGCAGGAAGCTGACTCCTGAGATACAGAGTGACTTCTTTAGGCCAATATTGTTTCAACAGAGTCAGTTAGAGTCCTGATACTTCACAGACATGGAACGTGAACTGACACCTCCCAGAGGGCAGGACACCTACCTTCTCTGATTCTCTCTCCGTGGAATAGTAGTACGACTCTTCTGATCTTCCACTGTCCTTGGCTTTAGCTTCCTCAAGGAGAATTGTCATGGCTTTCATAGCTGCATCCTGCTTGGCCACTTTCTTGCTGCCAGCTTCAGCCGGGGGAAACTCTCGGCCACTGATGACGACTTGGAATTTAAATCTTGATGGAAAGTGATTAGACGTGTGAACACTAGTCTAGGCCATCCCTTCTGCCCTCTCCAGAGAGATCTTCGCCCTACAGTTTCCTGCTACACTAAGGGGACTTCTGACTTGTGGAGAAGGTGGAGGGTAGGCCAAGGGACTCCTGTCCTTTTGGAGGCTCAGCCTGTCCCTACTTTTTGGAAACAAAGCAGCCAGTGACTCTCGCCCCATCGCTCATTAGAGCAAACATGGCTATAGGTGATAAGAAACTGGCTGGGGGGAAAACCCACTATCTCTGAGCAGTGAATTAAGGTAAAGTCTGCACAAAAAACGATGAGCTAAAGTCACCCTTACAGTCTTGTTAGCAACCAAAAAGCCTTCATCCTAAAGCAACTGAGGCAGACTGGCCACCTCAAGGGCATTTCCTACATAAAGCCAAGAGGCATCGCACGCTCCCCAGACACCTACAGGGATCAGACTCCTACCACTTCCTGCGGGCTGTTTTTGCTGCCAACCTCCCCTTAGAGATATACCACTCTTCTGGTCTGCTGTGAGCCACTCTACAGCTCTATTTGTCTGCAGCCTGAGATGAAAGGAATTTGCCCTTGTTACATGGAAAACCAAAAAGCATTTGTTCTAGGCCTCTGGACTCAGCTTAGGCCTCCTTTGTTCCACCTTTCAAATTTGCTCAGCTCTTTGCTCAATGTGGGATTTCATTTAGGAAAGTAGGTCAGATTTCCTATTCCCTGAGTCTCCCGAAATATTTGAACATGGCGTCAATGTTTCTTATGGCTGGAGTACAAAGAAAGGTTAAGCACAAAACCCACTGTTCTTCCTCAACTCTGGGAAGGGGGACAGAGGGAAAAGAAAGAGAATGATGGCTATCCAGCCTCTACTTCAAACGGAAACAAACCAGTCCTGGACCTGCCAGCTTCTGGACAGAAACACCCCCTTTTCCTACCAGCTCTTCGGCAACACCATCTCAGTGTCGTTAAGACGGTCAAGATAAGGAATAAGGCTCACAGCTGGGAATACCCTCAGGGCCCAGCCTGCAGCTAATGGAAAGGTTAGTGGAATTCTCTCCGTCTTCTCCAGGGCACTCCCTCAAGCTTCAATGGATTCAGCTCTCCTCTAGGCCCTTCAGCAGCTCTTTCTCAGCCCACCTGTCTTCCTCAATCTGTCCACTGGCCTGTAGAAGATCTATGGTCCAGGGCCCGGCCAGCTGCCTGAGTGAGGTAATTTCTGATTTCACAGCTTAGGAGCAGCAGCAAGTGCTAGCCCACCCATCTGTGCAGAGGAGGTGTGTAAAATTAGAACCACCACCTTCAACAGCCAGGCAGCCATGCACACTCTACACCACCCTTTCCCTACAGGAGCTGAGCGGTGGGGCGGGCAGGAGCGGGGTGTGGACCTACTGCTGCTTAGCAGCACAACCCACCCTTACGCTCTGTGTGCAGCCTGCTCCAACCCACCTGTTCCTGTACCTCTCTGGGGAACCTGGCTTAGGGAAAAGGGGGATGGCACATGGAAGGGGGTGGGAAAAGAGTCAAGTCTTCATTACCTCTGGCCTTAGGAGGCAGGCATGACACTGATGCATGAAAGCTAATCATGTCCAAAGCAGCTTCATTTTAGCCAACAGAGTCAACCTCCCCCTTGCTCAGCCAAGATTCTGGCTGGTCCGAGGTCTACATTCCCTGCTCAAGATCTGGAGGAAGGGCCACAAGGGTGATTTAGCCAAAAGGCAGAAAGAAAGAGGAAAAAGACAGGGGCCACCAAACGGCACTGCTCACGAGTCAGCTGAGACTGCGTCAGGAGCAAGGGCGCCTGACCCCAACCCGAGGTACGATTCCTGGGTGGTCTCTTACCGAGGTTCATGGGGCGGTCCACTCTGCTCTATCAAGTTGAACTCACAGGTCTGACTAGCGAACTGAGCATATTCTAACAGCCCGCTGATGGGGTTCTTCAGCTGGCACTCTGTCAGTTTCTTGTAGGGTGAACACCGTGGCAAGCCATGACTGTAGAAGGAGGGCATCTCCATGATGGCTCGAAACTCACCTGGTGCTGCGTGGATACTATTCAAGTCATCTGGGATGTCATCTGTGGCCCACTGGCCATTTTCAAAGTCAACATACCCTGTTTTTGAGGGGCCATTGTCATGAACAGGTGGTTTCAGTTTTATTGGTTCCGGTGTGACCTCTTGCCTATTTTCTAACTTTATGACAGGTTCCTGCCCATTCTCCACTTTTTCTGTGGTTACCGCATTGTTTGCGGCCTCTGACTCCGTGGGTAAGTTACAGGTGGGGAGCTCTACGTTTCTTTTGGTCTCAGGGATAGCAGCTTGAGTGGTTTCAGGAGTACTGTTCGTATTTCTCTTGATCTGTATCCTCTCCCGCTTCTTGTCAGTCAGATACCATATGGGAGGGGTTGTCCCTTGCCTGTAGACATCCCCCTGCATTTCTAAGTCAATCAGCACGGCGTTAACATCACGGGCCTTGGTGAGGCCAATATTTTTGGCCAAATTCAGGGCAGAGGAGTTGGACACGTTAAATAGGTAGTCACAGATTTTCTCCTTGATCTCAGCCATGTCAAAAGGCTCAGGAGGATCTTCCAAGTCAGACGTGGGAATACTGTCTTCAGCTTCCCAGCTGGGGTCTGAGTTTGGAGCTCCCCGGCTACAAATGTCTGCTCTCACTGGGCTGTGCTGGTTCCAAGGCTGACCCGAGACGGCAAGTCTCCACAAAGGGGGTGTTCCTGCTTCCTGATGTAGCTTACCCTTCTTTGCCAGAGAGTATAAAGCACGATTGATTTCCTTCTTTGGGACTTCGAGCTTCACAGCCAGAGCTCGCGCTGTGGTGAGGTTCCCTTCCTCAAGCTCCTCTAAGATCCTTTGTTCCTGATCCTGGCCGATATGCAGTCCCTGGAAATGTGAGGAAAGCCTATCAACACCTCTCCATGGCAGAATCCTGCCACGTGGGAAAGGATGCTGGAACCCTCTCTGGTGTACCTGACTTCTGGGAGGCACGCCCCTGGGGATACCCCAGAACTGCTGTTGCCTGCCTCTGGCAGGTGGTCCTGGAAACCTTGGCCAGAGTTCAGGGAGGAACAGCGGCAGTGACGGTGTCTGCTTTCCAGTGAGGGGGGCTTCAGGGAGCCGCCCCTTGAGAAACTCTATTTGCTGGAGCTGGAAACTATTGGGACAAGATCCCAGCCCTGGCTGCTGGTGTCTGAACGTGCTGTGCTCATAGCCTTGAACTGGATGGGGCTGGTATCTGTTGAGGGAACAGCCCTGCAGAACAAGAAGATGGAAAAGAAAGTGAATTAGGACTGCAGCAGTGAGCCTGTCCTTCTCCCTGCCTGGGGGGCTGCACCTGATTCCTAACGGGCTGACAAGACACTGGGATGTGGCCTTGTGACCCAGCTGTGGTGGCTTGCCCACCTTGTAAGTACTGTCCGGGGACTCAGCAACGGGAAGAGAGGGGAGCAGGAGGTAAAATGCACAGAGCACCCAGGAGCACACAGGGGCTGACACCTCAGCATAGCCTCTCCAGCAACCTCACTCTTTTCCCTTAGACAAAATTTTAGGGAGTTGAGAATGAATCTTTCCACTCATTAAAAAATTTACCCACCAGGGGCTGGCCTGGTGGTGCAGTGGTTAGGTTTGCACACTCCACTTTGGTGGCCCACGGTTCGCTGGTTCAGATCCCGGGTGCACACCTATGCACTACTTATCAAGCCACGCTGTGGAAGGCGTCCCACACATAAAGTAGAGGAAGATGGGCACAGATGTTAGCTTAGGGCCAGCCTTCCTCAAAAAAAAAAAAACCCTTTTAAAATCAGAAAAACAAATAAATGTTATTTTGTTTTAAAAACAAACAAAACCAGAACAATAACCTAAAAATGCCAGGGGACCAGGGATTAGACCACTGCACAGCTCCCTTGTCTCTCAAATCTGTCACTTGGATGACTAGAACAAAGAGCAAACGGTCAGTGGGCTGGATGAACTGGAACCCCAGTCCTCCCCAGCTGTAACAGAGGATGCCCCCCTGCTAGGGAAGGGCAGAGGAGCTCACAGGTTCATCTGCTTGCTGCTGCCATTCCAGGAGGCCCAGAATTTGGTTTTAGGGGAGCTGGATGGTTTCCTTAGAAGTACGGGTCAGTGTGGTGCCCAGGCTTGGAGGGGACATTTCCCTAACCACCCAGGCTCACTGCATGTGTGCAGCTGGCAGGGTCTATTCCTGGACAGCTGAGCCCCATCCTCCACACTCCCTTAGCTACCTCCCGATAGCTGCTTCCACCGCACATCCTTCAGAACCCCACCCTGCAGAGCGCAGGCAATCCTATACTCTCACATATTGCCACACATTTACCAGAACACGGAGCACTTCCTTCACCCACACAGACCAGTGCTCCTCCTCTCTCCCCGGTACCATTCACCGGAGTGGGGTGGAGGCAGGACACACTTATGGGACCCAGGGTGGGGGGCCGCCACCTAGGAACAGTGTTTTCTCGTGCTTCCATCCCTAATTCTCCTGAAGGCTACAGGGATCCGCAGGCAGCGGTGCCCCCTCCGTTAGTAACTTCAGCCCTCCTCCTCACATGCCCGTCACAATGAGGGGATCCAGCACTCTTGCCACTCATGCTCATGGGAGCCTGGCTGCGGAATTTCTTACTGTTCTCTCCCAGTGACTGCCACCTCCGCCTTCCAGTCACACGAGTGGCTTGCCCCAATTCCTCATTCGATCTCACTGTTACTCTAGCCAGAGCCACCACCAAACCTCAAACCCCTTTTCCAGGGGTTTGTAACTCTTTTCCAGGGGTCAGTAAACTTTTTCTGTAAAGGGCCAGATGGGTCTTCAATTGTAGCACAAAAGCAGCCACATACAGTATGTGAAACTTCATTCACAGAAATAGGCGGAGGGCTGCACTTGGCCTGTGGGCTGCAGTTTGCTCTCTCCTGCTCCTTCTGATGGCAACTTCCCTGTGTTTCTACAACTCCCGCTCCTTACCCTCGTGGGACCTGCGGCTCACATGACCCCACTGCAGCTGTGGGTCAGCTGCTCCCAATCCTTCCCCATTCTAGCTTCACACACCTCCTCATTCAGCCTGGATCTCATGGTTAGTCCATCCATGGCCCACTGCCTCCTTTTCCTGTTCCAAACCGTCCCAGTGGGGCTGGAGAAGGACAGTGACTCACTAATGGGGCCAAATAAATTCTCCTCTTGAACTTAGTTAGGTTTCACTGCTGTTCGGCGGTCAACATGGTTCAACACACACACACTGGCTCACTGTGGACTGAGCTCTCTTCTTTAAAAATTCTCCTCCCAGGGTTTGATGACTCAGCATCAAAGGTCTCCTCTCACCTCTGTTTTTCCTTCTGTCTGCCCCTGTCCCTTTCTTCCACCCCTTACCTATCATCGGTCCCCAGGGTTTTGTCTAAAGATCTCTTCTTCCTTCCCCAGGTTGAGTTCATCCACCGCCCCAAACCAAACTAGGCCTGTGAAGAAACAGTGATTAAATTCTATTATCTCCAGCCACCACCTTGTGCTGAAGCATAAGGCTTGAATTTCCAAATGCCTAGACAACCTGGCCACATAGACATCCTGCCATTGCCTCAACCACCACATAATCTGGACTGAATTAATCTTTCCCCTCAACCCAGTCTCCTGCTCTTCTTATTAGTGCTAATGGCATCATTCTCCTCTTAGTTATTAAGGCTAGGAACCTGAGTCATCTTTGCTGCCTACCCGCATTCCTTCTTCGGCTCCCACATTTAATCAGGTAGTTGCCAAGTCCTATCTTGTCTACCACCTCTGTATTTTCTCTTAAATGAGTCTTCTTCCAGTTCCAGCCCTTCATTACCTCTCACCTGGGCTACCACAAGCACCTCTCATCTTTCCATGCCTCCACATTCCAACCCAACGTGCCTGCATCTCCCTCTACTGCCACCTGTTACAACTCTGACCCTCCCCTTAAGGTCTCCTTAAACGCTACCTTCTTCAGGAAACTTCTGACGCCCACCTCTCCCAGCCCACACGACTTTCCTTTCCTTGAATGCCTCCCACTCAGCACCTGTTACACTGCTCACTTTACCTTATCAGAGCTACTGATTATTTTTTTTTGAGGCCTGAGCTAACATCCACTGCCAATCCTCCTCTTTTTGCTGAGGAAGATTGGCCCTGAGCTAACATCTGTGCCCATCTTCCTCTATTTTATACCTGGGATGCCTGTACAGCATGGCTTGATGAGCAGTGCGTAGGTCTGTGCCTGGGATCTGAACCAGCAAACCCCGGGGCCACTGAAGCGGAGTGTGCAAATTTAACCACTACACCACTGGGCTGGCCCCTACTTTTAATGACACACATAGACCGTAGTGTATCTGAAAGATGATTAACAATATTAGGTGCCCTAGAAATTATACTCAACTCACCACTCCCAATATTCCCCAAGTAGTATTGAGGAGGGGCTGCAGTTGACTCCAGGGAGACAAGGACTATGCTTCAGTTATCCTAGCATCCCCAGTACCTAAGACAGCACCTGGCACAAAGCTGATCCTGAACCACGTTTGTTGAATTAACGACTGTACAAACAAGACATCCCGGGGCACACAATCCCGTCTCTTTCCTTGCTCCTCTTGCTGCACCGCGCCCCTACCTGAGGTGCATATGTGTACAGAGGGTGAGCGCTCAGTTTACAGCCCCAAAGTAGAGGGGGCTTCAAGGGTTTTCTGATTGGCTCTCTGAGTGACTTTGGTAAAAGAACTTTGTTTCAAAGTGGTTAAAGTCACTTTGCAGCTAAACGACTTCTAGATTTAAACTGCTATCACTTGGCCAAAACCTGCAAAATATCTGAATGTCCATCAAGAGTTGCATAAATCATGACACATTCATGCTATGGAACGGTACTCACGGTTTCTTAAAAAAATGTTACAATCTATTTGTAGTCACCTGGAGAAAATTTAGGAAGGATATAATGTTAAATTAAACAACAATAAAGTAAGTTGGAGAGGAACATGTATGCTATAATCCCTTTTTTGTAAACAAAAGAAAAAACCCATGAATATGTGTGTGTGTGCATGCTAGAATGAACACAGAGAAAATAAAGAAGGAAAGGACACATGAATTTGTTAACAACAGTTACTTCAGGGAAAAATTAGAGGGAAATTATTAATTTCTTCTTTATACCTCCTTAAGTCCCCTAAAAGCCAAGCCAAACCAGCACTTGAGAACAGCCACTGGGAGAGCCGATGAACGGAGCGAGAGGAGGAAACCGGGCGACCACCCCTGGCTGATCATTCTAAATCCCTCAACAGCTCCACGTGTCCACTTCACGTCTATTTACTACACAAAGTATGTAACAAGTCATTTAACATGTACTGTCCTGCAAAATTTCACTTTAGTCGTATACATTTAGATGAGCATCTTTACCACATGGGCTCTATAGCATAACATATTGGTATGCATGAAGAAATGCTTTTCCTTCAAGTCAGGTGTCCCTAATCCTTTAAAGGGACATATATATGGGTACATGGGTAAAATTTACCTTTTTTAGGGTAAACTATGGGTGTTGACTATATAGTCAAAGCACATGTAGCCTTATAACTCTCACCACGATTAAGATACAGAACATTTCCATTTTCCCAAAACGTCTTCTCATGCATTTTGCAGTCAACTCCTTCCCCGACATCCAGCCCCTGGCAACCATCCATGTTTTCTGTCCCTCTAGCTTATTTCTTCCAGGATGTCATATAAATGGACTCACACAGCATGTGTCTTTTGAGTCTAGCTTCTTTTGTTTAGCTTATGCACTTGAGATTCATCCATGCTGTTGCATGTGTCAGCTGTTCCTTCCTTTTTCGTTTTGGTGAGGAAGACTGGTCCTGAGCTAACACCTGTTGCCAATCTTCTTCTTTTTGCTTGAGGAGGATTCTGCTGAGCTAACATATGCGCCAATCTTCCTCTATTTTGTACGTGGGATGCTGCCACAGCATGGCTTGATGAGCCATGCGGAGGTCTGCGCCCAGGACCTGAACTGGGGAAACCCAGACTGCCAAACAGAGAGCAGGAACTTAACCACTACACCACCAGGCGGCCCCCCATTTTTTTTCCTTTTTCCCAGAGCAGTAGTCTATTATACGGATGTATCTCAGTTTGTTCATCTAATCATTTGTTGAAGGACATTTGGTTTTTTCCAGTTTTTAGCAATAATGAATAAAGCTGCTATAAACCTTCTCTTACAGGTTAAGAAAGGCTATTTTTCATTCCCCAAAGCCTTCAGGAAGTGAAAGGGGCAGAGGAGACTACTAAAAGCATGTTGCCTAAGCGGGGCTCAGGGGCCGGGGGCAGAAACCGGATCCTAGCAGAAAGGCCCTGACCGAGGCCCAGGCCTTGCTCCTGGGACGGAGGTGCATTTTCCCTCACAGCCTCTTCCACGCGTTGCTCAACACTGCAGAATTAATTACCACGCTACAAATTCTGGAACAGCAATTTTCTTGGCAAGAACACATACACAGCCCCCTACTCTCACTCACTCACAACGCACGTATGTCGCGACTAAACCACAGCGCAAGTGAGGCTGAAGACGAGCCCCGGGCGGGCGGGCGAGTCCGGGCGGCCCAGGCTCGGAGGCCGCAGGCTTACCTGCCTCGGGTCCATGGCGCCCGGGAGGCATGTCCCGGCGCCCCGCCCGCCGCACGGCCGGCCGCCCCCTCGCTGCTCCCCGACACCAGGGGCGCCTCGGGGGTCGGGACGGGAGAAGGCTCGCGCTGGGCCGCCGGGCGAGCTGGGCTGCGAAATGGCTCCGGTTCAATTTCACTTTCGTTTCTTCCGAAGGACTTCCCCTTCCCTTCCCTTCGGAAAGTTCGGCCGAGGGGAGGGGTTTGGGCAAAGCGAGCAGGAGCTGTCTGGTTTCACGCCCGTTACAAGTCTAATCCTTTCCTTGCATGAGAGCCGGGTAAGATACTCTTTCTTTAGGAAAACAGCTATAAATACTGAGCTCATAATTCCCCTCACATGGCCCTCTCAGCAATACACGGGATAAAGCAAAAGCAAACAAAGACCCTGCGAACCAAGCCGGGCACTGGAGGGACACGGGGCTCTGTCCTCTGCCCCGTCCGCACTGACTGGCCGTGTGTCTCTGGAGTGGAAGGCGGGTGGGGTGGGGGCGCAGAGCTCTTCGATGACTAACGTCCCACTGTGGACTATGTATTCATATTCCTAACATATTCTAAACACACGTGAACCGCTAACAGCAAAGTTATAAACAAGCGAACTGTTTATACTGTTTAATAGCAAACTGATAAAAAGCAAGACAATGCGAACGGTAACTGCACAATTTATGATCTACAATTTAGATCATGAAACAGTTTAGGATCATAAACCATCCCACTTTCACCATTCGTCCATCCAGGCAAGGGTGAAGTCCTTTATGTGCATTATCTCCCTAATCTTCACAACAGCTCTATGGGTTGGCATTATTCCCAAATTACAGACCTGGAAACTGAGGCTTGACTAAGGCTGCGCCCCGCTGCTGCTAAATCCAGCTCCGACTAGGAAAGTTCACCCTTTCTCACCACTCTACACTGGCTCAAGTTACGCCATGACTTTCTAAAAGATAACTTGGTAGAGGGAAAAAATTCAAATGATTTCAGGATCAGGCTTATCTATCTGCTCCACTTGGTTCAGGATACCTAGGAAAAGATTCTTGAGATGAATTCTAGTGATCAATAGCCCCCCACCTCCCCTCACCTGTGAGAAATTTCTTTTTCTGTGTTTAATCTCAATTTTATCCCCAGTGCTTATGAGATTTACAAGGCAGTCCCTCCGCAACATCATGGCCAGCTGAGGCCCTTTCTCCACTGTGGTCTCATTCCATTCTTCCTAAGTGCCAGTCACCCCAAGTTTCACATTTCTAGCGTAGGCTGCGCTGTGTCTCCCTTCTGTGCCTTTGTACTTTCTGTTCCTTGGCCTAGAATGTACTTCCTCCATTGCTTCCGATGAAACAGTCTTTCAAGATCTGCTTCAAACATTACTTCACGGTGAAGCCTTGCCCCACTCCGTGGAGGGGGAGTAGGGGCAATTTGTGGTTCCTTATTTTGGGCTTCTCTTTTACTCAGCCCTTACCCCTACTAGAACACTTTTACCATCCTCTGAAAATGCCTCATTCAATCACTTAACACAACTTTACTAAGCACCTAATATGTGCCACATACAGTGTTAAGCACTGGGAACGTGACATGAACAAGAGCCCCATCCTTCAGCTAATAGGCAGCCTGGTGGGCAAGATCGATGCCTCAACAATCATCACAGCATTATGAATTACTTGTTTATATACCTGCCTTTAGAGCTGTAACACTTTCTCCTCAGGGCGGGGAACATATGTTATACAGCCCCATATTCCCTGCAGAGTGACCTTTAGAGGGCTGGTTAGTTGACTGAATAATAGACTGCTCAGTAGGAAAAACAATGGGCAAAATGGTGGCATAGGAACTTCACAAGAGGAAATTAAAAATATCAGTGAACATATGAAACGCTGCTCGATCTCATCACCCCAGGGAAAGGCACAGTGAGTTACTGCCCATCCATAAGACAGGCAACATTAACCACCTGATCAGACCAGGTGGGAGACAGGACACAAAGCAGCTCCTAGTCACCACAGGAAACCAGTTTGCCACTGTTTAAGACAGGTGAATATATACACCCCACAATTCAGTAACTCCACTCCTAGACCTGGATACGTGTACAAGAAGTTCATAGTTGCGTGATTCATAACAGCTCCCAAACTGGAAACACCACAAATGTCCATCCAAAGTAAAATGGATAAATGGTGGCACACACCTATGATGGAATATTACACAGCAACAAAAATGAAAAAACTACAACCACATGCAAGTACGTGGGTAATTATCTAAACACGATATTGAGTGAGAGAAGTTATAAACATACCATATGGTTCTGCTTACATAAAGTCTAAAATCAGGCAAAACTAAACCATAGTGTGCTCTGCATAAGAGAGAGGATGGTGGTTACCTCTGGGAGGAAGGAGGGACTTTTGACTGGGAAGGAATGTTCTGGGTAGTGATGATGTCCTAGTTGTTGACTTGGGCGGTGTCTACATATATGGTTGCTTTCCAATAATTCATGAAGTTTTTTTTTTTGTTTTTAAGATTTTATTTTTTCCTTTTTCTCCCCAAAGCCCCCCGGTACATAGTTGTGTATTCTTCGTTGTGGGTTCTTCCAGTTGTGGCATGTGGGACGCTGCCTCAGCGTGGTCTGATGAGCAGTGCCATGTCCACGCCCAGGATTCGAACCAACGAAACACTGGGCCGCCTGCAGCGGAGCGCGCGAACTTAACCACTCGGCCACGGGGCCAGCCCCTAATTCATGAAGTTTTACACTAACGCTTTATGCATGTAGGTATGTGCTATACTTCACAATTTTAAAAGATTAAAAACAACAAAAAACTCTCGCAGCAGCAATTCCAGCCTGTCTTCCCACGTTCTATTTTCCATTTCAGTAAAATGAGCTATGTCTTACTTCTGCTTTCTTGCCTTCAGGCTAAACAATCCCAAAGAAATTTAACTCTTCTACAAGAATGGTCCAGAAAAGCCTTAATCACAACTATTGTGCAGGGGAAGCCACACCGCTGCGGCCTTTTAATCCAACACAGGATGCCGTGGTGAAGCAGAAATGGGAAATTTGTTTCCTAAACAGAGGGTTAGTTTCTGCCTTGAAAGAAGAACAGCTGCTCTCGTCATTTAGTGTGAGCAGCTCAGGTAACTGGAGCGTCTTATTCGTAAACATCTCCTCCCCCTCAGTAATTGTTTCAGCTCCTACAAGGTTGTGAGGTGATGACGTTGATCTTTGTGCTGTTCTATTGTAGGGACTTAACAAGTTGGATGATGCTCTTTAAAAAATTAACGAGACATCACAGGTTGACTACAGCAAATTTCAGAAGATATCAGAAAATACAGACGAGCATACACAGTCAAAATTATCCCTAATCCTCCACTGTTACTTCCCTAGTGCCCACCTTCCCGTGTTATCCCTGTGCACAAAGCCCCTGTGGTTGCACAGGCACGCCTCTCCTAACGCAGGGTGCTCACCTCCCTGGGGGCCTGTAAGTGTCTGCCGCCAGCTGTGAAGTAACCTCCAATGCATGTCCTCCTGTGTACATACCAGCTAGGGCTACTTGCTAACAACCGCCTAAATGATTAAGAATTACCGTCTAAAATTAGGAATTCATAGAAAAGCCCCTCACTCAGTATTCTCGGAGATCTGGCTTCCACATAACACTGCCAACTCCGGCTCCCTAAGGGCCTTCACGGGCCTGGACTTCCCAACTTATGGGGAAGGATGCCTTATTCTCTGGGCTCCTGGGTTGGCTCTAGTCCCGCATCCCTGCTATTCTTGCTTTTTAACTATAACTGTGAGTCTGGCTTTCGCAATGATTCATTTGGCTTCTTGTGGATCTTCTGTTTAACCTGTGTACAGGGATGCATATTGACAACAGTCTTCTTAGTCCATAATTTCCTACAACCAGACTTCACTGCACATATGGGCTCCGTCCAACTGGATCCTCTCTCTCCCTACTGTAAAGCACATGTCTGCAAACGCCTTCAATATTTGCTCTTACAGTGATACTGCAACAGAAACATACTGCCTGTTAATGTATGCTACTTAACTTGCAAAACATTATTAAAAGAGGAAGAAATTACTGAGTTATTTTTAAGTACTAGGGCATTATTTTAGAATAGGATATGCACATAAATAAACTCATGTTCTTATCTTAACTCATAGGAAATACATAATAAGCAATTCATAGTCGCTAGGCACAAATTTATTGCCCTCTTTTTTTGTTGATGTTTCTCTTCAATTCTTTATCATTGGGTTTTTTATTCCACTGAAACAGCTACTGCCACATCAACATAATTTTCAAAATTCTGCGGGTCTTCCCACGATAACCCCACTTGCTCTGATGACCTGTAAGGCTTTTTGTAGGCAGAATAGTGCGTTGCCCAAGCCGTATTTATGGTGATGTATATTCTGTTGATGTTAATGACTAGACTGGCTTCTGAAGTCACAAGAAAGCAAGAGGTACCTCAGGCAACCACACAAGAAACAGGTCTCCAGAAGTGGATAAGTGCCCGTACCCAATCAAAGTTATCCAGTAAATGAAAGAAGAAAAGCGGCTCTTTATCAACTATCTATAAGCACAGGCATTGATGGTAGGTATTATCATATATTAAAGATATAATATTAGTAATAATGTCAAGACAATACTAACAATAAAGGCTAAAAGGCCTGAGCTAAATATTTTATGTAAGTTTAAACAGTTAATGTACATTTAGTCTCATAACAGTCCCACGAGATGACCCAATACAACTTGTGGTTTATGCATTAAGTCCTGACCCCTTAACCTGCCTCTCCAGCACTAGACGGGTCTGGCACGCAGCATCCGACTGACTTCTAGTTTGGCTCTGGCCAGTACAGAAAGCTTCAGCTACTGGGCCACATTTGGCTTCCACTGAGTCAGGGTCTAAAGGGGAGACCTCCCATCACAACAAAAAGAATAAAATACCTCAGCGTAAGGAAGTGAAGGACCTATATAAAGAAAATTACAAGGCCTTTCTGAGAGAATTGGATGACGACATAAGGAGATGGAAAGACATTCCAGGTACATGGATTGGAAGAATAAACATAGTTAAAATGTCCTTTCTACCTAAAGCAATCTACAGATTCAACGCCATCCCAATCAGAATCCCAATGACATTCTTTACAGAATTAGAACAAAGAATCCTAAAATTCATATGGGGCAACAAATGACCCCGAATTTCTAAAGCAATCCTGAGAAAAAAGAACAAAGCTGGAGGCATCACAATCCCTGACTTCAAAACACACTACAAAGCTACAGTAATCAAAACAGCATGGTACTGATACAAAAACAGGTGCACAGATCAATGGAACAGAATTGAAAGCCCAGAAATAAAACCACACATCTAGGGACAGCTAATCTTCAACAAAGGAGCTGAGGGCATACAATGGAGAAAAGAAAGGCTTTTCAACAAATGGTGCTGGGAAAACTGGAAAGCCACATATAAAGGAATGAAAATTGACCATTCTTTCTCACCATTCACCAAAATAAACTCAAAATGGATCAAAGACCTAAAGGTGAGACCTGAAACCATAAGGCTTCTGGAAGAAAACGTAGGCAGTACACTCTTTGACATCAGTATTAAAAGGATCTTTTCGGACACCACGTCTTCTCAGAGAAGGGAAACAATAGAAAGAATAAACAAATGGGACTTCAGCAGACTAAAGAGCTTCTTCAAGGCAAATGAAAACAGGATTGAAACAAAAAAACAACCCACTAACTGGGAAAAAATATTTGCAAGTCATATATCTGACAAAGGCTTAATAACCATAATATATAAAGAACTCTCACAACTCAACAACAAAAAATCAAACAACCTGATCAAAAAATGGGCTGGAGACATGAACAGACATTTCTCCAAAGAAGATATACAAGTGGCCAATAGGCACATGAAAAGATGCTCATCATCGCTGATCATCAGGGAAATGCAAATCAAAACTACACTAAGATATCACCTTACACCCATTAGAATGACAAAAATATCTAAAACTAATAGTAACAAATGTTGGAGAGGTTGTGGAGAAAAAGGAACCCTCATACACTGCTGGTGGGAATGCAAACTGGTGCAGCCACTACGGAAAACAGTATGGAGATTCCTCAAAAACTTAAAAATAGAACTACCATACGACCCAGCTATTCCACTACTGGGTATCTATCCAGAGAGCTTGAAGTCAGCAATTCCAAAAGTCCTGTGCACCCCAATGTTCACTGCAGCATTATCTACAATAGCCAAGACGTGGAAGCAACCTAAGTGCCCATCAACAGATGACTGGATAAAGAAGAGGTGGTATATATATACAATGGAATACCACTCAGCTGTAAAACAGAACAAAATCATTCCATTTGCAAGAACATGGATGGACCTTGAGGGAATCATGTTAAGTGAAATAAGCCAGTTAGAGAAGGATAATCTCTGTATGACTCCACTCATATGAGGAATTTAAAAATGTAGACAAAGAGAACAGATTAGTGGCCACCAGGGGAAAGGTGGGGTGGGGGGTGCGCACAAGGGGGGAATGGTGCACCTACAACACGACTGACAAACATGAATGTACACCTGAAATTTCACAAGAGTGTAACCTATCATTAACTCAATAAAAAAATGGATTAAAGACTTGAAAAAAAATAAAAATAAAGGGGGGACCGCCCACTCACTCTTGATTTCTCTTCCTCCTCTTCCCTATGACCCAGCCTGTGAGAGGCTGGGCTTAGTCCCAGCTTCCTGCAAGAGCAATGTTCCCATCTCCCCCATCTGTAGGGGACAGAGGGGACAAGTGCAGTCCTGTTCTAGGCAGGCTGGAAGGCAGCCTCTGCCCCGAGGGGTGAGTGTTTCCTGGGGAAGCAGGCCACTTTCACCAACAGCCAGTTGCAGAAAGTCAATCTGCCGAATGGCCAATTCCTTGAATAAGCAATTTACTAAACCACCAGTAGGCTGACTTTCCTTTTTTCTTTAAGCTCTCTAGCCTTAATTGATCAGTTTTTATTCTGTCTTCATAATAGTATTAGAGGAAATGCACTCTGCCCTGCTCCTGGCTGCTGCAGAGCTGAGACAGAGGTGGAGCCTGGGGGACAATGGGAGGGGGCGAGGTTGAGAGGCCCTTGTAGAACTTTCAGTGGACTGATTTTCTGGGAATTGACCTAGAGCCACTTTCAGGTGTCCATAGGTTTCTCTCCAAAGGGAACAAATGAGGGTTTGTTATTCCTAACACGTCTTTAAGAGCATTTCCTTCAGCATGACAAGTTCACAAAAATTTCCATCTGCACACACAGAGGAAGTGTGTGAAGACAGGGCAGAGGCTGATTTGTGGCGATGTGGTCACAAGTCAAGCAATGCAGGCAGAAGCTGGCAAAGGCAAGGCTTGATTCTCACCTAGGGCCTCCGGAGGGAGCACAGCCTGCCACATCCTAATGTCAGTCCAGTGGTACTGATTTCAGATTTCCGGCCTCCAGAGAATGTGAGAGAATACATTGTTGTTGTTTTAAGACACCAGATTTTGCGGTAATTTGTTACTGCAGCTCTAGGAAACTAACACACCGTCCTTGACCAGCACTGCAAACCAGGGAGCTCCAAGTACCAGCACAGACCTTGCTCTGCAGCCAGGGATTTCTGCATTTGGGGCTATCAAAGGAGAAAGGCTGAAACACACCAGCTGTCATGTGGGACATGTGCATAGCCACAATTTCCACTTTTTAGTTAAACCAGACGGTACAGTTTTCTCATTACTGTCCAGCAGAATTAGAGGTTTTTGTTTTACTTGAAAAAAGGGATATTTCTTTAATATAACGAAGACTTTCTATCATAAACCAACAGCCAATATCATATTTAAAACAGAATAGTTAGGCATTCCCACTAAAGTGAGAAAATAAGGGCACTATTCCCACTATTATCTTATTTCCTCAATTCTGAGATGCACTCCTAACATTTCTGATATTGGAATGTGAATTACAATACATGCATGTACATTTCATATAGTAGCCTCCAAAAGCTATTATTAAATCAATAGCATGTTCTTATGCTCAATGGTCTTAGAATCAAAGAAATATGGTATTTAATGGTTTTGGAAATTCTATCATATTCTATAACACAAACTAGAAATATGAGATAATTTAAAAAGTAAAGAAAAACAGATTATTTGCAGATAATATCAAAACTCTAGTCGATTCAAGAAGATTAACTGAAAAACTCTTAGAACCAATATCAGTTAAGGAATATGGCTAGACATGGGAGAAATATACAAAACACAACTTCCTTATATGTAGCAGAAAAATACTATAATCTTAATAGCAAATAAAACATTCAAAAAAAAAGAGAGAAACAACTGGGAATAATCTTAAGAAATGTGAAGAGCCTATATATGGAAAAGTACAAAACTCTGCTGAGGAATATATGTCTTAAATAGGATACACCAGCCCCAAATGTGATGGTTGAATGGTTTATAAATGCCAATTCGTGTCCAATTAAGTAACAGTGTAGTGTACCGCAAATTCTAACGAGGTTACGGGCAATAAGCAGCGGGTACCTGACAAAATGATTAATCTAAAGTTCAAGTGCAAGAACAAGCAGGCAGGGATGGCCAAAATATTTTTTAAAAAGAAGACAGCTACGCTAATTAAATCAAGGCAGAGCTGGTATCATACAAGAATGGAGCTACAGACTAACAGAGCAGAACCACATTCCCCTAAACAGACCCTCGTGTGTGTGGATCCAATGCACAACAGGGAGCCAAAAGCAGCCGTGAGGGGAAGAAGGGTTAGTCAACGGATGGAGCTCGGCCAACTGGTTAGCTTTTGGGGAAAAAAAAATCTATTTAGAGCCTTACCTTACATTAATAAACCAAAATAAATTACAAATGGGTTAAAGAATTAATGATAAAGTATTTTAAATAAAACACTAAAAAACAAAGTCAGTGTGTACAATTTGACTTGTTTCATAGCAATGGAAGACATCACAAAGGAGAAAACTGACATCTGTTCACTTGCAGATAAATTTCTGTACTCAAAAAAGTGATGTAATGTTTGAAAATGTTCACAGTGAAAAGTTAATGGGGTTGGCCCGGTGGCTGAGTGGTTAAGTTCGTGCGTTCCACTTCAGCGGCCCAGGGTTTCACCAGTTCGGATCCTGGGCGCAGACACGGCACCACTCATCAAGCCACGCTGAGGCGGCATCCCACATGCCACAACTAGAAGGACCAACAATTAAAAATATACAACTATGTACCGGGGGGCTTTGGGGAGAAAAAGGAAAAATAAAAAAAAAATCTTTAAAAAGTTAAAAAATATATTAATAAAAAAATGAAAACAGACAGGGAATCACAGCGACAACACATACACAGGACAGCGTTCATGGGTATTTATGTATGGAGAAAGCCCACATACTTAGATAAGATAGCACATCCAGACACAGTGCTCACATGGCCAGCACTGTAGTTTACCTTTTTGTCCTCACAACCACACTATTACTGCCCCCGTGTTACAGGAGAGGAAACTGAGGCAGACCAAAGCAGCAGAGGTTGTTCAAGTAAAACAGCCAGCAATCGGGACTCAGACTCAGGCACTCTGGCTGCAGAGCGGGTGCTCTGGCCGTGACACTAAGCTGTCCCCACCCACATGGCAGTCAACAGAAAGGCGATTCACGAAAAAGGAAGGACAAATGCCTGTCGAACATTTGGGAAAATATTCAATCACTAATAATTAAAGACACGAGAATGTAATAAGATTTACGTTTTCATTCATAAAATTAACAATTGAAAAAACAAAATTACTTAGTGCTAGTTGGGGACTCCACGGCTACACTACGTCACAATCTAACCTGGGACTCTAGGAATTCATTCTGGTCCCCTTCAAAATGTTTTCAAATAGGATTAGGTTACCACCACCTCCCTTTTTAAACCCTTTAGTGGCTACCCATTGCTCCTTGGATAAAGGCCAAGTCCATAAGGAGGCCCGCAGGAGGCCCCCACACCCTCGCCAAGCCTACCCTACCAGACTACCAAAGGCACCTTCCATCCTGTTTGCCCAACAACCTCAGACCACTCTTGCAGCCTCGAAAAAGCCAACTCACACACTGTTTTCTCCTCCAGTCTTGTCCCTGTGCCAGAGGGCAGAGGGCACGTAAACCTAGGAAGCTTTCTTCATAATCCTTATCACTATTTGTAGCTGCACGTTCACATTATCATTTGATTAACTGTGACGTCTGTCTCTCCTGAGCAAGTACGAGTCTTGTACCCCCTCAGCCCAGCACACTACTTTGGCTATAGAAGGCACTCAGCAATGAATTTGTCAAATGAATATACATTAATCATTGAATGAAAGAAAGAGGAGGAAGAAAAGGAACAAATGAGGCAAGGAGGAGAAACAGGAACTCCACCATACTGGTGGTAAGACTAAACTGATGGGTTCAACTTTTTACAAAGCAATGGGACAACAGGTGTCAGAAGTCTTAAATATGTTCATAACCTCAGTTAATAGTCAACAATTATTATCAATAATGTAATCCTATTACTATATAGTTACTAATAAATGTAATTAATAATAAAATCATAAAAATCTCCCTTGAGGAATTTAAAACCTAGTACAAAAATTTATGTTGGCTATGCATTGTTTACAATAGCAAAAAACTGAAAACACCTTTGATGTCCAAAACTGGAGGCACGGTCAAGATTCTGGTAGTCATAATTATACAACACATAAAAGCGTTATTTACAGAGCTAATGCCATGGAAGATGTGTGGTTCATAATAAGTGGAACATAAAATTGTAAATAGGGAACAATTTCATCTTTGAGGAAGAATATGCCTAAGTGCAGCTAGCTGACCACCCAGCCTAGAACTACGCCTTCCTCTCCGAGAGCCCTGATTCTGTCCGTGTTCCTCTGAGAAGGCCAGGCTCCCTCTCCAGACCAGAGGGAGGATGGTGACTAGTCTAGTGACTTGGTCTTGGCAATTCCATTACTCTTGCCAATAATATATGATACAACTCTGGCCAACAAAACACAAAAAGAATTCTGCCAGGGACTTTTCTGTGACAAAGGTTCCTTGCTGTGAATGAGCGATGACCTGAGGATGGCAGAGTGGAGGGCTGGGACACTGCTGAGCTGCTCAATCAACCACCCCAGGAACTGCCCTATCTGTGCGCTAACCAACACAGCATCAAACGAAAGACACCAAAATGTTAATGAAGCAGGGTTACCAGTGATTTTATTCATTTTAATAGTTTTCTACAATTTTCAAGTTTTCTATAATAAAGCATCTGATATTCCCAAAATAGGTTAAAAAGTTGCTAAAAACAAAAAGATAAATATGTATTGCATGAATCTTGCCCTTAAGAAATTCAAATCTGGTAATGGAGACAGCCATGTAAATAAACGATTAAAATATGATGTGATATAACCTAATGAGATACTGCCTGATAGCTCTCAGAATGGCTAAAATAAAAAAACTCACCATATCTAATGTTGGTGAGGATATGGAACAAGCAGGACTCTCACCCACTGTCAGACGGAGTAGAAAATGGCACAACCATCTTGGAAAACTTTGGCAGTTTCTTCTAAGGCTAAACATACAACCACCCTGCAACCTAGCAACTATACTCTCGGGTATTCACCAAGGAAAATGGCCACAAAAACACTTCTACAAGAATGTTCATAGAACCAGGGGTAGGGAGAAGGGGAAAGTGGGAGTTGTTGTCTAATGAGTACACAGTTTCAGATTTGCACAATGAAAAAGTTCTAGAGATGTTTCACAATGTCCACATATGTAACACTACTGAATTAAAGTTGGTTAAGATGGTAAATTTCAGATTGTGGGCTTTTTACAATAAATAAAGAAGAAAAAAAAATGTTCATAGAGCTTTATTCTTAATAGCCCCAAACTGGAAACAACCCAAATGTCCACCAACTGACGAATGAATAAACAATTGATGTATATTCATACAGTGGATACTGACACATGCGACACACAAAGTACATATTGTACAATTCCATTTATATGAAATTTTAGGACAGGCAAAACTAATCAATGGTGACAGACATCAGAATAGTGGTGGCCTCTGGGAATAGTGGTGACCAGAAAGGGGCACGAGAGAACTTTCTGGGGTGATGGAAATGTTTTATTTTCTTGATTTGGATGGTGATTAAATAGGTATACACATTTGTCAAAATTCATTGAATGGTACATATAAAATATGTGCTGCTTATTGTACGTAACTATATCTCAGTAAACAAGAGTCTTAGGGAAACAGTACGATAAGGGGACTGGAAGAGGCAAATTCAGCATCGTGGCTACACGCCGAGGAGCTGTTAACGGAAGCAGTGTGCTGCTTTAAACCAGAGCGGGAGCCACAGACAGACGCTGTTTCATGCAGCAATGTATGCAAGTGCTAACAACATTAAAATTATGAGAATTATACATACATTTGAATCAGTTTTATGGAGCAAGCTTCGATATTCTGATAAAGTATTTTAAAAAGGAATAATACATGATACATACACTAAACATCTTTAAAATAAAACATAGACCTTTATCTAATTCAAACTGATTTTATTTAAAACATTACACAATACTTTTATGAAATATTTTGTGAAAATCTGAAATAAAACTGAATATTAGCTTTTTAAAGTAATATGTCAAAAAGCAAACTTAAAATACTAGAATACAGAATAAAGAAAAAACATTTTAAAGCTTACAAGCAAAGGAAGAAATCAAAAAGGACAAAGTTTGTCTACAGAAAAATGAAAAATGAGGTTTTATATGTTTAATGATAAAGCCAAAATTAGATGGCAGACAAATTGGAAAAATATTCACAGCAAATAAAGTTTTTTGTCTGTCTTTTAGAATGAGCACATTATAAAATTATTTTCAGAGAATTTGTATAATTTACTTTTAAAAACACGGTAAGTGAATAGAACATTGAGAATTTAAAAAATGAAAATAAAACAGGTTAATAAGCATACACAAAAAGAGTTCAAAGAATCATAACAAAAGCTGCAAATTAAAACTAGACACCATTTTTCAATGTAGCTAGGATTTTCCCTTTTTGTTGAAACACCTAGACTTGGAGAGGGCAGGCTGAGAGAGAGGCACGGCGATGGGCAGGTATTGCAGTGTAAACTGGTACTCGCTTTTTAGGAAGCAAACCAAGACTAAGCACTAGAAGGGGCTGTTGGAGCTGGGTGCAAGTGGGGCCAGGGCGTTGAGGGGTCAGTGTGGAGGTAAACAACAGCCCTCTTACTTCAAGTCTCTATTGGTATGAAAACTACTTTTTCGTGTTAAAAGAAGAAACAAAAGGGTATTCTGTTGGGGGTTGGATGTGGCACAGGTAGGGTTCCTGAAGATAAGGCACAATGATAACCAGAAAGACGGACGTGCTCTGTGGGGCCTCAGATCCGGGTTTGGGCTCTCCCTGAGAGACGGTGAAGACCAGCACTTGAGCAACCCCCGTCCTGATGGAGAGAACACGCTCTGGGCCGCTGGTCTCCTGTCCAGCACCGCCAGGCGCCCTGAGGCAGGGCAGCTTAGCCCCAGGGAGCAGGAGCGGGTGCGGGAGAAGCACCTCGAGGACAGCCAAGGGAAAGGCCAGGCGCAGATCGGCGTGTGGAACAGGGCTGCGTCGCGGGGAAAACCAAACGACGACGAGAGAGAGATATATATAGTATATTTTATTTTACTTTATTGCTATGACTGTAAAATCCTAAGAAAAGTCAGGAAGGAGTCATACGCTGAGCTATTAGCAGCTCTAGCTCTGGAGGGCAAGATGAGTTGGATGGAGAAGGGTCTCATTTCTTTTATAATTTTCTAATTTGGATTTTTTTTTTAGCCTTTCTTGAGTGTTTTGGTATTTAAAAAGAGAAAAAAAATTTAAGTTCACAGGGCTGGCCCCACGGCCAAGTGGTTAAGTTCGCGTGCTCTGCTTTGGTGGCCCAGGGTTTTGCCGGTTCAGATCCTGGACGCGGACATGGCACCGCTCATCGTGCCATGTTGAGGTGACATGTCACATGCCACAACTAGAAGGACCCACAACTAAAACATACAACTATGTACTGGGGGGATTTGGGGAGAAAAAGCAGAAAATAAAAAAGAAGATTGGCAACAGTTGTTACCTTGGGTGCCAATCTTAAAAAAAAAAAAATTTAAGTTCACAACCCTAGGTCCCAGAACTCCCGTCAAAGAATGCACTGTTACTTCTAAAGGGCTTAGAACAGTGCCTGGCACACTGTCAGTGCTCAAGGAAATGTTTTAAAAATTACTACTCTAAGGAAAAAGACTCAAACTATGGAAAAAACCTTAATATACAACCTATCATACTTCAGAAAGGTTTGAGGGGAATGTAACATCTCACGGGGTGGAATTTCCAGGTGGCTTCTCCTTGGGGCCTGACCCTTGGCTTCCGCAGGTTCAGATGCTCCTGGGGAGAGAGGCTCTGCCTTTCCGGGATGGACCCGCAGTACTCGAGTTTACAGACATTTACAGTGAGAACTGTATTTATCATGCAGATTGGAATCCTCATCAACACGATGTCAGCATTTTCTCCCTGTGGGCAGATTTTCATTCATTCATTTAATAAACATTTATTGAGCACGTACTATGTGCCAGGCATTGTCCTAAGCCCCGAGATACAGTGGTAAACAAAACAAAAATTCCTTTCCTCATTATTTTCATGAAGCGGGCATTCTAGTGAGGAGAGACAGGCAACAAACAAACAAACATACAACGTCAATTGGTTGTAAGTGCTAGGAAAAAAAATAATGCCAGTTAAGGGTGGGAGGTAGGGAATACAAAGCAAAGAGCCCCTCTGTCCTCAAGCGGCTCTCGGTCTAGTGGAGAACCTACCATTAAACAGACAATTACCAACCAGAGATCAAACCCACAATAGGGTTGTGCTTGGGTGTTTCTGTGAGCAGAGAGGAGGTCTAACTCACTGATGGAGGTCAAGGAAGGCTCCTGGGAGGAGAAGCAAGACCTGAATCCATAAGGAAGTCAGTCAGATGAAGCAACCAGGAAAGGGAAGCCAAACAGCAGATGGAAAGGAAAGGTGTGGAAGGGATAAAGAGCAAATGATGGATGTCACCACAGAATAATGATGTGGGGATGGACAAACAAAACCAGTGGATTCAATCCAGTTGGAAGGTTCTGGAAAGGCCTCAAAGAAGTGGGATACGAGCACACATGCATACACATACACATGCACTTGCGGTAGTCATCTGCTGTTTTTGCCTGCTTAGTACCACTGTACTTCCCCATCCCACGTGGTTGTGGAGGGGCAGTTCACTCCTTCATCTCAGGAGTCAGCCTGTGACACAGACCTGTCCAATCATGGTATCTCTATCTCCTTGTCCACAGGGCTTAGTTTACAATGCTAGAAGAGAGCTGTAAGGTCACAGGCGTGCGGCTGCCAGTAGTCAGCCTTTTCAGTATGTGTAGAGAAAACAGCAGGAGAGAATGAGGCCAACAAATAAAAAAAAGAGAAAGGCAGGGCTCAGAGAATCCTCATGACATCACTGCAGCCTCACGATCCAACCAATACCCAAAGCGCATCTTTGGACATCCTAGTTAAATGATCAATGGGAGGAAAACGCTTCATTGCTTAGGTCAGTTTACATTAGGTTTCTGCCATTTGCAACTAGATTAATAGACCCTCTTTTTGGGAAACAGCTTCACTGCGTGTGTAGAGGTGGTGGGGTACAGAGGGAAAGGGAGGATAGATTATGGCAGAGGGTTTCCCATTAAGTTAGGTAAAGATGGTGAAACAGGTGGCTTCAAGGTATCTGAGAGGGTACAGAAGCAGCAGCGACAGCTCCTTGGGTGGAGGAACTATGGATGTGTAAGTCACCGTCCACATGGATGGATTATATGAACCTTGTGAGTTTATATAATAATCCACTCTAATAATCCACTATACAGCCCTAAATCATCTTCAGACAGAGAACCAACACAGAATAGCTGATCAAAAACACCAAGAACATCATCTGTTTAAAACCAGCTTACTATTCCCACATTAATGCACATCAGTCACAGAGCTTTCTCAAATATTTAATTTTGCGACAAACTTCATATTTTGAACTTTTATCCCTGATACCAAACAATCATCCATTGTTCTCCAGAAAACTTAACTCAGGCAGCTGGACCCATTATGGTCCAAGTCGAACAGATGTTAAAGCAAAAGAAACTGCTGTATCTCAAGAGATCAGTACAGAAGCCCCAAAGCTCAGATCCTCTTGTTCACATATTTGAAAACTCTAATCAGTTGGTCACAGAAAATAATACCAATCTTGATCTGAAACATAGCTACAAATCTGTAATCCACGAATCAGAAAGACGCTCATACTACAGTCTGGTATAGTATAAAAATAGCCAGCTTAAAGGAGCCTTGTGTATTAACCAGCAGGTCTCTTTTTGGCAAAAACAACAATACTTCAAAATTTTTTCTTCTTTCCAAAGGCATTTACTGAATACCTACTGTGTGCCCACGATCCCAGCACTGTGTGCCCATGAGCCTTTCCTTTTTCTCTGGGTGGAAAAGGCCAAATCTCGGTTCGCACCTGGACAACACTGGGCAAAATGTAAAATAAAAGATAATTTATCACTAGACAAGTTGAGATGTTATTCTCGCAGCAAACACTGGCCTCTAAACTCTGTTTATGCCTCTCTTCCCCCACTACACCAGGTTCACATTGCAAGGACTGCAGCCACTGAGAAAAGGAAAGACCCAAAACCCCACAGAGCCTGAGGGCCTGGGGTCAAGTTCCAGCTCTGCCATTAACTAGTGTTAGGATCTTGGCCAAGCCTCACCTTCCCCATGTGTAAAATGGGGATAATACTTACTTATTGCACTGAGTTGCTGGAGGGATCAAATAAATTAGTGTATGTAAAGTGCTTGGTACAGTGTCAGGCACATAGAAAATGCTCAATAAAGAGAAGTTGTAATTAATAGAATCAAGTGAGGCCTTAACCTCTTTCCAGCTCTAAAATTTTATAAGGTCTACAGTAGAGACATTATGGGTTTTGAGACACCCTCTTCTGCCCCTCCCCCCCCAAGTCTGCTTTATCATATCTGGCAGAATAACAAACAAGCAAAACAGCAAAAACCTCCCTTTCTTCTCAAGCAGCTGTACCAATGGGAAACTTCAGCAAGGCAGCAAGTTCAAGAGCCTGGGTGCTGTGCCCTTACTAATAATAGCTAGACACTTCAGATTCTGACAACGACCTTGCAAGGTAGATATAATTATCCTCATTTTGTAGATAAGACCAAGTAGGAGTAGAGAGGTTAAATAACTCACTCAATGTCACACAACTGGGAAAGGGCAGACCTGATTCCAAAGTTCATGCTCCCTTTCCACTCTATTCTCCTGCCTTCCTGTACAGCAAGCACTAAATGTTTTGTTAAATAACGAAATCATGAAAAAGATACGTCAGGATCTTTGAAACGATGGGAACGCCTTCTTTGGTAAAGAAAGAAGTTGGCATCATCACTCACATTTGCTCGAGAATTTGATGCTCCTGCGTTCTCTGCTCCCAACGACCTGTTCTAGCAATCCGGCCTCCCTCTCCGGCAACAGCCACTGTGTAGGCCTCTGTGCAAATCTCCTCCCTCAGCAGCTTAGGCTCTGCTCCCTCAGCTAACCGCGCGCTGGGACGCCCCCACGCTGCATTTAAAATCCAATGACAGGTATCCCTTTTTGAAAGGCAAGTTTCCCAAACTCTGACAGCAACACGGAACACCTGAGGCACGCTTACCCTCTAGTGGGGCCCAAGAATCACGCCAAGCAGATGAAGGAAGGGGCGGTGACGCAACTAGGCCTCCTGCACCAGGGCCAGCCCAAGGCAGAGCGCGGCGGCCGTGACCCCGCAGCCGGCTCTCGGCGGCGGCCGCCTACGCCTCCCCCGGGTAAGGCACGCCAAGAGCGGCGGGATCATCCCGGGGATGAGGCGCGGGCCAATGCAGCTAGGGCGAGAAGGCGCAACAAGGCGCGGACCTGGGCGAGTCCCAGGCGCCTCGCTCTCCAGTCACTCTTTGAGGCGAGGGAGTTGGCGAGAGGAAACAAGGGCCTTTGGTACCCAGCTGTTCGGCTCCGGCTGGCACGAGCGCCAGAGCATCCGTGCGCAGCGTCAGCCGCCCACAGCCGCGAGCACACACGCACCCCAGCACACGGGCCCCCGCTCCCGCCTCCCAGCAAAGCTGCCCCCCACCCCCCGCATCCCCACCTGGCCCCCTCGGAGCCCACCGGGGCGCCCCCGGCCCCCCCTCCCAGCAGCGCCCGAGACTGGAGAGGCGGCGCGAGCCGGGCGTTCAGGACGGGAAGGTGATGGCGGAGAAGGAAAAAGCCTCTTACCGGGTCTCCTAATTCTGTGGGATACAGCCCGACACCAGAAGCTGCCACTGCCGCCAGGACCCTCCCCCCGCCCTCCCCCACCACGTAGCCCTCTCTACCTTCGGTCGGGAATCAATGGCCCGGTCGCGGATTGGTGACATCATTGGCGCGCCGAGCGTGGGAGGGAGCACCACGTGATTCCTCTCTCTTTTGTTTGCGTCTTAGTTAAGCAGGGTTTTTGTTGTTCTGTCTCGCTTGGGTTTTTTATTGATCTGTTAATGGCGTTGTTATGGGCCCGGTGGGGAGTAGGTACTTGGGTTTGGGATGCTGCATTTTTGCTCATGGCCTTGAGTCAACTCCTCAGATATTCGAAACGTGGCTGGGCCGGAAGGCCTGAGATGGTATGTGGGTACCATCTTTTTTTTTTTTTGGTTTTATAAAAGGACCTCAAGGTGGGGCCGGCCTGATAGTAGTGGTTAACACTCTTGGCGTTCATGGGCTTTCAGATCCCAGGCGGGACCTACACACCACTCATCAAGCCATGCTGTGGCAGCATCCCACATATAAAATAGAGGAAGATTGGCAAAGGTGTTAGCTCAGGGACAATCTTCCTCACCGAAACAAAAAAGGACCTCAAGGACACAGAATTAGTTAATAATACACTATAATTAGTAGTCCTTGGATGGCTTGTTTAAATTAATTTATTTTAAAAATGATATATTGAACACCCTTTTTAACTTGCTACCTCACCACCCCAACCCAAGAACTAAAATATTACCAGTAACTTTCAACTACTTGTAAGGAGTCCCCTCCTTTACCACTGCCACCCCCTCAGAAGTAACCTCTATCCTGATTTGTGTTTACACAACTCTTAAATTAATTTCTTTTCACATTTATATGCATTATTAAGCAATATATTTTTATTAGTTTTGTGGTTTTGAACTTTCATCTAGTGTTCTGGACTTTTGTTTTCACAAACATGTTACTAAGTCTCTTAGTCCGTTCAGGCTGCTCTAACAAAATACCACAGATTTATAAACAACAGAAATTTATTTCTCACAGTTCTGGAGGCTTGAAGTCAGGGTGCCAGCATGGTCCAGTAAGGGCCTTCTTCCTGGGGACAGACTTCTCCTTGTGTGGTAGAGGGAGCTGGGGATCTCTGGGGGGGGGGGGGTCTCTTTGATGAGAACACCAATGCTTTCATGAGGGCTCCACCCTCATGACCTAAGCATCCTCCAAGGGCCCCACCTCCTAACACCCTCACACTGAGCATTAGGATTTCAACACGAGATTTCTCAGGGGGCACAAACATTCAGACCACAGTGCTAAGATTCATCCTTCTTGTTGATTAAAGTTGCATCTCATTCATTTTTGAAGCAGAGTACCTGAGGGTTACTGTAGATATTCAATAAGAACATGATTGCCTTTCAACCTTGTTCTCAACACAGACAGATGAATCTTGTCAATTTGCTCTTTTTCTTTTTTTAACCTCAGGGATGACTCAGGTCAGGAGGATTTGTGAGCTTGTTTTGGAGAAGAAAGAGAACGCCTTTGGGGAGGTTTCCATCACCTGGATGACCAGCATCCAACTGCCATTACTGCCCAGAAGTCAGATTGCCCATGGGATACTGTGGAGTGAAAGAAACACGGATGACCCCTTTGTTTCTCTGAAACTCCTACCGCCAAGCCCTTTAGCTCTATGAAACCCCCTGCTTTCTTCTCTTGTTAAGGTGGATTTGAGAGAACCCATCCTCCCACCTTCTTGTTTTGGCCAATTCAAATAAAACTTTTCTCCATCTCCAAGCACTGATGGCTCAGTGATTGGTTTACTTCTCTTGAGATTAAGAGGTTTGGTATCATTTTCACTGCTGCATAACAATCAATTATGTGAGTGTACCATAATTCATTTATCCAGTCTTCAGCTGCTGAACATTTATGCAATTTCTGGGTTGTTGCTATTTCCAGCAGTGCTGCTATGAGCATTGCCTTTTGTTGCTCACTATAAATGTCTCTCTTGGGTATGTTTACGTAAGAGTGGAATTGATGGGTCTTGCATAGGTCAGTGTTCAACTTTGTATGATAGTGCCAGATATTTATTCAAAGTGGTTATACTAGTTTACACTCCTCCCAGCATCCATATCTTCTCTAATGCTTCAGACTTCTTGATTTTTAGCAATGAAATGGGAGTTAAATGGTGTCTTATCCTGGCCTTATTGGCATAACCCTGAGGTTGAGCATATCTTTTATATTTATTGGCCATCTGCAGTCCCTTTTCTGTGAAAGGTCAGTGTTCCAGGTTGGAGGGATTTCAAGGCAGATGAAGGGAAAAGATATGACCATGAGGTGGCAGTAGCACACATAGCTTTATTTGGGGGAGCTTTGACAGATTTGCATGTGGGCAAAGTCCCCCACAGAACTAGACAATCCAGAGACAAATGGGTGGGGGGCATCCAGAAGGAGAGAAGGCAAGGATATTCCCAGATGTTTAGGTGACATTGCTCAGCAGCCCAGCAGGAAATCTTTGGATCAGAAAGCTCCAAAGGACAGCAGCCGCTTGGGGTCTTTACAAGCATAGAATTTATCTTATTATCTATGACTAGCAAGTCTTGGGTACAGTTTTGTGAAGTATGCAGAGCAGGCAGGCAGCTCTAAATGGCTAAAAATCTGCTTACTGGGGCTATGTCTAAGACAACTGGATATGTAAAAATTTGAGTTTGGTACCGGTGGGCTTTTGACCTTTTAAGGTCCCAGCCTGCTGTGAAGAAATAAACAACCTAGGGGCCAATATACAGAGGCCATCCTTGGCTTGTTTTTATAATAGTCAGTTCCTGGCTTTTGCCCATCTTTTTTTTAGTGGATTGTTTGTCAAATTCTTTATATACTCTGAGCACTAATTCTTTGTCAGTTATGTGTGTTGCAAATTTCTTCTCTCATATATGGCTTGTCTTTTCAATTTCTATTTTGATAAATAGACGTTCTTAACTTTGAATTTATAAATCCATTTTTTTCTGTCCTAATATGTATTAACTTATTCTTACTTCTAAAAACATTTAGTTTTGCTTTTGACTTTTAAATCCTTATTCTCTCTAGAATTTACTTTTATTTATGGTGTGAGGTAGGGATACGATTTTACTTTATTACATACAAATGCCTTTTTTTCCCCAGATTTGTTGACTAGCCGCATCTTTCCCAATTGATCCATCATGCCAAATTGGTCATATATCAACATTCCATTTATGTATGGGTCTGTTTCTGAGCTGTCTCTTCTGTTCCACTGAACAATTTGTCTATCTTAGTGCCACCACTGCACTGTTTAATTACCATAGCTTTATAAAAGTTCTTGATTATTTGGTAGGGAAAATCTTCCTTATTTTTCTTCTTCATCTGCTGTCTTGGCTATTCTTGGTCCTTTGTTTTTCCATACATATTTTAGAACAAGCTTCTGAGGTTGCACACACACATACATACACAATCTGTTGGGATTTTAATTGGCATTGCATTGAATATATAGATCAATTTGGAGAAAAATGACATCTTTGTGATTCTGAGTCTTCCAATTCATGAACAAGGGATGGCTCTCTTTTTTGTAGGTCTTCATTAATGTCTTTCATTATTTTTTGTGTCCAGATCTTGCATATCTTTTGTTGGGTTTATTCCTAGATACTTTGTAGGTTTTGTTGCTGTTGTAAACGGTGTCTTTTAAAATTATGCTTTCTATTGTAATAGATTGGACTTTGCATATTGATATTGTATCCAGCCATCTTGCTGGATACAATAACTTGTCTTTGATTCTAATAATTTGTCTATTATTCTTTCTGTTTTGTTTTCTTTTTTTTGAGGAAGATTAGCCCTGAGCTAACATCTACTGCCAATCCTCTTCTTTTTGCTGAGGAAGACTGGCCCTGAGCTAACATCCATGCCCATCTTCCTCTACTTTATATGTGGGATGCCTACCACAGCATGGCTTGACAAGTGGTGTCATGTCTGCACCTGGGATCTGAACTGGTGAACCCCTTGCTGCCGAAGTGGAATGTTCAAACTTAACAGCTGTGCCACCAGGTTGGCCCCTATTCTTTCTAATAATTTGTCTATTGATTCTTTTGGATTTTCTCTGTAAAGAATCATTATTTGAAAATAATGCCAGTTTTTTTCCCCTCCTGTAAAGCTCTTATTGCCTTTTATTTTTCTTAAATTATTATACCGGTTAGGCCTTCCAGTACAATGTTAATAGAAATGGTGATATTTTCTTGACATTCTTGACTTGATCCTGATTTTTGAAAAGGAAATTTAGAATTGTTTTTGTAGATTTTTTTTGATAAATAAATTTATGATGATGTTTTGGTAGGCTTTTTGTAAATCTCATTTGTCAGATTAAAGAAATTTCCTTTTATTTCTAGTTTACTGAAAGTTTTTTTTATCTTGGATATTAAATTTAATCAAAGTTTTTCTACATCTACTGAGATGATCATATAACTTGTGTCTCTTTTTAATATGTTAATATGATGAATGACATTTATAGATTTCCTAACATTAAATTATCCTTGCATCCTTTGACCATAAAGTATTATCAATTTTATATGCTACTGTACTCAGTTTATAGTGTGTGTAGGATTTTTGCATTTGTATTAATGAACAACATGGACTTATGGTTTTTCTTTCTCATTCGTCTTCATCTGTTTGGGTTTCAAGGCTCAGAAAATGATATAAGGAATATTCCCTATATTTATATATCCTTTGGAAGGATATATCTTTGGAAGAATTTGAATAAGATTGGAATGGTCTTTCCCTTTGAGTTTCAGTAGAGTTCACCTATAAAACTGTCTGGGTTGGGTATTTTCTTTGTGGGAAGATTTTTAAATACTGCTTTCATTCCTTTAGTATTTACGGGACTATTCAGGTATCTTATTTCTCCTTGAATCAGTTTAATAAATAGTATTTTCTATGAATTTTTCCATTTCATCTAAGATTTTAAGTGTATTGGCATAAAGTTCCTGATAGTATTCTCTTATTTTCTTAATCTCTACTGTATTTTTGTAGTTATTCCTCTTTTTTCATTTATAATATTACTTGTGGTAGACTGTATTATTGTTCCCCAATTATTTGCTCTCCTTCTTGTAAGAGGACTATACATTCCCAACTATTGCCATGTGATTTGAAGTACCTCTTGTGTGAGGAATATCTATACCTACTCAACTGACAGTGGGTTTGATCACAATGACGTCACATCCGAGCAGAAACTTTAAAAGATATTGTGTGTGTTTCCACTAGGTCTCTTGCTCTTTTCCGTCTTTAGAGAATGGCATGTCCTTATCTGGGGATTCCAGAATGGAGACGCTGTCTGGAGGAGTGTCTAGCAGTGGACCTGGAGTCAACACATACAGCAAGCAAAAAGTAAACACTGAGATTTGGGATTTTGTTAGTTACCACAGCATATTATAGTGAAAACTGACTGACAAATTATTTGTCTATGACTTCTTTTTCCTTAGATAAATCATTGCAGAAGTTTGTTTATTTTGTTGGTCTTTTCAAAGAACAAACTTTTGGCCTTGTTGATTTTTTTCTATGAATCTTTGGTTTTTAGTTCATTTGCTATTTTCTATGTTCTCACAATTATAATCTCCTTCCTCTCACTTCCTTTGAGTTTATTCTGTTGTTTGTTTTCTACTTCCTAAGTTATGTGCTTAGTTCATTAATTTTAAGCCTTTTCCTCCCTCCTATAAAAAAGTATTTAAGGTAATAAATTTCCCTTGAAGTACTATCTTTCATATCCCACAAGTTTTGATATATACTGTTTTCATTACCATTAAGTTGTAAAATGTATTTAAAATTTTATTATGGTTTCTTCTTTGACTCATTAGTTATATAAAAAGCATATTTTGGGGCCAGCCCTGGTGGCTTAGTGGTTAAGTTCAGCATGCTCTGCATTGGTGCCTGGGTTCAATTCCTGGGTGCAGACCTACACGACTTGTCAGTGGCCATGCTGTGGCACCAGCCCACGTACAAAAAGAAGATTGGCAACAGATGTTAGCTCAGGGTGAATCTTCCTCAGCAAAAACAAAAAATCAAAAAACAGCATATTCTTTAATTTCAAAATCTATGGAGACTTTGAATTAACTTCTAACATATTTGCCTTGCCATCAGAACATCATTTTGGTAATATTTTTCTTTGAAATTTGTTGCTATTTGCTTTGTGGGCTATTTTATGATCTAATCTTGTAAATGTTCCATGTGTGCTTGAGAAGAATTTGTACTGTCTCATTGGGTGCAAAATTAATATATATTCATTAGTGCAAGATTGTTCATTTTGTTGTTCAAATACTCTGTATCTTTGCTGATCTGTTTTTTTTGTCTGCTTGAATCACCAGGCATGTTGAAAAATCTTCTACAATGATGATAGATTTGTCAATTTCTCCTTGTAGTTTTTATCAATTTATACTCTGTATATTTTGAGCATATTTTATTAGGTGCTTATATGTTTAGCATTGTGTTATCATTTTTGGTTAATTAAATCTGCTATTATACAGTTGTTATCCCTTTCTATCCCTATAAAGCTTTTTATCTTAAAGTTTATTTCATCTGATGTCAACCTAGCCAAATAAGCTTTCTTTTAGTGAGTGTTTGCTTAGAGTATCATTTTCAATCCTTTTACTTTCAACCTTTCTAAGTTCTTTTGCTTTACGTGTACTCATGTATACAGGGGATTTTTTAAAAGTCCTAACTGACAATCTCTGTCTTGTAACTGTCAATTTTCATCCACATATGTTTATTGTAATTCTTGATAGATTTGGACTTTGATCCTATCTAACTTTTTGATTTCTATTAGTTCTATGTTTTGTATATTTCTGGCTTTTTTCTTTCTTACTTTCTTGCTTTTGGATTAACTGAATTTTTTTTTTAACCTTGTTTCCTATTCCGTATTTTTCTTTCTAAAGATTTGGAATTATTATTTTGGTTTTTTAGTGGTTACCCTTGAAATTTATCATGCATTTTAACTGAACAAGGTCTGAGGTTTAAACACTACATTGATATTCCCCTCTAGGTAGTACAAGAGCTTTAGAATAGCTCTTTTCTTACTCCTTCTGACTAGTATAGTACTGTTGTCTAATTTTTTGGTTCTATCTTTTCTTTTTAACTCCACAAATTAGTCATTGTCATTTTATTCTACACAGACAATGTTTATTTGGGTTTATATACAGAGAAAGAAGGAGAACCAATATGAGAATGCATGTACAAACTAGCTGCCGCTAAGTGTAACTGGGACAGCTCAGTCTTACGGGATTGTCCGCCACGATGCCATATAAAGTGTGTCTCAGGAAAGTCTGCATGGGGGAATATTTTAAAGATATTTTCAATCACTCAGTAAACTGTCTTGAGGAAAGAAGAGAGCAATTTTCCTACTGACTCTTGTTTTCCCTCTGCCATGACGGTTAACTCCTCTGCCCTTTTGTGTTGTGTATGTGTGTCTCTGGTGTCTGATGGCTCAGCATCAACTGGGTAGCCCCAGGGCAGGAAGAAAGAGGTCTATGGTGTTGGTATGGAGTGAGGCCTGTTAGTGTGTGCCTGCATAAAAATGGTTGGAGTCTATGCAGAGTTGGTCCCAACAGTGGTGCCTGGAGCTGGCATTAAAAGTCCTGGAGACAGGCAAGGCCAAGAGAATCTGAAGTGGAGCATATGATGAGGAATAAAGAGGGAGAATGTTCTCAAAAGAAGTAATAGCATTTTCAAAGCACAGATATGGGACAAAGCACTAGTCCTTCAAGGACATGCAAGAATAGAAATTGCTCTTCAACTGGGGATTCCCTTTATGTGAACTCTTGTAATGTATTTTTACTTCTATGAGCTTTGTCTGTAATCTCAAGAATTTCAGGTTGGCTATACATGAATTTGAATTCCTAACATTGAGAATACTTAGAAATAGGGGGAATAGGCTACTGGGAAAAGGAAAAGGAGGTTTGTGGGCATAGACATTATTGCTGTGATAGTTTGGGAGAGAGAAAACTAAAGCAAAGAAAAGTCTTTGGGATGGTCTATCTTAGCGTCCCTGTCAGGAATATGTTAGGACATCTAAGAGAGCCAGAACAGAGTGGTCTGTTAAGTTCTGATGGGTTCGCCAAGTTATTACTGGCAGAATTTTACATTTGAGAGAAAGTTTGAGAAATATTTCTGGGTGCTGTTAATTAAGAGTTTCCCTTTTCAGACTCACTGAGCTGGGTAGAATAAACAAAAATCATCCAAAGACATTTCAAACCAGATTGTATCAGATCAAGCCTCCCATCAAAACAGTTAGAAACGCTGGATAAAATATTTTTAAAATATCTGTTTGGAAGCATTAGAAAACTACCAAGACAGCAAAGGACCTAGGGGTCAAGATATTGGATAAAAGGGAATCTCATAGAGGCAAGACCAACATTTGGCCCCACTTGAGGTATTTGCCAATACTAACATCAAAGTTGAGAGGATAAGAAGCTGAGCAGAGCTTTTGGAAGTTTCAGAGGGGAGACCATAAGTGGAGTTCAGGGCTCACCAATGAGAAGTGGTCCTAGTAAACATCACAGGCTTACAGTTGGGATCCCCAAAGGGCAACCCCTAGGAGTAAGGATGAACCAAAATAATCTAGCTCTCACAATGATTGAAATCCAGCTTGAATCAGTTCAATCTTAGATTTATTCAAATGGTTTGCACCTGCCCTAACTGCTCTTATAAACAAGAATAAATCCTCTCCAGTAAATTATATTGTTCAGTATCTCAAATTATCTCTATGATTTTTCATACACTATGTCTAGCATTTAATGAAAAATAGGCATGCCAAAAAGAGAAGACTTTACCAAAAAGTTGGAGACAAGATAGATAATAGAAAGACTTACAGAAGATCCAGATACTAGAGTTATCGTACACAGACTTTAAGATAACTGTGACTGACATGTTCCAGAAATTAAGTTCCAAGATGGACAACTTCAGGAGAGAACTGGAGACTATAAAAAAACAACCAAATGGAAACTTAGAACTGAAAAATGCCATGACTGAAACTAATAACCCAATAGATAGGTTTAACAGTTGATTAGCAAACACAAAACAGAAGAAAGCAGGTATAGTAATGCTAACATTACGTAAAGACGTCTTTAACATAAGAAGCAAGATAAAAAGAAATAGAGGACTATTTCATAATGATAATGGTGTCAGTTCACCAAGAAGATATAACAGCATAAAATTGGCATATACCGAATAAAACATCGGAATATAGAAAACAAAGAAAATTGACATAACTAAAATAAGAAATAGAGAAATCCTCAATTATAGTAGGAGATTTCAAGATACCTATCTCATTAACTAGAAGACGATGAAGACAAGAAAGTGACGTTTAGGTAAGTGTTGTTCTGCTACAATTGCAGAATATACACTTCAGGTGCACATAGAACATTTACCCAAACTGACTACATATTAGACCGTAAAGCGACTCAACAATTTTCAAATGATTGAAATCAAACAGTGCATGTTCTCTGGCCACAATGGGATTAATTTAGAAATCAATAACAAAAAACATAACTAACATATCCCCAAATATTTAGAAACTAAGCAACACACTTCTAAATACTGACGGATTAATGAAGTCACTATGGAAATGAAAAGATATTTTGAACTAAACATATTGAAAATATCTAAGCTTATAGGGTGCAGAAGAGCTGTGCTTAGAGGAAAATTTTTAACCTCAAAATTGATAATATATCAATTCGAATATAGAATATAGAGAGAAATAGCAATATATGATATTGTAGGGGAGATGTTCTCTCCCCAAATGGGGGTTCGTCTGGCCAGAGAACGAATTAAATTCACATGAGACAGAATAGCAAGAGAAAATTAAACAAAGCTTTCTTCCCGAAGGAAGAAAGGGCACCGAAGAAGTGGGTTGCACATAGTGGTTATATAGCCCCAAACAGGGTGTTTCACATGTGATTGAAATGTACCTCCCACAATAGTCACAAGATTGCCCTGTCGGCACAGTGCTTGATGGACACAGCAGGTAGTGGTCTGCTGTCTCAGAGGGCGTAGCAGGAGGCAAGTCGATTGTCTGGAGCTGGGCGGTCACAGGTGAGCGCAGCAGCAAATCAGTTCCTAGCCTAAGGAGAGATGCTTAATCCTTAAGGAATGCCAACGTTGGGAGGGGGAGGGAAGTCAGTTACAGGAGGTTACCAGACTAGCACAATAAAATGTAGATTTTAAGTCCTTGCCTTTGGTATTGATTAAGGGTTTTTAGAGAGAAGGTCATCTCCTTTCTTCTTCCTGGTACAGAGAGGGAGGCAACTTTTACAGATAGAGATTTACTAACAAAGGGCAAGTTCCATTCCTCAGAGCCTCCTTCCCTGTCCCAGTTTATCAAAAGCAATCAACCTCAAATAGTCCTGATACCAGAGAGACATATCTTGGGGTGGCCAATTCCAGGTCCCCACAATATAGAAAAAAGAAAGGCTGAAAATTAGTGATGCAAGTATCCATCTTAAGTTAGAAAAGGAACAACAAATACAGAGAAAGTAGAAGAAAGGAAATAATAGAGTAGAAACTAATGAAATGGAACACAAGTTTACACTAGAAAGACTCGATAAAAGCACAAGTTGGTTCTTTGTAAGGACTGATAAAATAGAAAAGCCCTGATAACACCTCAAGAATAAAAGGGAGGAAGCACAAATAGCCAGGACAGCAAAGGGGACAAAGCTATACATTTTCAAAAGGTCCCTAGAGATCTCATGTGCAACTGAGGTTGAGAACTTCAGTGATAGGTGATCTTACCGGGGCATTGTTGGAGAACCCACAGTGTTGATGCCTTTGGATTTTTTTTCTCTTAAGCTCTTTAGATTCCCCAGTGAAGAATCTTCCAGTTTCCTGCCTCTAGGGTGTAAGCCTCATTGATAGCTTTCTAGAAATTGAGTAGAGGAAGAGGGCTGAGGTGTCTTAATATTCAATAAATAAGCTTTCCCTTTATCCTTCTGCTTTCAGAACAGTAACTCTTACCCTCAGCTGGATCTGGTGACCCGAAGCTAGACGCCTTAAGTTTTGCTTTCTTCAGAGAATCAGCCCAAGTCTTGCACTGGCGTGGGAGAGGGGCAGACACAAGAGTGCACCGGGAAGGAGGAAGACTGCTGCTTCAGCTATTTCTTTCAACCGATCTTCCTAATTTTAGCCCCACTTTTACCCTCACTTCTGGAGCTCCCCGATGCCATAAAATGCTGACCTTTGGGGGCTTCTGCAGTGCATATCAGGTTCCTTCTCACATGTAAATATTTTTTTGAAGTCTGTCACTTATCTTTGAACTTTGCATATGGTGTCATTCATTGTTTAGAAGTTTTTCATTATAATGAGGTCAAATCTGTCCATCTTCCCTTTTCCTTTGGTTGTGTTCCAATCACAATTTATTGAATGAGCCTTCCTTTCCTCACTGATTGGAACTGTCACATTCATATACATAAACTACCATAAACTAAATATCCATGTATACATGGTTCTCTTTCCAGACTCCATTAAGTTCCATCGATTTTTGTAGATTCCTGTACCAATACCATACTGTTTTAATTGCTATACAATAAGATTTTTCAGTATCTGGCCAGTTGAGTACTCCCTTACCCTTGCTGTTATTGTCCTTTTTTAGAATGTTTCTGGTATTCTTGCAATTTTTATTTAATATGAACTTTAAAATTAGCTTGTCAAAATCCACAACAAATACTGCTGGGATATTGATTGGGATCGCATTGATTTTATATATTAATTTGGGGAGAATCAGTAAACTTACAATATTGAATCTTACATTTAGGAACATAAGGGGCCTTGTTCAGATTGCCTGTGTTCAAATCTTATCTCCACCATTTGCTAAATAGACATAAACTTTGGCAAGTTTATTAATCTCCCTAAGCCCCAGTTTCCTAATCTATAAAACTGGGGGTAATGATAACAGTGCCTCCCTCAAAAAATTAAACAATCCTCACAAAGCTCCTAGCAAGATACATGGCACCTGTAAGGAGTCAATAAATGTTCACAATTATTATTATAGCACATGGCAATGGACTGAATGTTTGTCTCAGGATTAATATTTCCCCTGTGAACTGCAATGCCACTTCTGTCATATGCTGAGTTTCTGTTTATTAACTAGTCTGTTTCTGGACTCTTGAATCCATTCCATTTGTCTACATATCTATCCCAGAGCCAACACCATTCATTCATTCAGTATTTATTGACCACCTACAATGTGCAGGTCCTATTTTAGGCACTTAGAATGCATCAGTGAACAAAACAGCTAACGATCTCTGCCCTTATGGAGCTTCCCCTCTAGTGGAATCCCACAATTATCTTAATTATTATAGCTTTAAAATACGTCCTGATTCTTGTTATATGATTGGGCTAGTCCTCTTACTTTGTTTCATTTTTTAATAGTTATGAGTAACTCTTTTTAAACACTTTTCGTTTTGAAATAATTCTAGATTCACAGGAATTTGCAAATAAAAAAAATTTACAGGGAAGCCTGGTGTACCCTCCACTCAGTTTCCTCTCAAGATGTTATCCCCAAGGTTTATGCTAACATCTTGCATAACTACAGTATAATGTCAAAACCAGGAAGTTTACATTGGTTCAATCCACAAGGCTTATTTAGATTTCACCAGTTTTACATGCTCACATCTGTGTGTGTGCACGTGTGTATAGTTGTATGCAATTTTATCACGTGTAGATTTGTGTAACCACCACCACAATCAAGATACAGAACTTTTGCATCACTGCAAGGTGCCCTCATGCTGTACCTGTACAGCCATGCCCACTCCCTCCCTCTTCTCATCCCTAACTCCTAGCAACCATTAATCTGTTCTCTATCTCTATAATTTTGTTACTTAAAGAAAGTTATATAAATGAAATAAAACAGTATCTAGCCTTTTGAGATTGGCTTTTTTTCACTTAGCATAATGCCCTTGAGATCCATCCAAGTTGTTGCATGTATCAAGAACCCAGTCTTTTTTATTGCTGAGTAGTATTCCATGGTATGGATGTGCCATTCACATGTTAAAGGACATTGGGTTGTTTCAGTTTGGGGATGTGATGAATAAGGCTTCTTTGAACATTTGTGTACAGGTTTTGTGTGAATATAAGTTTTCATTTCTCTGGGATAAATGCTCAAGCGTTGCTGACTGCATTCTTTTTAGAGAATATCTTGGTTCTTCTTGGTCCTTTCCTCTTCTACATACATTTTAGAGTTGGCTTGTCAAAATTATGAAAAACTCTTTCAGGATTTTGATTGGAATAGTGTTGAATCTATGAGTCATTTGGGAGAGAATTATGATATTAAACCTTTCTTTCCACTGATAGATGTCTCTCTTTTTACTTAGTTCTTTTTTAAACGTCATTCAATAAAGCCTTATGATGTTCTCTCTACAGGTATTGCACTTATATTGTTAGATCTATTCCCAGGTGCCTCTATCAGGAAAGGCTGGTTGTGCTGTGGTAATAAAACAAAGAAAAAAATTTCTCGCTCATGGTACATGTCCATCATGATGCAGGGGCTCTGAGTTTCATTGTCCTCATTTTCATTGTCCTCACTTTGGAATTCAGGCTGAATGGCGAGCTACTATAGAACATTGCCAGCTGTGTGGTAGAGGGAAAAGAGAACATGGAAATTCTTCCGCTTGATAAGGATCAAGGCTGCCCCTGGCCCAAGGAGAGAAGCCCAAGGCGTCCTGCCCTACATACACATACGGATCTATATCATCCCCTGGGGAAGCATACGATGTCCTGACCTGATTTCTATCCAAAGTTATAGGACCACCCAATAACGAGACCCCACCTGCACTGATACCATTTTAACAATTTATTTTCATGATCTTTCCTTGTCTTGTAAAGAAGTAACTCACATACCTATGCCTTATAAATTTAGCTCTAACCCTCAACACATTGCAGCTCTTACTGCCCATGGGTCCTGTCCTCATGGCTACTCCATGCTATTCTCTGAATAAAAGAGCATTACTGCCAGACCTTGAGAGTCTAAGAAATCTTTCTTTCGTCTCCGAGCCTGCATCACAGCGGCTCTTAAGCTTCTGCCTAGAGATGTGTCACTTCTCACCTTTCATTGGCTAAAGCAGGTCACATGGTCATGGTAAGCTCAACGGTGAGGAAGCTAATACCTCCATCAGCTCCGGTATACCCTGCAGGGATTTTCCTTGATAACCATTTTCCTGGCAGAACACTTCTAGTTTTTAAATTCTCTAACTCCATAGAAAGAATGTATCTTTCAACACAGTGTTTTTGTTCAGTGTTTGTTTGTAGAGTAAAACGTGTATTTATGTCCCCAAGCTCAAATCAACAGCTTTTACAAAACAATGTGTGGGAGAATTCTCCCGTTACATTCCCAATACAATAGGTAGAATGTCAGAACCAGATGTTTTGAGAAGTAAGCCCAGTGTGGACAAAGGGGAGCCACGTAGGGGATATTGCTGGTTTTAAGAGAAGCCATGTTACTTACTGCCTGCCAAGCAACTGTTTGTTAATGATTGTATTAATTATTGAGGTTTGTAGCATTTTACATCCTAACATGATCAAGTCACTTAGAGGTGTTTTACTGTGTTTAGTTTAGTTTCAGGGAATTGATTAGGGAGTCTGGTTTGAAATGTAGTGTGTTATAATTTTTTCCTTTTAAAATAAATGGGAAATAGGCCTCTGATTAGTATTTTTGTGCAGAATACCTGATTTTCAGGGTTGGATTGGATTACTGAATTAAACAGAAGGTGCCTGTATTTGTGAGCAGGTTTCACTGTATCTTATATTAGTTGTGACAGTTCTTTTTTTTTTTTAAAGATTGGCACCTGAGCTAACAACTGTTGCCAATGTTTTTTTTTTCATCTGCTTTTTTCTCCCCAAATCCCCCCAGTATATAGTTGTATATTTTAGTTGTGGGTCCTTCTAGTTGTGGCATGTGGGACGCCACCTCAATGTGGCCTGATGAGCGGTGCCATGTCCATGCCCAGGATCCGAACTGGCAAAACCCTGGGCGCCCAAGCAGAGTGCGCGAACTTAATCACTCGGCCATGGGGCCGGCCCCAGTTGTGACAGTTCTTAACGATCTCTCTCTAAAAGTCCATTTTCTAACCATTTATTAATGATGTGTAACAATGCATTTGACTGTTGTATATTTATCTTATGTTCAGCCTTCTTTTAAATTCTACAAATTTGTCTACTTATTCCTTTGTATTTTCCATGTAAACAATCTGTCCTGTGAATAATAATAGATTTGACTCTTCCTTTCTATTCTGTATACATTTTATCTACTTTTTTTTTGTCTTACTGTTTTGGGTAAAAACTGTAATAGGGCAAGTAGTGGTTTTAAAACACGTCTGCAAATTCTTTGACACTCCTCCCACAAAGGGAGAATATGAGTTGCCTTAGTGACTTGCTTCAATGAATAATATGTGGCAGAACTAATGCTGTGTGACTTCCAATGCTATGACATAAAATACAATATTGCTTTGTGCCACCCCTACCTCCCGTCTCTGTCTGTCTAGCTTAAAATTAAATAATTTTGCCAGAAGTTTGTCAATTTTCAACAATCAACTTTGGCTTTGTTGATCCTCTATTTTCAATTTCATTACTTTCTCTACTTATTATTTTCTTCCTGCTACTTTCCTTGTATTTATTCTGTTGTTCTTTTTCTATTTCTTAAGTTGGACATTTAGCTCATTATTTTTATTCTGTCTACTTTTTAAATTGTAAGCATTTAAAGTTATTAATTTCCCATCTTTTTTTGTTGTTAAGTAAGATTTGCCCTGAGCTAACATCTGTTGCCAATCTTCTTCTTCTTTTTTGCTTGAGGAAGAGGAGCCCTGAGCTAACGTCTGTGCCAGTCTTCCTCTATTTTGTATGTGGGTCGCCATCACAGCATGGCTGACAAGTGGTGTAGGTCTGCGCCTAGGATCCGAACCCATGAATTGGGGCCACTGAAGCAGAGTGTGCTGAACTTACCCACTATGCCATGGGGCCAGCCCCTTAATTTCCCATCTTTTGATTTTAACATTTTTAATTTCAGCAATTTTCTTTTCTATTTCTAGAAGCTCAGTTTATTACTTTTTCATATCTAGGTCATTTTTATAGTCTTTTATACCTTACCCATGTTTTTAAGTCTTTTAAGAAATACCTATTATATATTTGTTTTTCTTTATATGGTCATTCAATATTGCAGTCTTTGTGAGTCTGATTTTGCTGTTGCTTTTTCTACTGACTCTTTCCTATGGTGTGCTGTTTCCTCATGTATTCTGTAGTTTTCATTGTGATCTCATGTTTGCTGGAAGTGTTCTGTGAGTGATCTCTGAGGGCTACATTAAGGGCATGTTTCTTTAGAAGGGATTCTCTTTTCTTTCTGCTCACCATATCATGGACACTCTAAACTTGGGACCACTTTAAATTCAATTCTTAGCCTGGAGTTTTTTGGACCAAGCAGGTAGCAGGTAGCAGGTAGACCAACCCTCTGTGAGGGCCAACTTGATGCTTATGAATTATGTGAGGGAGACTTTACCTCACTCCGTTCAGAGCTATATCATTCTCCTTTTATGAGGCAATTTTTCTTCCTAGCTCATTTTTTCACTGAGAGTATAGCCCTTTGTGGGTGTTGGCTTTATGGAAGGTTTTAAAACCAACTTTCCAGCTTGCGGAGGCACTAAGCTTTGCTTTCTATTTCATAGCATCGTTGATAAAACCAAAGTTCTAGGTAACCGGAGATCATAAGATGCCCGTAGGAAGGTTGCTGGATCCGGTGCTCATTCGCCCTCTGAATTTGTGCTCTTGGTTTATTTCAGCCTCTGAGGAGTTCTCTTACTTTCTTGCCTGCTCAGCTGTGCATATAAAGAAATTTTTTTAAAAAGATTTTATTCACAATTTTTAGGAGTTTTTTTTTTTTATGCAGGAGGATGTTTTGTTTTGTTTTGTTTTTAATAATAACTTGTCTTCCATGTTGTCAGAATGGGAGTTCCATTCATTCTTCAACCTACTCCAGGCTACTTTCCATTCCTAACACTTCACTAAAACTGCTCTTGTTAAAGACATCAACCATCTCCATGTGGCCACATTCGATGGACCTTTCAGTGTCCTTGTCTTACTCGACCTCTCAGCCACATTCAGCACATTTCATCAAATCCTCTTTCTTGAAATATTCAAAAAGCAGTTTTAAACAGTATTAAAATTCTCTTCTTGACTTTAAAACTTGTTACTTGTTCCACTCTCAACACTGACACTGAATACATACGTGTGTTAAATATCTATTTAATTGATAGCATTGGAATCAATATAATTCACTGTGAAAGTATTTCCAAAACCTTTTGGCTCCTTTTCTTTTCTTTGTTTTTTTTTTTTTGAGGAAGATTAGCCCTGAGCTAACTACTGCCAGTCCTCCTCTTTTTGCTGAGGAAGCCTGGCCCTGAGCTAACATCGTGCCCATCTTCCTCTACTTTATATGTGGGACGCCTGCCACAGCATGGTGTGCCAAGCGGTGCCATGTCCGCACCCGGGATCCAAACCGGCGAACCCCAGGCTGCCGGGAAGCAGAACGTGCGAACTTAACCGCTGTGCCACCAGGCCGGCCCCCCTTTTGGCTCCTTTTGTGACAGCTGACATTTGTTTACTCATACAAAATGAAATCAAGCAATATGCTGAGATTAGAATAAATATATAACCAACTTTCAATTTTCTATGAGCATATTATCTACTTTGTGAATTACATATGATGGTATAATACTTTTCCTTAAAGTCATGATCATCCCCAAGCCATCAGTACGTCATTAATAATATGTCATAATTAGCAGAGAATAAGTTTGTGTTGAGGATATTGATGAATAGGCATGGCTAGCCATTGCAGAGAATAAACTCAGAATTCCTTAGGTTGGCATTCAGTCCCTAACTTACCCCTCCAGCCTTATTACTCCCAAGTAAAGTTTACTTTTGCCAACAATATAGTCTATGATCTAGTCTCTTCCCTGAATATGCTTATCTACTTTTCTACCTCTGTATCTTCTTTATTTCTGTGCTTCCCTTCTGGTTTTCCCTCCATTATTCTCACATTTTGCCCAATTTCTATTCTTTCAAGTTGCACCTTTCAAGTTCCTCCTCCATGAAGCCTTTCCGGCTATTCCAATGGTCCCAGGAAGCTTCTGACCTGGCTCTCAATGCTCTGCACCTCTAGTATTCATGCTCTTGTATAGTCCTCTCCCCCTGAGTGTGGGCTGGACCTAGTGACTTGCCTCTAAAAGCAAATGGAATGCAGCAAAAGTAATGAGATATCACTTCCGTGACTTCTGCCCGGCTGGTATTCTCTCTCTTGCTGGCACTCTCTCTTGTCCCTTTGCTTGCTTACTCTGATGTTGTGAGATGCTCTACAGAGAGGCATATGTGGCAAGAAACTGAGGGTGGCCTCAGTGCAACAGCTCATGAGGGACTGAATCCTGCCAATAACCATGTGAGTGAACTTGAAGATCCTCCCCAGCTGAGTCTTCAGATGAGATTGCAGCCCGAGTCGACACCTTGAGTGCAGGCTAGCGAAAGACTCTGAAGCAGAGGACCCACTTAAGCCATGCCTGAACTCCTGACTCACAGAAACTGTGAGATAGTAAATACGTGTTGTTTTTAGCCACTAAGTTGTGGGACAGTTTATTACACATTAATAGATAACTAATACACCAACCTAAATTGATTGTCCCTTCCTTTGAAGGCAAGGTACTAATTATCCATACTGTTTGTTAATTATTATAAAAGACATATATGTGCATGGTGAAAAAATTCAAATAGTACAAATGGTATAAAGTGAAAAGGAAAAGGCTTCCCTTAACCTCTTCCTGCCAACCCTCTGGGGTAGACATTACCAGTCATTTCTTATGGATCCTTTGGAAGTGTTTTAACACAGATGGGATCACACTATAGCTACTGTCCTACAACTTACCTTTTCACGTAACAATCCATCTTTCCATATAGATCTATAACATTTTTAGCAATATAAATTACATTCATTGCTTTTTTTCCTGTTTATGAAAACAATACATGGTCTTAGTTAAAAATTTGATGTATATAGAAAAGCATAAAAAATTTGTTTGCCTGTACTCCTACCATCCAGAGATAAACTTAAGAAGCATGGAACTGAATGTCCACTTTGGTGTGTCCCATGTCCCTTCTGGCCCTCTTCTTCTAGCAGAACCCCTCCCTCTTTCTTATGAGGAGCCATTTAATATGGTCAGTTTGGGCTGACGCTCCCCTCTCAAGGGGTGGTCCTATGACCTAGGTCTGACCAATCAGAACCCTTCTCCACTCTTCTGCCCCTCGGATTGGTTCATGGCTGGACATGCAACTCAGCCAGGCAGGGGGCCAATCAGAGTCTTTCCTAGCTTTTGCAGGGGGAGCTAGTGACAAAGATGGCTTCTTCCTCCAGCTTGTTAAATTAGGAAGTGGTGAGGGGAGGTTTTCCAGAGGCCTTCTCACCACCACTTGAGGAACGGATGTCTGGAGAATTAAGCCAAGGAGAGAGAAATAAAACTGTAAGATGAAGAGAACAGAGACCTGAGGACATCTCTGGTCCATGCCTAGATCCACTGGAATTCAGAGGCATCCTTGGCCTTTTCAATTTTGGGAGTCAGCAAATTCTCTTTCATTGTTTAAGTTTCTGTCATTTGTATCCAAGGGAGCCTTACCTAATACAAGTATTATATTGACCTTTATTTGAATTTACTAGAAACAAAGCAAAGTTAAAATGAAAGTGGAAGAAGTGCTGAACTCGAGATAAAGCTTTCTTTGAAACAACAGATAGTTTCTAAAAGGTCCTTTTAAGTTAAACAAAACATATTATGAAGACATTTTGAGGTTGAGGTAATTGTGTTTTGTATTTGACTTGAGGTTTCTTAATGAACATAAGTTTAAGTTTCCAGAACAACTTAGTCAATTGTGTCAAAAGCTAAAAGCCACCTCTGACGTCTAACCAGTCAACCAATGAAACATATCCCCTTAACCTTTCTTTTTAAGGCAGAACAAACACCTTGCTTTTTCTTCCTCCCCAAAGCCCCAGTGCGTGCTTGTATATCTAGTTGTAAGTCCTTCTAGTTCTTCTATGTGAGCTGCCCGCACAGCATGGTCACTGACAGGCAGGCAGTGGTGTTCCACCACCAGGAAACGAACCCAGGCTGCCGAAGTGGTGAGAGTGTGAACTTTAACCACTAGGCATCAGGGCTGGCTCCAAACATCTTTTAAAATGTAAGCCCTAAGCCTGCATTTAGGGCCATTCTTTAAATTATTAGGGAAAGAAATTAATAAGGAAGATACTGATCTATAAACAAAATATTCTTTTATGTGAAAAAAATCCCATATTTCAGGAAAAATAAAAACACCAAAACCAGGAGAAATAATCATAGCTATTGCCTATTGTAGATTTGAAGTGGACTCACTTAATCCAAATGGTTCCAATGCATCATTCAAATGATTCCCTCATCACTCTCTTGTATTTAGCCAGTGTTGAGTAAAGCCAATTGGTGTTGTGTTCTTGGTATCCAATTTCTTTTAATGTCCCAAGGGTTGAAAAACACAATTCTTCTTAGAGAATCTTCAGACTTTTGGGGAAGAGATTTAAGCTAATTTGGTTGTTGGCACCAAATATTCTCCAGTGCATTTAATTCCAGGAAGAATCATTTAATCCATGTTCTATTAGAAGTAACGCAGTTACCACAAGGAAGAACCTATCTTGTCTAATGGCATATTTAATAAAACTAAAACATACTTGATATAACTGTCTTCCCATCCAAGAATGAAGGATGCTCTGCAGTGGAAGTGTGACCTGTTCATGGTTCCATCGACTTAGAAAAGATCAGCCCCAACCAGGCAGTTGTATGTGGCTTTAGGGAGGCTAACTGAGGGTCCCTGCAGGGTGCGTTTATTGATCAAAAGAGCCGGGTGAGGAAAAACTCACTCATGCTCACGTCTCTTGTGGCAGTTACTATCCTGAGAATCCCTGCAGGGTGCGTTTATTGATCAAAAGAGCCAGGTGAGGAAAAACTCACTCATGCTCACGTCTCTTGTGGCAGTTACTATCCTGAGAATCCCTGCAGGGTGCGTTTATTGATCAAAAGAGCCAGGTGAGGAAAAACTCACTCATGCTCACGTCTCTTGTGGCAGTTACTATCCTGAGAATCCCTGTTACCATAAGCTTTCTCATGATTTCATAATAAACAGTAATTAGGTTTATATAATAAACAATTCATTAGGTTAGCATAAAAATTGTAGTTATAGCTGTCTCTTGGTTTATTTCTTGTCTTCCAATTTTCCAGCTGGCAAGGGACCTTGAATAGCTATTAGATTTCTGTATGACAGGCAAAGCTAAAGTGCAATGTGCTGTGAAGGGTCTGGTGGCCCAAGATCAGGCCTTTGAGCCCTGGCCCCTGGTTGCCAGCTCTATGACATCCTTGGTCAAGTCCCAAAATGGCCAGAGCCTCAGTTTCTACATCTGTAAAACTGGGATAATAACATCCTTCTTACTTACTCCATAGGGTTATTGTGAGGATCAAATGAAATAATGGATAAGAAAGGGCTTTGGAAATGGAAAAGGGCGATAAAAATGTTGCTTATTACCCACATAGCATTCTAAATCGTTTCTGAAACATTCCTCCATTCATTAGAACTTACGCACATAATTATCAAAATAACATTTGTACAAGGTGTAATCACTTGTATGCAAATTCAGTATAGCGACTTCCTTACTTAGTTCCTAAGTAAATAACAACAAAAGCAAACACCCATGTGAAAATGTGCAGTTTTAGACATCCAAGGGTAATGGGTTTCCCGGATGGTTTTGGAACTCTGTGTAAGCTAATGGCCTTCATTGCTTGCTGCTTACGATAAGCTACATTTCAGCAAATAGCATGCCGCTTCCTGGAGAGAAATTTTCACGGGCCTGCTCTTTTCTGGGTGTTAGCAGTCTTTCTCACTTGCCCTGGAGGTTGTGGTCTGGGCTCTCTCTCTGGTTGCTTGCAGCTCTGGCCCTATTGGGTAGTTGGGCCTAAGGTCCTGCTGTCTTTGCGGAAAGAAGCCAGGGAATCACTCCATTTGCTATTTGGTCCCTGTGCCGCCCTGGATGGTGTGGTTCTTTCTTTAAACACTGGTGTCCCAAAGTGGCCAGGCATTTGGTCTAATGATGAAACAGGCCATTTTGTTAATAGCTGCCTTTCAGCCCATTGGCTTGGAAAGGAGAAGCGAGATACCATTTATAGTAGCAAAACAGTATTAGTTATATAAGCCCTCTATGAGGAAAATTGTAAAACGTTGTTGAATGATAATTTTTTAAAAAGGGGTGAAACATTCATGGATGAAACTATCACATCAAAGTTGTAGTTCTAATAAAAGTCTCTTGTCCCTGTCCTTGCCCCCTATGGCTCCTCAGAACTCTAAGTCCTTTAGTTCGTCTTCCTTGTCTTCCATCCACTCACCTCTCCCACTCTCGCTGATTCCAGTTGATTCCGAGACTTCCTAATTTCTCTCCTGAATTACTGAAACAGCCTCCTAACTGTTGCTCCTTTCCAATCCATCTTTCCACAGCTGCAGCTGAGTTTAACTTTCTAAAATGCTCATCTGAGCACGTCACTCCTGCTTACCACCCTCCAGTGACCAGGCACCACCTTTGGAATAGAGGCCAAACTCCACAGCGAGGCACCCCAGGGCGCCCCCTCCTCCCTCTCCGCTCTCCCCTGGCTGAGGTGCTTGTAGTTCCCCAGGAGGCTCTGGCTCCTTCTGCTGAGAACACTTCTGCCTCCTCCCCCATCTCTTTTTCCCCTTTGTCACGTGATGAGCTCCTGCTAATTATTCAGAACTCAAGTTGACTCTAACCTCCTCTGGGAGGCTCAGTGAGCTGCCCTTCCTAATGGCCACAAGGCTCAATTTCCTCATCTGCCGAATGGGGATAATAATACCTACACTATATGGATTTGGTATCTGCCTTGGCAGGTAGGGTAACCATACAGCCTGGTTCATGCCTGTTGTCCCCAAGTCGTGTCTGGTTAGTGTCCCCTGAGAATGGAAACCAACTACAGCCACATACTTTAATAGGATTAAGAACCAAGATTGCATTAACATGACTTGAACTCCAAGAAACTCCTGCCCACAAAGATGAAGTTGCAAATAGCATTGTTGGTTTCAAGAACTTCCAGAAAATCCATCTTTCTGAACGTAGACTACTCAGCTAGCGCTCCTCAGGGTCATAGCCCCCTTCTCACAGAGAAGATCACTCCTCTGCTTACAGAATGGCTGTTTAGTCCTCCAGGCCAGCTTCACAGCCCTCTCCTTTCCGTACCCACCAGTCCTGAACTATTATGTGAATTTGGGCAATCCCAGTCCTCCTCCTGGGCCCCTGCATTGAAAGAGTCAATTTAAACCAGACCCTCCAAACCTTCCGAATATCCCGCCCACGACCTCCTCCTTCTGAGGCACTTCTGAGATGCTGGTTTGTCAAGGTAGTCGTCTCCCTTGGGCATTAAGCAATAAACTCAACTTTGCTGATAGGTTATTTTGACGATCTCTTTGACACCTTTTTTACTCTGAAAAGAATCCTACTTAGGATGATAAATTAAATGATTCCTGTTGTCATAAATTATGTTACCCTATTAATATATGACATTCATTGTTCTCATTTAATCCATATAATAATCCCACGAGGTAGGCATTATTATACGACCATTTTACAGATATGAAAATAAAGGCACAGAGAAGCTCAGAGACTTATCCAAGATCCCACAACTACTATAAGAAGCGGGATTACAAGCCAAGGAATCTGACTCCAGAACTGATGCTGTTTTCAAAAACATAGTTTTCTTTTTAATTTTAAAATTGCAAACCTACAGAAAATTTACTAGTACAAACTCCACCCCCCCCAAACCATTGGAGGGAAAGTTGTCAACCTGATGCCCCATGACCTCCAAATACTTTAGTATTTGTCCTACAAACAAGGACATTCTCCTATATGACCACAACACAGCCATCAAAATCAGGAAATTCACATTGATGCATAACTACCATCCAACCCGCAGACGCCATTTGAGTTTTGTCAGTTGTCCCAATAATGATCTTTATAGCAGAAGAATTCAGTTCAGAACTACCTGTTGCATTTAGTTCTTAAATCTCTTAACTTTCCTGTAGTCTGGAACGTTCCCAGGCTTTCCTTGACTTTTTTGAAGATTACAGGTTATTCTGTAAAATGTTCCTCACTTGGAGCTTGCTGTTTCCTCTTGATTAGATTCAGGTTATGCAGTGCGGAAGTGACGCTGTCCCCCTGTCCGATGGGACAAGATTCTGATTTATGCCATTACTGACAACGTGTGCTTCCATCACTTGATTTAGGTGGTGTCCGCCAGGCTTTTTTCACTAAAAAGTTACTTTTTCCCCTGTTTGTAATTTATATTTTGTGGGGCAGTATTTTATTTGGGATTATTGTTGTATTTCTAACTTTTTCCCCGCCCCCAGCTTTATTGAGGTATAATTGACAAAAAAAAATTGCATATATTTAAGGTGTACAATGTGATGTTTTGATATATGTACACATTGTGAAATGGTTATCACAATGAAGCTAATTAACAAATCCATCGCCTCACAGCTACCAATTTTTGTGTGTGTGATGAGGACACTTAAAATCTACTCTCAGCAAATTTCAAGTCTGCTATACGGTATTGTTAACTGTTAACTGCTATGTGGTATTGTTAATTGTAACATGCTGTACTTTAGATCTCCAGCTTTTATTCGTCCTGCGTAACTGAAACCCGGTACCCTTTGACCAACATCTCATTTCCCCCACTCCCCCAGACCTGGCAACCACCATTCTACTCTCTGCTTCGATGAGTTCTGCTTTTTTAGGTTCCACATATAAGTAAGATTATGCATTATTTGTCTTTCTGTGTCTGGCTTATTTCACTTAGCATAATGTCCCCCAGGTTCACACATGTCAAAAATGACAGGATTTCCTTCTTTTTTAAGGCTGAATGATATTCTATTGTGTATATATATACACCACATTTTCTTTATACATTCCTTCATCGACAGATACTTAGGTTGTTTCCATACCTTGGCTATTGTGAATAACACTGCAATGAACATGGAGGTGCAGATATCTCTTTGAGATAATGACTTTGGTTCCATTGGATATATACCCAGAAGTGGGATTTCTAGATCCTATGTTAGTTCTAATTTCTTTTTTTTTTGAGGAAAATTAGCTCTGAGCTAACAGCTGCTGCCAATCCTCCTCTTTTTGCTGAGGAAGACTGGCCCTGAGCTAACATCCATGCCCATCTTCCTTTACTTTACATGTGGGATGCCTACCACAGCATGGCTTGCCAAGCGGTGCCATGCCCGCACCCGGGATCTGAACCGGTGAACCCTGGGGCCACCAAATCAGAATGTGCGCACTTAACCTCTGTGCCACCAGGCTGGCCCCTGTTAGTTCTATTTTTAAGTTTTTGAGGAACCTCCATACTATTTTCCATACTGTACCAATTTGCATTCTGTGGGGTGGTATTTCAAAACTGTGTAAAGATTCTATTCTTCATTGAACTATTTATTTATTTAACTTATTTATATCAGTATAGACTCATTTTTCTTATTTTACTCTATGGGTTGTAATTTATGGCATTATTTACTTTGATGCCCTAATTTTTCTAGATTTGGCCCATTGGGAGTGCCTTCAAGCTGCCTTCCAAATCTTTTTGACATGCTCCATTGTTCTTTTATGGGAGTTCTTGTTTTGGTAGATAGCTAAGTATTTTTTACTTATCTTAAAGACTAGATTAAGTATATATAGAATTCAAGTTAATTGCGTTTGCTCAAAGGACGGTATTTTGCGTTAAAATGAAACATCTTCCTGGAATTTTAAATCATGCGGCGTGAACAGCTATAAACGAGAACACCACTTTATCAATGGGAACACTCACAGAGCGTCTGTTATATCAGGAGAAATGAATCCGTTCCATGTTTTCTCCATTAGGAAACTATAATTAGAAACTAAGCCTTTGAACAGCATTTTTTTAGTCATTCTTAATTTTCAGTTTCTCATTAAAAAATCCGTATATTTGTTGTTCTGTGAAGATTTATTAATAGTTCTGCAAATTCTCTGCTGTCCTTAGGGAACAGATTGTGCATTTAAATAGTCTTTTCAGGCACTTGAGAGTAAGTCCCTTCCTCCTCTGGGCTCCTGCACTGGGTGCATCCTTATCTGTTTACAGGCTCACCTTCTCCACGAGCCTGTTAGAAGTTCCTCAGAGCAAAGGCTTCATCATCGACACCTTTGCACCTGCCTGGACCTGATTTGGGGCTGCTGTGTGACAGATGCCCAGTAAGTGCTGGTTGGATGGCCAGCTGGTCATGCACTGTGTCTCACTTGTGCCCACAGGATGGCAGCATTTAGTTAAGGCTCTAGCCTCGCTCACTGGTGAGTGGCCCAGCTGTTTGGGAATGTGAAAGCACCTGGTTTCTTTCTGAAATGCAAACAGTACATTAGTTCTTCTCCTATGAGGGTACGCTCTGTAAAATAATGCCAAATATCAGCTGCCCGCCCTCTCTTCAATGTGGGTGTTGGAAGATGACTCTTTGAGGTGAATCACATGATGTCTTTGGACTGTGGGCATCCATTCCTGAAGGACTATCTAGGTCTAGAGTTTCTGTGAGCGAAAACTGAGCAAGCAGGCTGAAATCACTAGCTCATTTCACATACAAGTCATTATATGCAAAGAATTGCTATTTAGAGAAAGAGGAAAAATGAACTATTGAGCACCTTCTGTGTGCTAGGTGCTTTAAGCCAGGGGCTCTCATACGTGAGTGGGCATCAGCACCACCTGGAGGACTGGGGCCCTGCCCCACAGCTTCTGATCCAGTAGGTCTGGGATTCGGCCTGAGAATTTGCATTTTAACGAGTTCCCAGGTGGTGCTGATGCTGCTGGCCCAGGGAATCACTGCTTTCAACAACCACATGTAATCCTCAGCAGTCCTTGACATAGGTATTATCGCCACCATTTTGCAGATGAGAACACTGAGGCCCAGAAACTTAAATAACTTGCCGCACCCTAGCAAGTGGATGTCTGGAAATGGGAACCCTGGTCAGTCTGACTCCAAACCTTTGCTCCATCCACTGCACCATTCTGTAAGAAAAAGGGAATGAATTTGAACTTTAGGGGTTTCTCTGAATCATATGGCTCCAAAAAATGAGACAATGCCCAAGACCAGTGTGATGCCTTTAATTTTTAAGAGTTTAGCAATAACAATTAATCTTTGCAATTCCTCTGGTATGAAAGCCATGAAAAAACCTGCCAAACTGAAATAAACAGCTGCACTTGTGTATGAAGGGACATGATGCTTTGCACTATTCATCTAAAATTAAAATGTCTTCAGAAACATTTTATTGATGTTATTGATGTTTTAATCACCAAACTCCAACTCTGAAACTAGAATAGGATGTGAAAATAAGACAGAGGTAAGTAATTATAAAATCCATTAGCTTGCCCATGGAGAGAGAGGACGCAGTTTGTCTATGGAGTAAATGAGGAAATCAAAGCTGGTGGGCTTTTTTGAGAACTGAATCAGAAAATTAATGACTTGGCCACTCGTTCCAGCCATTGCTGAGTCCAAGATGTGTCAGCCTCTGATATATTGAGAATCTGTTCTATATTTATTACTTAGGCACAACTTTCCTCCAACACTCTCCCCCCGATCTCATATAAAAAATTACACCTGATCTCTTAGAGGCAGGGACGGATATCGTTCTCAATATTTGTGGAGATGTCGTGGGACATGGAGGAAGAGGACGGAAAGACAGGGATGGTCTGAGCTAAAGCTGAGGCTTCCTGTCTGGCTGAACAAAACGGTCTCCTCCCTTTGGCTGGGCTTCCGCTTGGCTCCTGTTTCTCCTCTGCAGTCAGGTTTCACCTATCTGATCCAAACCGAACAGGATTGCTCACCCTGGGCTTTAAAAGGCAGCCAAAGAGGCCTTATTAATAGCTCATGAAGGGCAGATGTGGGCCAGCTGGAGGTCCTTACACTTGGGAGGACAAAGCCATGCTGCCCCTTCCAGTCCCAGGTGAGTCTCACCCGCTACCTGCAGTAGCGGTCTCTGCGAGGAAACTTGGTTATTATAACCTATTTGATCCGAACCTCCAGAGCCTGCCCTGGCCCTGAGGCCTCCTGAATCTTTCCTCCTGCCTCCTCCTCCAGAAGGTTACACCGTGCACTTGGAACACACAAGTGCCTCTGCCTGGGGGCAGGGTGCTTTCCTGAGAGGCGGGGTCACCTGGCAAGGCGCTTGGAACGGGGAGCATGGAGACAGCCTGTGTGTCCAGAGGAGCATCACCTAACCCGCCGGCCTGCCCTGCGGCCCCAGCCCCCCAGGAGGGTTTCAGGTCAGGGTTGGGCTTCACATTACACTTCCCAGGGAATGTGGGCTCACAGGGGAAAACAGAGGCTTTTGAGGAATAGAATGCTATAAAATAAAGAACGTAAAGTGAAATGCTTAAACCAGCAGAAGCAAAAATAATGCTTGCAAATATTACTTGGTGATCTGGAGGCTGGGAACCACGGCTATCACTGGCTTTGACAGTGGGGCGTGATCCTGGTCCTTCATTTTTTATTATCAACTGAGCTCTAACACATGTTCCTGTGGCACAGAGTATCGCTCTGCCGGCTCAGGGCAGGTATGCTGGGCTCTGTTTCCAGGTCCGGGTGGAGGCCACTGCTGCTCCCCCAGCTGGCGGGAACTCCAGTCACATGACTTCCACCCACCAGAGAATGACCCCTCTGCATTAAATTCAGTTTCTGCTGCTGCTCCTTTGACCAGTTGCTCCTCCAGGCCCCCCGGGTGAGTGATATCCCCACAAATCACCCACGTGCTTTCTCCATTTGACATATAATGCTTAAAAAAAAAAAACCCAAACAAACATATATTCTCCAAGCCTTCTCACAGATAGACCCCACGGCAGATGCATCACAAATGTTTGCATTTCTGTTAATTAGAGAACATGTGCAAATAGGAATTTCAGACTTCCACCCCTTCTCTCAAGGAGGTAAATTTGGGTGACAATAGCATCAATAACAAAACTTTGTTAATTGATGTATATACTATTTGTTTTCATAGATTATTCGGAAGTGCCTTACTATATTAAAATACACGTGGGGCTGGCTTGGTGGCACAGCGGTTAAGTGTGCACGTTCCACTTCGGTGGCCTGGGGTTCACTGGTTTGGATCCCAGGTACAGACATGGCACGGTGTGTCCCACATATAAAGTAGAGGAAGATGGGCATGGATGTTAGCTCAGGGCCAGTCTTCCTCAGGAAAAAAAAAAAAAAGAGGAGGATTGACAGGTGTTAGCTCAGGGCTAATCTTCCCCTGCCAAAAAAACCAGGGGCCAGCCCCGTGGCTGAGTGGTTAAGTTCGCACACTCCGATTCGGCGGCCCAGGGTTTGCCAGTTCAGATCCTGGGCGTGGACATGGCATCCCTCATTAGGCCACATTGAGGCAGCGTCCCACATACCACAACTAGAAGGACTCACAACTAAAATATACAACTATGTACTTGGGGGATTTGGGGAGAAAAAACAAAAAAAAAAGATTGGCAGCAGTTGTTAGCTCAGGTGCCAATCTTAAAAAAAAAAGAAAAAAAAACATAAAAAATACACATAGAAAACCACAATGAAATATCACTTCACACCTGTTAGAATGGCTATTATCAAAAACACAACAAGTGTTGGTGAGAATGTGGAGAAGAGAGAACCCTCGTGCACTGTTGATGGGAACGTAAATTGGTGCAGTCGCTATGGGAAGCAGTAGAGAGGGTCCTCAAAAAATTAAAAACAGAACTACCGTATGATGCAGCAATTCCACTTGAGCATTTATCTGAAGAAAGTGAAAATGCTACCTTGAAAAGATATATGCACCCCCATATTCATTGCAGCCTTATTTACAATAGCAAAGACATGGAAACAACCTAAGAGCCCATTGAGGGATGCATGGATAAATAAAACGTGTTACACACACACACACACGCACACACACGAGGGAATATTATTTAGCCATAAAAAGAATGAAATCCTGTGATTTGTGACAACATGGATAGACTTCGAAGGCATTATGCTGAGTGAAATAAGTCAGAGAGAGAAAGACAAATACTGTATGATCTCACTTATATGTGGCATCTAAAAAAAGCAAAAACAAAACCAATCCAACTCACAGATACAGAGAACAGATTGGAAGTTGCCAGAGGCAAGGGTGTGAGGTGGGTGAAATGGGTGGAGCAGGTCAAAGGGTACAAATTTCCATTTATAGAATAAATAAGTCATGGGGATGGAATGTACAGCACGGTGACTATAGTTAATAACACTGTGTTGCATATTTGAAAGTTGCTAAGACAGTAGGCCTTAAAAGTTCTCAACACGAAAAAATTTTTTTCTAACTATATATGGTGACAGATGTTAACTAGACTTATTGTGATGATCATTTTGCAAGGTATACAAATACCAAATCATTATGTTGTATACTTGAAACAAATATAATGTTATATATTAATTATACGTCAATAAAAAAATAAATACATATAGGGGCTGGCCCAGTGGTGCCATAGTTAAGTTTTCACCTTCCGCTTTGGCGGCCTGGGGTTTGTCAGTTCGGATCCCGGGCCTGGACCTACCCACTGCTTATCAAGCCATGCTGTGGCAGGCATCCCATATATAAAGTAGAGGAAGATGGGCACAGATGTTAGCTCAGGGCCAATCTTCCTCAGCAAAAAGAGGAGGATTGGCGGCGGATGTTAGCTTAGGGCTAATCTTCCTCCAAAAAAAAAAAATATATAGAATAGAATATATAAAAGAAAAGAAAAGAAATCAAGTGATTCACGAACCATAACTATTCTCTGCCTCCATTTTCTTATCTCTAAAATAGGGGTAATAAGATCCTTGTCACAAGATTCCAACGGGGTGTGAAGGACAAGCCGTTTGTGAAGACATTCTCCAAAGGGTGGTGCACGACACAGTTCCAGCCTCGGGAACCATTCAAGAACCCGGACCACTGTTGCTTGGCTGATTCTCTCCCTCCCTACTTCCTTCCTTTTAAAATTAATTCATACTTCAGCTAATATTCATTGAGAGCCTACTAGATGGCATCTATTGTGCTAGGTGTTGGGGATGCAAAGATGCAAGACATGGATCCTACAATCAAGGAACTTGACATCCAGTGTCCAGTGGCCCACCCAAGAGGAAAGGCCATCTCAACGTGACACGCCCAACACAAACAAAGCACAACCTGGTGAACTGGAACGGAGTGGGCTCTGAGGTCAGGCAGAGCCCGTGGGAATCCCAGTCTGCTTTCTCCCTCTGAGCCTCTGATCCTTCACTGTAAACTGTGACTAATAAGAACTATCTTTCAGGGTTATTGTGAAGGTCACTTGAAATGTTGCCAGAGAGACATAATAGTTAACATTTGTCGATGAAAATAATCCATAACCAATCTATAAATGAAAATTTGGGTGAGTTTATTCTGAGCTTAAATTTTAGGATTATAACCCGGGAGAGTCTTTCCAGAAAGGAACAGAGCACTCCAAAGAAGTGGGGGTACACAGGGTGGTTATATATCCTCAAAGAGGGTGTCTCACATATGATTGAAATGTCCCTCCCACAATAGTCACAAGATTGCCCTGTCTGCGCAGCGCTTGATGGACACAGCAGGTAGTGGGTCTGCTATCTTGGTGGGCGTAGCAGGAGGCAAGTCTATTGTCTCAAACTGGGCGGTCACAGGAGAGCGCAGCAATCAGCTTCTAGCCTAAGGAAAGATACTTAATCCTGAAGGAGATGCCGATGTTGGGAGGGGTAGGGAAGTTACACCTTTAGCTCAAGGGCCTTTGTTCTTGCCATAGGGAACATCTAAAGCAGATATACAATGCATGCTCAACAGCCACGGTCAGGCCCTTTTGGAAAGACAAGGTCAGGCCGAATTAGGTTTATACCAAATGGCTTCCTCATATTCTCCAATATATCCTATTGCTTGCCATTTTTATTTGTCACATTTATCGAACACTTACTCTGTGCCAGGCATTTTTCCTATGTTAACTCGTTCAAAACTCACTACAACCCTAGGAGGTAGATACTCTTATCGCCCTTATGCCTATTTTATTGAGACACAGAGAAGCTGAGTGACTTGCCCAAGGCCAGGCAGCTAGTCAGCAGCAGAGCCTGGTCCTGGAGCCCATGATCTCAGTTGCTACTGAACCTGGCTTCTCCGCCACGGAGAATCACCTGTGCATGAGAATCACGTGTGCGGCTGTGGGACAAGATGAGCGCTTCATTCTCACCCCAGGAGATGTGGACGCAATAGGTCTGGGATGAGGTTCAGGAATAAGCAGCTTCTGAGAGCTCTCCGGGTGATCCTGATGTGCAGGTTGAGAACCAGTGGGTGTTTAGAGAAACAGTAGTGTTATCATCAGAGTAAGGGAGAATGGAGAGGGCTTCAGAGAAGTGGGTCTTGAAGGACGTGGTAGTTTTTTCGCCAAATGTAGGTCAGGGGCTCTCCAGACAGGAGAAGCAGCACGTGCAAACCCATAGTGAATACAAGCATATGAAACCCAGCCGTGTGTGTGTGTAAGCGCGAGACAGGGTAAGTGATGAGGGAGGGAGGGAGGGAGGGGTGAGGAAAGGAGGATGCAGGTAGAGAGAAGGGAGGAGGCTGGGAAGGTGGTGTGGGGACCTGGAAATGGCCACCCCAAGATATGTCTCTTTGGCATGAGGATTATTTGAGGCTGGTTTCTTTGCAGACAGGAAAGCAACTGAAAAGTAGAACTTGCTTACCCTTTTGTTAAGAGACATTTATATTGTAAAGGAAATCTCCATCTGTAAAGATGACCTTATCTCTAGAAACTCTTAATCAATACCAAAGGCAAGGACTTAAATCTGCATAATAATCTTATTCCTATTTCTGGTAACCTCCCTTAACTGACTTCCCTCCTCCTCCCAACGTTGGCATTTCTTTAAGGATTAAGCATCTCTCCTTAGGCTAGGAACTGGTTGCTGCGCTCACCTGTGACCGCCCAGCTTGAGACAACAGACTTGCCTCCTGCTACGCCCACAGAGATAGCAGACCCGCTACCTGCTGTATCCATCAAGTGCTGTGCCGACAGGGCAATCTTGTGACTATTGTGGGAGGGACATTTCAATCCTATGTGAAACATCCTGTTTCGGGGTATATAACCACTCTGTGCACTGCACTTCTTCAGTGCCCTTTCTTCCTTCAGGAAGAAAGGCCCCGGGCCATGGTCCTCATAAAGCTTTGTTTAATTTTCTCCTGCTATTCTGTCTCATGTGAATTTAATTCGTTCTCCGGCCAGACGAACCCACATTAGGTAGAGGAAAAGTCTTCCTCCCCTACAGTTGGTTGGGGCCACCGTGTGACAGGATTAGAAGTCATGCTAAGGAATGAGGACTTTATTCTGCAGACAGAGCAGCTGACAGATTTTCATGCAGGGTAGAACATAATTAGATCTCTAGATGGTCTCAATCTCAAAGCTCATCTTTTTGATTCCAAGACTTTCAACATATTGAAGGAAAATGAACGTAAGCAGGAAAAGGAAGATCGCAATTTATAATTAATTTAGCCAGAAGCATCATAGCACTTTTGGTGAGAGAAGAGAGTAGACTGTTGAAAATTGAATGCACTGTGAAGTGGCTATTATTTCACTGACTTACCTCATTTTGAAGCAAAAGGAGGAAGAAAGTATTTTCACAGCACAGGATATGGAGGCACAATTGCGGGGAAATCACTCTCTGGGCCTGGCCTTCCCTGGAGGGATGGGGATGGGGCAGGCGGCAGAGGGGCCCAGCGCCCGCAGGCTGGGTATGCGAGTGTGTGGCGCTCAGCAGGGCTGGGTGTGGCGGTGAGGTCCTTCTACCCAGGAAAGAGGGGCTGCTGCCTCCCCAGGCCCCATGTTCTCCGGAGTGTTCCCCGCCTCCCTTTGAATGCTCTTCTTTAGAGACACCAACCTCTGTAAAACTAGATTGGGAGGAGATGTTTGTCGGTACTCATGATTTCTTGATGATTGGGAGGATTGTCAAGATGGTGCCTCTGAGGCAGTAAAGCCTCTCTTTAATCACAATGCGTGGTGTGCCTTGGACTCCCGGGTGTAATCTGAGCAGTGTGAGCCACATTCTTGATTTGCGGCCCCTGGGACACTGTGTTGGGATTTCTAGCCCCCTTTATTTTATGCTGGCTGAGTCAATTGAACAGAGGCATGGCAGAGACTAGAATGCACCAACATTAGAAGCAATGATTGAGTAAGTCAGCTCCCCCTGGGTAAAACACAACGCTTGGAAATAAGGACTGTACCCGCAGCAGGAGACTGGCTAGCCACGTGCCCATGGGAGGCGACTGCACACGTGTTAGCACATTTTATCTTCACAGCAACCCTCTGGCAGGAATACTAAAAGTCTCCCCATTTTACCGATGGGGAAACTGAGGCTCAGAGTTCTTCTTTCTCATAGACGTTCACCAGCCCGTAAGCACCTAAGTCAGCCTAAGAAGCCGGTCTAGCTGACTCAAAAGCCAGGTGTTGGGTAATTAAATTGCTCTTGATTAAACCAAACATCCTTGGCGGGGCTCCTTTTCCTCCATGCAAACCTGCAAGGACTGCTTTCTCCTTCCCTTCTCCTCAGCTTTCAGAAGCTTGTGCCACGGGCTCAAGGACAAACTTCTCTGGAGATGAAAGCCCTGCTCCTAACTGAAGGTGTGTGGATGTCATTTATGGGCATCTCTTTTGTTCTCTAAAGTCCAAAACAGCATCAGAAGCTTACAGAGGTGCATCTTCAGCTTTGCCCTGTTTTCCGAGATGTGAGGTCATTCCTCCTACCTACCTGAGGTGTTACCACTGCTCTTTATGCCAACCGGTCGGACTGGACCAGAGGAAAAGCCTGGCATCTTTTGGGGTCTGCTTTCTTAACTTTTTAAAACTATGAAGTGTAGCAGGTCTACCAAAGAGTGTATAAATACATCTTTGTACAGGTTAAAGAAGAAGAATACAACGAACACCTGTGTCTTGTTTACCCAGATTGAAATCTAGAAAATGTTCAGTTTAGAATTCCCCTGGCACCCCTCCCCAGTCCCATCTGTTTTTTTCCCCCATGACACACCAATGTCTGTATCTTTATGCAGCACATTATTTAGTTCTGCCTGGTTTTGAACGTCATGTCCCAGGCATACACAATGTGTATTCTTCCATGGCTTGCCTCTTTCCTCAATATTATGTGACCGGGAGTCATGCCTGCTGATGCACTAGGCTGTAGTTCATTGATTTCATTTTAATGGCTGTGTAATATTCCATTGTGTGACTATCCATACTTTACTCATTCTATTCTTGTGTTGGGTTGATTCTAGTGGTATTTTGTTTGTTTTTTTACAAGTAATACTATGTCATTGGGTACACACATACTCAACTTTCCTAAATAATGCCAAATTGTTTTCCGAAGTGGTTGTACCAATTTACAGTTCCACTAGCATTGCATGAGTGTTCCAGTTGTGCCACAGACTCACAACACTTGGTATTGCCTGATTTTCAAATTTTTTCTGTCACTTTATTGGACATGAAATAGTAACTTGCAGTTTTGTTTGCATTTCCTTTATCACTAATGAAGTTGACTTTCTTTTTATGTTTATGGACATTTGTGGTTCCTTCTCTGTGAAATTCCTGTTTCTTTCTTTTGCCTGTTTTTTTTTTTGTTTGTTTCTTTTGGCTTTCTTGCCTTTGTAAGTTATACAAGTTACAACTCCTTTCTCTTTTCAGACAATATGGAATAGAAGGTCTTAATCTTAATATACTCAAATTTGTTGATCATTCCTCCTATGGTTTGAGCTCTTGAACTCTTGTTTAAGAAATATTTTCTATTATCTTCAGAAAGTGTCACAATTTTTCTTTACATTTGTGATTTTAATCCAACCAGCATTAATTTTTGTATATGAATTTAGATAATCACTGTTTCAGTGCCATTGATTGAATAGTCCATTATTTTCCAACTGATTTGTAAGATCAGCTCTATAATACATCGAGTTTCCATAAGTGTATGAGTCTGTCAGCGCTCTGCTATGTTCCTTGGTTCCGTTTGTTTTCCTTTCCCTGCACAAAACTCACATTCCCTTATTTACTAGAGCTTTGCGACAAACAGTCTTGGCAGACAGTAAGTCCTCCTACCTGTTCTTCAGAAAGGTCAAAGCCTCTTTCGTTTTTGTATCAGTGTTACAATCAGCTTCTCGCGTCCTACAAAAAAACCTATTTGGATTTTCATTGGCATTGCATTAAATTTATAGATTAATTTGGGGAGAACAAACATATTTACAATCCTGAACATGGATATTTTCCCTATTGTCCTTTAATAATATTATGTAATTTTCTCTGTGAAGCTCTAATACATCTGTTGCTGGTTTATTGCTAGATTTTTACTATTTTTGGATGCTACTATAAATGGTTTCTTTTTTAAAATTTCATTTTCCAGTTTTTTATAGGGCACAGAAATGTAATTAATTTTTATCTGTTGAGTTTGTATCCAGCAACCATGCTCTCGCTTACTAATTCTAATAATTTATCTTTAGATGATTTTTGGGTAGATGAGCAGACAATCTTATAAGCGGCAAATAATGACAAAATTTTCTTCCTTCCTGATCCTTTTCCTCTTATGTTTCTACCAGTATTGCCCTGGAAGGACCTCCACTCAGGGGTGGCGAGAGCAGGCATCTTGATTTCACCATTGAGTTTAACATGTGCTTTAGTAAGAGGTCCTGTTGTACATATCATTTATTGGGTTAAGGAAGTTCCCTTTTGTGTTAATTTTCTATTGCTGCATGACAAATTACCGCAAATTTAATGGCTCATAACAGCACCCATCTGTTATCTCCGTTTCCGTGGGTCAGGAGGCTGGGCACAGCTGAGCCGGGTGATTTGCTCAGTCTCACGCGGATGCATTCGTGGTGTTGGCCAGGCTGTGGTCTCCTCCGGCTGCTCAGCGAAGGAAGGATCCTCTTCCTCAGCTCATTCAGGTTGTTGACAGAATTCACTTCCTGCAGCTGTACGACTGCAGGCCCTGGCCTCTCCCAGGCTGTCGGCTGCCCTCAGCTCCCGGAGGCCACCCGCAGCTCCCTGCCACGTGACCCCCTCCATGGGCAGTTCACAGCACGTCTGCTGGCTGCTTCAAAGTCATCAGGAGACTCTTTCCAGTCCACTAAGATAGAGTCTTCCAGAACAACACATAGTCATGGGAAGGACATCTGTTAACCAAAATGAACAGCCTTACGAGGTAAAAGTGAAATTTTAAATCAAAAAGAGGCTTTATTAAAAAGAGATTTGCAGGAGCTGGCTCTGTGGCATAGTGGTTAAGTCTGGCAGCTCCCCTTCAGCAACCCGGATTTGCAGGTTCAGATCCCAGGCCCGTTCATACGCCACTCATCAAGCCATGCTGTGGCGGCATCCCACATACAAAACAGAGGAAGATTGGCACAGATGTTAGCCCAGAGCCAATCTTCCTCACCAAAAAAACCCAACCAAACATCAATTTATCTAGTGTATGTTTATTTTCTATTTAATTAATTTCTGCTCTTGTCTCTGTCCATTCTGCTTTTCTTAAAATTGCATTCAACTCATTTTGAAATGTATTTTCATTAAAGTTATGTTTTATATATTTAAAAATTTCCATTATGATTTATTCTTCAATTCATGAATTATTTATGAGTATATTTCTTAATTATCAAAGGGATTTTTTGTTATTTTTGTTTTGCTGATTTTTAGTATAAATCACACAATAGTCAGAGAATGTTGTTTATATGGTACCAGTCCTTTAAAATTTGCTGCACTCACTTTACGGCCCATTAAGTGGTCAATCTTCATTAATGTTCCATGTACTAGGAAAAAGTGTATACTGTAGATTTTACGATTATTTATTATGTCCTCCAAATTTTCAGTGTCCTTCAGATTTTTTTGTCTGCTTGATCTACTCAAAGATCTACTTGCTCAAAGAGATGTGTTAAAATTTCCTACTATGGGGCCAGCCCTGGTGGCCTACTGGTTAAGTTTGGCACACTCTGCTTCGGTGGCCCAGGTTCAGTCCCCGGGCACAGACCTATACCATTCCTCTGCCAGTGGCCATGCTGTGGCAGCAGCTTACATACAAAAAGAGGAAGATTGGCAACAGACATGAGCTCAGGGTGAATCTTCCTCAGTAAAAAAAAAAAAAAAAAAAAAAATTCCTACTATGATTGTGGGTTTGTCTGTGTTTTGTTGTAGTTCCATAAATGTTTTATGTATTTTGAGGCCAAGTGATTAAATGTATTACACAAATTTAGAATTGTTATATTTTCTTGGTGAACTCAGTGCTTTTTACATTAAAGTCTATATTCCTCCTGGTATTTATATAGCTACACTCACTTTCTTTTGCTTAGAATATGCTTGATGTATCTTTTTAAAATTTGTACTTTTTTCTTTATCTTTATGTTTTAAACATGTACCTTGTAAATAGCATTTATTTGGATGATTGAAAACATTTGGTCTGACAATCCTTTTCTTTTTCCTGGAGCAATTAGTCCATTATTTTCATTGTGACTATGGAAATAGTTGGATATATTTATTCCATTTTGTTTTGTTCTTTCAATTTGTTCCACCTTTTGTGTTTTTTTTCTCCTTTTGAATGTTTTTCAACCTCTACTTCTTTGAAATTTATAGATTCTATTTCAATTATATTATTGATGACTTTATAATTTTAATTAATAAGCTCTGAAGTTATCAATATTTACCTTCCTTCCAAACTGTACCAAAATCCCTCTTACTCCACTCACCACCCCCACCTGACTCACAGGTCATTGCCCCTTTAGTCTCTTCTTATAAAACCCAAGTTGGTTCATGGAGAAGAATCTTGTTCTGTGGTTCTTTCCTTGCTCCACCACCCTTCTACCTTGGTGGTCAACGTGCACTCTGGAGTCAATTTTGACATTCCCAGTTTTCTTGTGATCCTACTTAGTTTTTGTGTTCTAAACTTTCTAAATGCTAGAACTACCAAGAGGCGTTTCCCTTTAATTCTCACTCTGGTTACTCCTCTGGGAAATTAGGCACGTGTACAGAAGGTTGGTTCTTCTCTACCAGGACTCCTTATGTTGGATGTGGCAGAAAATCCACTCCAAATGGCTTCACTATAAAGCAAAGTTACTGGCTCAGGTCATTAGAAAGTTCAGTGGCTCCAAGGATGTCACCAAGGTCCCCATGTCTCCCTTCCCCTCCCTTCTCTCTTCTGTGGTCCTGGCTTCATCCTCATGTTCCTCCTGGTGGCCCCCTGTCAACTCCACCCTCTCCCCTCATAAAACAAAATGGTCACATCAGTTCCTGACAAAATCCTCACACCATACCTTCTGGGGAAGAACGTCATTTCTGGTAGCTGCTGCTCAAGCCCTGGGGTCTGGGATCCATTGGCTTGTGTTGGCCTGATTTGGGCCAACTGCCCATCCCTTGGCGAGGATGATGAGGTACTCTATTTGGCTTAAGCCTGCCACGGCCCACCATGGGTCCAGAAGTAGGATTAATCCCACGCAAATGCATAGTGGAGATGGGCGAAGGGCGAATTCACTAGATTAAAATCTGTGTAATGTTAACTGCAGACTCGAGGGAATGGATGCTGTGGAGGTATTGAATAAATGTCCTTGGTAGCTTTCTCTCATTGTATCCCCGAAGAGAGAACTGAGGATGTCAGTTCCTCTTGTTGATGTTCAGACAATGCCAGATGATTATTTTCTCATTTGAACCAAAACCAAACAGGGTCCTAGGTCCCCAAATTTGTGAGTCAAATAACCATTGCGTTGTCAGTCTTAGAAAAAATTCTCTAGGAAATCCGAAGTATAAATCTGTTAGGATTCCTGAGTTCTGAAGTTCAGGCAGAGCTGTGTATCTACCTTCTCATTCCAAGAGGTGGGAGGTGAGGAGGGTGTTTGAAGAAAGGGCAACTGAATCACGGTACACAGAGCGCACAGAAGACCTGCCATTTCCCTTGATGACTGACTGGGGTGTGGGTGCCCCACTGCTGTATGTATTCTTTCTTGAGAAATACTTGATTGCTTTTAAGTGATACCCCAGTGTTGGAAAGTAGGAGGCAGAACAGATTTGGAAAGAAGCTTTATCTAAGTAAAGAGGAAATCGCCCGTAGGCAGCGCTAACATATTGGAGTTGTGTTTTCCACCTTTGGTTTTTCAGGGAACAGGATTGCATTTTAAAAGATGCTATTAAGTGTGACTTGTCTCCAGAAAAAATAAAGTGTAAATTTCAAATTCAGGCTACAAAAAAAAGATTAAGCTAATTTTGGCTAATCTTCATGTACTATTTGCAGTAGTGACTGAAATAAAGATTAATAACCTTGACCGCCATTAGCATAATCCACTGTAATGCTGGATGTAAAATTGCATCATTTTAATAATCTAATTTAATGTTTCTTAACCAGTGGGGGTTCTTGTAGATTTGCAAGTATTAGCTCTAAATTCTTCAAACTAAAGGCAGATAAATTTGAAAATGATCGACGCCTCTGGAATATAAAACACATGATGAATTAATTTAACCAGTCACAATATGCATATCTTTGTTTTCAGTGAGAGACTGATAATGTGGTGTGTGTATGTGTGTGCGAATGTGCCAACATGTGTGAAAGGGGAGCACGGGCCTTTTATTTTTATCTGACATTTGCAAAATTGATAACTGACCATGAGGATGAATCTAGAAAGAACATGGAGAGGCTCTGGGCAGGCCTCAGCTTTCCACACCCGCACCCAAGGCATTTTCAACACAGCGTGGCAATGTTCCAGTGCAGTTTCTGCCCAAAGTCTCTATGTGATTTTGGGCAAATCACTTCTCTCGGCCCTCTATTTCCTATGTGTAAAGTAAGGAACAGGACCTACAAAGAGGCCTTTCCCCACACCTGAGGAGTTTCCTCTTCCCTCAGGTTGCTGTATTTCCATCTGACCTGCAGGGGGCAGTCATAGTCAGAGGGCCCTGAATTTAGCAGAACCGTCCAGTTCAGAGAACGGAGCTCACCTTTGAGTTCTAATGTCCTGTTTTTGCAGCTTTCACAGCTATGCATAACGTAATAATGGGTCAGATTTTCCTTAAGATAGGAGACATTTTATTTAATGGTTAAGTATAGTTAGGAAAAGATCAAGTGTGTAACGTGGCAGGTTACCCTAACTATTTTTGTGTAAGGTTTAGTGAGACGCCTGCTAGCAAGGACATGTTATTTTTAATCTCAACCTTTTTTTGCCTAGTGAAAAATGTCGACATGGCCCTCCCCCCATCCTTGCCCAGAGCGGAGGCCAAAGAAAGACATCAAGCCCAGACAGACTATGTGCCAGGAGAAAGCAGAAGGCTGCAGCAGCTAGACAGAGAAATACTGAGTGAATAATAACCTGGCAGCATTGTTTGCCAATACACGTAGAGCCTGAATGCAAATTAGCACAGGTTCATGGGTCCAGAAGTGAAAAGAAATGAGGACAAGATGAAAAGGAACGGAGCTTCAAGCAAATCGCCATCTTTATAAAAATCTTGCCCTCCTATCCCAAGGCCCCCTCCCGCCATGGCTCCTGGCCAAGTGAGGGTAAGGTAGAAATCCTGGGGAGCACTGGCCATGCTGGGGGTCTCACCTTAGCAAGCTCTGGATTGGCACTCAACTCCGGGTGCCCCTTAGAACCACCTGGGGTGCTTCAGGGAGATGCCCAGGTGCCACCCCAGACTCCGCCTTCTCAATCTCCTGGGGTTAGGGGCACCCGCATGGGTGTTTTCAAAAGCTTCTGAGATGATTGTAGCATGAAGTCAAGGCTGAGAACCTCTGCTCAGATAAACGACAGGAGCGACTGTCGTGTTTAACTGCTTGATCCTTGATTTGAACACAGCTGCCAGTTTGCCTTATCACACATCAGCGTGTGTACATACTCTCATTGATGCACAGCCGCTCACCTTAGGAACGGTTCTCACCTTCTCTCTAGGTTGTTAAAATTGGGTTGCATATTAAATCTGCTCGTGTGTCTGCATGTCGGCAGGGCCCATCTCCTGAGTCAGGCACTGCCATCAACACCAGGACAGTCCTGGCCTTGCTTAAAGAGGTAACTTTTTTCCAGGGTCTTCTGTTTCCAATCTAAATTAAGATTTCCTCCCTAAAAAATTCCTGTTTTCACAACTATAGACATAGGGAAGGAAGCGGGTAAGATGAAAGGAAATCAGCCACTTGCATTTTGGGTTTTGGTTTGAGTCAGTTCCCTTCTTGTTTTTATTTAATGCCATCATATTATATCAGCATTTGCCAGAATATTTTTAAAACGTCCTTTCTCTCCAGCTTCAGTTCAAGAGGAAGTGGCGAAGGCCACAGACTCAGCCCACCTTCAATGGCACACTCACACACTTGGCACAAAGAAGAAGATGCAGTCTCCCACCCAGGCCTCCAGACCTGCAACCCAGCCCACCACTCACATTCTGAACACCCTGAGCCTGGGTCTCGACGACATGTAGTCAACACATATTCTCAGTCTTACTCATCCGAGGGGGACCAGCAACAGAATTTGAGCCACCAAGTTTCCATTCACTCCCAAAACGTGCTGAGAAATCCTAGGTTGTATTTTCAGTTTAGCTTCTGACTTAGGTAAGTCATTTACTGCTCGATTTTCTCTAGCTCAGTTTTCCCATTGGAATAACGGGAATGTTTGTCATCCACTTCACAGGGTGACAACTGACTTATTGATAGTTAAGGTCACTGGATGAAAGGTATTGTTTATAAGCACAGAGTGTTATTATTTAGTAATCACTGAGTTGGTAAACGGATTCATGCGTAAGGAATTTTTGGAAGAGCTTTAAGGAATAACAGCAGCGGAAATAATAGCTAGATATGTTTTTGAAAATATCTTTTAGATCTACCAACTTAGAAAAAGTTCCAAATATTAGATATTGTTTCTGAAAGCACCTAAATTACATTCTTATTATTTTTTGTCTAGAGCTACAGAAAGATTCATGGAGAGGAAAGTAAGGTTCCGGGGGTTTCAACTCGGGGACCTTGATTTCCCATCCCCTGGCTGCCCAGCCTTCTTAGTCACGATTCCACAAACGTGCCTGCAGCTGTGGGGACAGTTGGAGAGACCTGTTGCCTTTCTAGTCCCCGCTGACATTTTGCAGTGTCTCTTTTGATTGACACTGTGAACGGGCGTTACCTCTCTGGCCTGGCCCTGGCTGTCCTAAGGGTGTGGTCACTTGAGCAGGGAGCTGGAGAGATTTAGGTGGGGGCTTCTAACCAGAGAGGTTGGTCCCTTACAAGCTGTCACACCATAGAAAGAGAAGACCTTTGGCTAAGGAAGAGAGGCTGACTGGTACAGGCGATTGTACTCTTGTAGAAAGGCAGGATGCAGGAACCCTAGAAAGTTCCCTGGGGTCCCTCGGCGGGCCCTATAAGACAGGTTCCCACCTGGTATAGGGATGGAACGTCCCACTTGTCCTTCTGTGTGTGTCACTGAAAGGAAGCAATATTTAGAGCTGATCTAACCCCACCCCCTGCAATTCAGCCTGCTGAACGCCAACAAAACCACGCATAGCATGTAAAGATCAGGCCCTTCTGACGTTGATGTGTGAAGAGAAGTGGGCACTAGACTGAATAAAACCTTTGCTGTTGCTCTATGGAGACCACGAACATGGATTACAACGAAATTACAAAATTACTTTAACCACTGTTGTTTATGCGCTCCCACCGAGGGAAAACAAAGTTGCTGAAACAGAAGTGTGTTTCCCAAAGGAAAAAGCAGTTTCCTCTTTGGTGACCTGAGAAAGTTTACCACAACTCCATTCAAAACCTTCAGGCACTTGACTTTTTTTTTTTTAATATCCTTTACCTTTTTAATAAAAAGTAAAAAACAAACAAAAAAATACATCAATGTCCTGAATAGAACCTCTCTATGTAAAGGTCTCACTAAACAAATAAACATAGGACCAGACAAAAGAAACGGAGCTGCGAATAGCAATATGATATATTATGAAGCATTTGTATATGTATGTATATATTATATATGAATGTGCGCGTATATGTGTGTGCACCTATGTATGTATAAATATGTAAATATTTGCCTACATACGTCACACACACACACATATATTTATACTGACCTCTTTAGATTGAAGTCCAAGGCACTTTTTACAATGAACAGGTTAAAGCCATTAATTTAGAACATAACTGTTTCTGGGTACATATCGATTTATGGCGCCAATGTCACAATTCACATCTTTTCTTGCTCACCTTAGAGTGTCTCTGGTTGGTGTAATGAATGAGAGAATTGGTTTAAAAGGAGATTAGGAATGTTTCTAGATGGTTAATCTAACTTCTCTGGCTAGTTTTCCCTAGGGAGGAGAGTTCTCACTGGCGGGAGGCAGAGCTTCTCCGGGAAGGAATACAGAGGCAGCTATTTCTGCACCATACTGAGCAGAGACCCAGGTGTCCTTCCAGGGGACCTGCCCTGAGAGGCCACCTGATTTTCTGATGGCCCTGCCAGCATAGGCTAAAATGAAAAACCTAAAAAGGGGCTTTGAGATGGCTCAAGGCTATGAATGGAGCATGTAAAAAATTAGACTGGAAAAAGACCGCCTCTTTTTGTATACCACCCAAGCTACAGGACCTCAAGTGGAATTTTAAGATCTATCTATTTTTATCCTTATGATCATACAGGACCTTTACTTCATCAAGTAATTCTGTAAATGGGGATCAAGGAAGAAATGGTTTAATTTTCCAATTTTTAATGCTGTTGGTTACCATTGCTGTGTGGTGAGGCCAGTGCCTCTCAATATTTAATGTGCATACAGATCAATTGGGGATCTTGTTAAAATGCTGAATTTGATTAGAGAGGTCTGGTGTGGGGCCCAAGTCTCTGCATTTCTAACAAATGCAGAGGTGATGCTAATGCTGCTGGTCCATGGACCATGCTTTGAGAAGCAAGGGTTAGCATCTAGCCACATACCTGAATCACTGTCAAGAGGTCTGCTTTCCCCAAATCAGGAATTTGTATTGGTTTCCTTGATTCTAGATTGAAAAACAACTTTGAGGGGAAAAATCAGAATATATTCGTTCTCTATAAATGTAAAAGTCTTAGTCAGTCTGAGAAGTGCTAGAAGGAAAAGCCAAAAGAGATAGTTCTATTTAGTAGCAGAAAAGTATTAAGAGACAAATCAATTACCACCAGTACATTCATCGGTCAATTATAAAATTGAGAATAAACTAATTTCCATGACACAGTGAGTGAGTAACCTGCTAAAAACAGGTGCCCTGGAGTTCTGATGGCTTTAATGGAGCTCAGCCTAACCTGGAACTGAGGAGCAGTACAGACACTGAGAGAATTTAGCTCAGTAAAAACAAAATGTGTTTACAAGCTAGATCTCAGCTACAGAAGCGGACTGAAGCTGGGCATTTAGATATTTCTCTTTCAGGCAGCATGGATAATTAATATCATTGAGGCCCAAGGCTTATCTACATTTAAGCTCAAATAAATGGAAGTTTGAGAGGATTCCAGCCCTTTCCCCAGGAGAAAACCTGTTGCTCTCACTGGCCGTGTATCTGTGTGAATTTTCAGAGTTTGTGAGGGGAAGAGATACACATGCTCAGTTCACTCAACTTTGACGAGCCTTGGTTTGCACCTGTACAATATTACTCCCAAGTGATGGTGACAAGTGAGGGTCCCCCTTGGGAGGAGGCTGACTGATTCAAGGAAACCTTTGCTCTGTAACCAAACATATCCTGTTTTCATCTAGAAATGGTCCATTGGTCATTGAGAAGAGGGAAGCGAGAAATTCTACATGTGTGTCTCAACTGCTATATCAGAGGAAGGGAATGGATTTCATAGTTGCTTAAGCAGAGAATTTCTCCAAATTTTGCCAATAAAAGAAAACATCTTGACTGAAACTCATTCTTTCCTCCCACCTAGAGTAAACTAGCAGAAAAGGAAGCCCAGCTCTTTGCTGGATCTTGCTGTGCACGTCCTGCCTCCCCTCCTCATTCCCTTAGGAGCTGTGCTCTGTGTTGTGGATAAACACGTGGAACCCTCATGCCCTCCAGAGCACTGCCAACTCAGAAAAGCACACTGGGCTCTCATTGGGCCCTGTGTCAATGGAATGCCAATCCACATTTTACTGTAACATAGAGAAACTCATGATGCCTAGAATTTTGAGTCTTTTGTGTCACAGGAGAACAAGACTCTTCCTTATGCCCAATTCTGACATTGCTAAAGGAAAACTGGTTGGCTGAGCTTGAGACTTATAGAATTTATGTAGAGGGGTCTTTGCATTTATCTAGAAAGAGGCTGCACTTTTATTAAGGTGGTTTTGCACAGCTACTAAAGGAGTAATGGCTTTTAAAATCTCTTCTGAAATGGCTTGGTAGAATTTAGGGTAGTATTATTCTTCTAAGCTTGGAATAATGTTCTTTAGTCTCTAATAGTCATGTCTTGGAGAATTAGAATATGGCAGTTCTGTAGGCTGAGGACGCTTGGTCTGGGCGTCAGGCAATCACTAACCATGATGTGTACTCAGAAACAGTCGTTGGGTGAGCAGGCTGACACTTGACCTGCTAAAGACTAGTTTGATACAAAATGTTAATTGAAAGTTACAATATATTTTATAATATAGCAATATATTTCATATTTAAAATAAACTGTTATGCTTTCTCCTATCATTAAAAAATAGCAAGCAGTACAGAGGCAAGATGCAAATTCATATCGAAGCCCATCTGATTCTGAATATAAACACTTCAGTTTCTGAGTTTGCCATGAAAATGTTTCCTCCATTAACATCCTGTCACTCTCTTTTGTTGCTCTCTTCTGGTCAGTGCAGAATAGAGAGTCTGGGACCAAAACTGAGTTGTTGCGCCATTAAAAAGTGTGTCTGATGAAGGTGGATCGGTCCTGGACGAGATTCGAGAGAATGTTGTTTATTCCCTGTCCTCCTTCGGTGAACCTGGACGTTGGCCGTTCCAATCAGATTCGTACTTGATTTGTCACTGATTTTTTTTTCTTGGCTATAAATTCAGCATCTCTTTGGGATCCTAACTAAGGTTGGCATTGAATTTTGTGCTTTTCCTTCACCAGCTTGGTTGGTCACAACGTCTCTTTTGTTTGTTTCAACACATAGTCCAGGCCCAAGATTACAGCTTCCAGAATGCGTTTCTCAGGTGTGTAAACAACTGTCACAGGGCACTTGGCACCTAGGTTTGGAGGTCATACGTTGAAGATTTGATAATGGTTTTGTTCAGAGGGAACTCCAGTTCATGTTGGGGTGTTTCCAGTAATGGTGTAAGAAAAAGAGATCACAGTTATTTTTTTCTCTATCTGTATATATTTATATACCATTGCGCTGAGTACTTTTTAATAAGCTTCGGTCTATTTCAGTAAAACATCTACATATTACTTGTCTGACAGGAGTTTAATGCTAGTTTCTATTTATGCAGCCTGGCACAAGCTTTCAGGGTGAAGAATACTCTGCTATATTCCACTACCAGAGGCAGACAGTTAATATTGCTAACCCTGGACCATTCCTTCTTAGTGGTATCCATGATCCCATTCCCATAATGTTTCCTCTGGTGGCAGTAGAGAAGGAAGGGATACTGCCCAGGGCGTCATCAAACCAGCTGACTGCAGGGGGAGGCAAGGAAGGAATGGCTACCAGGAAACCGCCAGGTAGCTGTCTAAGGTACTGAAACTGAACGCCACACAGAGTCAACAGGGACAGCAAGATGACCACTATCGATCCTCAATCTGCTTCTAAGCAACTTCCAGGGAAGTAGAATGACTGTATAGAAGTGGGGACATATTTTAAGATTTAAAAGCAGTAACTTAAAAAGAGTAGTAACCTACTGGTAGTGCAATGACTTTATAGTGTCTCAGTTGTGGTACTATGACGGTAGCAACACCATTTGTTCTGGGATGAAACACTGATTCTTAATTTGGGGTGCACCGTTTGTTGAGGTACATCCTGAAGGAAGAGAGAGGTCCTGGAACTATGTACCAATCCCATATTTCCCCCTGCTAATTTCACTACCTAGTTGATATGTAATAATTACTTTTTGGTACTACTGACTGCATTCAGATGCAACATCAAAATGTGGACTAGGTAGAGTTGGTCTGGGCTGCTACTGATGACAACAGTGATTCCATTTTTTAATCTATTGAATACTTTGTTTTTAGAATATTAACTATTATCTTCACTTTAAGTACAGAGAAGTTGAGGTATGAGGTGGTTAGATTCATTGGCCAAAGCTGTGGATCCAGTATTAGAGTTTTATTTATTCTGATTCTGTATCTCTAGTTTTCTTCTTTTCCATAATTATTTATTCACAAGGAAATTACTGAAAATCTAAGGGGGAAATCCTCAAATATACTAAAATCATTATTTCTTCAATACTGTTCTTCCTTGGTCTTTGATAAATAACAATAGCTTGCACTTGCTTAGCAGTTTAGAATTTACTGACACATACATTTTCTATACCTCCTCATTTACGAGATTGTTACCACTGGTACTTGCTGAGTTCAGAAGTTAGTGGTGACTCAGGGCCTCACCCCTCTTGTCCTTTTGGATTGTATTAAGCATTTATAGAGATATGATGTCATGAGGTTACATATTATGAGGATGGCAAGAGCAGTTCATGGACACTTTATGACAATTTATTGATGATGATCACACATATGTGGCCTTTGATCCAAAGGTGCAGATTTTTATTTGGACTTCAATCTAAGGAGGAATGAGCCCCTAATCTGGTATAATTTATCAACTGATGCTATGTCCTGAAATTCCACTGAGATTAGTGGTCTTAAATTATCACAGTACATCCCTGACTTTACAGTACATGAAGCTATAATATGGCTTAAGCGATGAGGGGGTGGCTTGTAGTTTTAATTCAAGTGTCTAGATATTTTAGGGAATATTAGTGTACTTTGACCTGTCAGTGAATTATCAGAAAGGTTATAGTAAGGGCTCTGCCACTGGGTCAGCCTTCCAGGAGTGGGCAGAACTCAATCAGTTCGGTGTTGGAGTGAGTTTACCATAATTAATGGTTTTTACATATAGCCAATTCTTGAGCAGATAATCAAAGCTCCTCCACCATCAAACTTGAAAATAAGGAACAGAAGGCACGGCATGAGAATCCACCTGCCTCCTGTCCCATCGGACTGCGATGTTGAGGAACAGTAGAATTAGCCAAAAGATGGGCTGTAGGAAGAAAGCCTGGGTGAGCTGCACCCTGGATAATCAATATCTAAGTCATCAAGGATTGACTGTACTTGGAGTAGAATGGGTAACTTCCCCACGTAAAGCTGAAATACTAGTACAGAGAAGCAGCCTCTCATTTACCATTGTAGGATCAACATGCAGATTCAATCTTTTTTTTCCTGAAGAGTAAGTATTCTTTTTTGCCAAGGATAAAAACCATACATAGCTATTGCACTACCAATAGGTCAAGTCATGCTGCAAATGCTCATGTGTTTCTAGGATGCCAGTGGCTACTGCTACTAGAAATAACTCCACCGCTCCCTTCACTAGTGTTGCTAGCTTGGTCTTCAGGGCTTACCTAAGTGCACAGCGTTAATGACGGGCTAAAGAGGAAGTACCCACAGACTATGAGGACCCATGGCAGTCTGTGCACACTTTCGGGTAGGAGAAGTGGCAGTGGAACCTTGTGGGTCATTTATTTGAAATTAAGATTAAATCCCTACATGTGTGCACATGCACACACACACACATCACAGAGTTACAGCAGAATGGAAAGGGCAAATAGGAATTAATAGCTGAGGGCTGTAGGTTAAACGACCAATATTGGCACACTCAGGTCAACCTGTCAATGGTCTTCACTTTGTGAAACGGAACTAACGCCAAAAAGAAACTGTATGGTTATTTCATCTGTTTATATGTTTGGCTGAACTGTCACTGAAAACAGGAGCACCGTTCTTGGGACATAAAAAAGGAGGGGGTCCCTCAGGTCATCAATAGTTAAAAGAACAAGCAAAAAAATAAAAAGCCAACAGCAAGTGTGGCATCTATGGTTTGCGAAACAATCAATGAAAACGTTCCAAGGAGTTATCAGGATAAACATGAGGCCATTAAAGGAACAACCGCAATAAAAAGAAATAGAAGAAGTTTAGCAAGAGACTAAATCTTCTTGAAAGAGTGGCCTTAGTTCTGGGGTCGTCTTCATTTTGCTGTCCAATGACTCCCTCGTCCTTAGAAGGCCAGACCCAGCGCTGCAGAAGAAAAACCTGCGCAGCTAGACCCTGCCTTCAGAACGGCGACGATGTTCTGCACAAAACAAAACCCAACAGGACAACCACATGGAAATGACACCCTTGCGTTTTTACCCTGAACAGATGAAATATTCCATACAGCATCATTTAACTCCCCGCCAGGAGAAGTCAAAACCTCAGAATGAGAAAAGTGATGAGAAGCATGATGGCTTTCACATCACAAATGTTACATGTGGTTAGATTATGGAGCAATGAAGAAGGTTCGCATCCACATGCCCTCTCCTCACAGTGTCTGCCACTGCACTGCCCTCGATGTTTCTGAAGTCTCTGGCATCTGTGAGATATTAGAATAGTTTTTGCACCAAGATTAACATGGCACAGTAGGAACAGGCAACTGAGGAATCCACATCATCTTACCTTACCCGCAAGGTGCCCTAAGGGCTCCCTTTATTCTCATAATCTTTCATTTTGAGATGGTTTCAGGTCAGGTAGAAGGGACCACATGGGCCACTTGCCATCACTTCTCCTCCCAGCTCAGCAGCACTCAGCTGAGGCACTTGACCCCTTTGCACGCTTAACTTCTGGAGCTGGAACTCTGTTTCTGGATAAATATAGCTGAGCAAACCCCAGACAAGATTTCTATTCACTCAGGTGTCACTGGGTTGCACCTGTTTGTGCGTGTGTGCACACAGGCACAGATCCTGTCCCCCTTACCTCACATACATACACCTGGTCTTGTGCTCCATGGAACACAGCATGTTTGAATATAAGAAGAAAACTCTGCAGAAGCTGTTATTTCTAGAAGATTGCTTATCCCTCCAGAATGCCAACAATTTTAGCTTGGCATTCATCTCAAACCAAGCATGGTGCACAACCAGGGTGAAGCAACCTGTATTGTGTTCGAAGGAACCTGCATCTTCAGTGAAGCTCAGAATGTGGCCGACACTAGCAAACTACCTGACCCGAAAGCACCCACACTGGATTCATCCCAACTCAATACACATCTAGAGAGGTCCTACTGTGTGCAGGGGAAGGGACCAGGTCCCTTTCTATTTAGGTCAAGTTAAAACAAGAAAAGACCTGGGTTGAATGTGAGACGTGGATGTGCGTGTGTGTGTGTGTGTGTGTGCACACATGCGCACATGCTTGCAAACACGCAGGTGGGTATTAATATTGGGTGGAAAATCTGGTTTTTTAGTTGTCTGTCTTTTTTTTCCATCTAAATTGAGTTTTGGGACTGTATAATATATAGCAGGAAAGAATGTCTATTTTGGCAAGTTGTGGGCAACTCTCTTTTGCTTTTGTCATCCAGAAACTTCCTTAGACAAAAGGAAAGGAGAGAGGTGTGCTCCAGGACCCCAGCAGTGAGGAAACCATCCCCCAGGCCTGACGTGACCCCCTCCCCCAGCGGGACCCTCTTCTGGGCTGGCTTCACTGTTGGCCACTTCAGTGCATCTGACCCCCCACCCCCCCAAGTGAAGACCTGAGATTGAGCGTGGATTTCTGTTCTCCACCAACTCTGCAGCAAGGGCCCTGCCAGAGGCGTCGCTTCCTGTCATCTCCTCTTCCTGCTCCCAAGTAGAGGCACCTAGACAGAGATTAGATTTCTGGTTTCAAGGCATATCGAACCAAGCACGCTGAATGAACATGAGTTAGTTAATTAGCTCGGTCTCTCTTCTTTACGTTCCCTGGTCTGATTGTTCCTCGATGGCAAATGACCAGGAGAGAGTTGATTTGCATCTTAAGACCTATGGGTAATGCTTCTGGAGTGGGGAGTTTTATTTAGCAACTGCTTGAACTTGTGTACGGGGTCGGGAAGGAGGTGGAGCTGACCCCGATTGGGCTGTCGGAGAGTGGGGTGTGGGTGGTGCCCACGGCCACGCTGACACCCCGGGCCTCGATGATGGCCGACAGGAGCTGCTGCTGCTGTTGACGCAGGGTGTCTGCGATGAGCAGGGGCAGGGAATTGAAGGTGGCGGTGAGATGCTCCAGCTTAGCCTCCAGGCTGCCAATTTGCTTCTCCAGGTCTTCGCTCCGATCGTTGAGTTCTGTGATTAAGTCATACATGACGTTCTGCATCTGTATGGAGAGAGAGAGAGAGGAGAGACAGGGAGACCGGAGGTCATCACAGAGGAACCTGCCGTGGGACAAATGAAATACTCCTCCCAATGACAAGGGGAGGAACTTCCACACCAACTGTGTCTGATCTGGCCAAGGAAGGAGAAGCAGTTTACCTTCCTGGAGCCGTGGAGACTCAAGTGGGAACTTTTTTTTTGTATTTACAGAAGTAGTGCATATTAATTATAACAATATGTTAGAAAATATGTGTAATGGAAAAGAAGCAGCACTTTTTTCTTAAATAGAGTGTCTCTAAACTGTCATGTTCTTGCTACACCCAACCTCTCAGCTCACATGGCTGCTGGCCCCTAACGATTAGAGGCACCCATTTTCAACACAGCAGCCAGAACATACGATATACATCATAACCCACTCCTCGGGCATGGGCCACAGCCAGACGGAGCTGCCTCGCCCAGGTTACAGCTCCTCCCCTGCCTGGTCCGTGAGGAGGTACACTGCCTCAATCTGAGACATCCACAAAGGGCAACCGCACTCCAGAGCACCCACAGGTCAGCTGAGGTCTTTGTCGATCGTTTTGCAGTTCAAGCCCTCCCTCTGCCCCGTCCGTCCGCTTCCCTCACACCCTGACAGGCGTTGTCCTGAGGGCGCCCCACCTCCTGCACTCAGTGCTATCTCCCAGTGTTCCAGGGACCGGCCTGCTCACAGCACTCCCCCACACACCCCAGGGCCTACAGCCTCGCCTCCTCCAAGCCTCCCCTTAAAAGTCGCCTTCTCCATGAAGCCTCCCCCAGGCCCTGCTTAATGCCGCACCTTGTCCCCACCCCAACCCCTGATCCCGCTAACCCTGCTCAATGTTTTTCTTTTTTTCCTACCACCTTCTAATACACTAGCTAATTTCCTATTTCTTCCAGTTATTGTTGTTGTCTGTTGCCCCATTAGAAGGAAAGCTCCTCCAGGGCAGCGACCATAGCCTGTGGTGTGCACTGATGTGTCCCAAGGGCACACAGGAGATGCTCAAGTAACACTTTTTTAAATTAATTAATTTTTTTGTGAGGAAGATTGGCCCTGAGATAACATCCACTGTCAATCCTCCTCTTATTTTTCTTGAGGAAGAGTCACCCTGAGCTAACATCTGTGCCCATCTTCCTCTACTTTGTGTGTGGGATGCCTCCACAGCATGGCTGATGAGTGGAGTAGGTCCGCACCCAGGATCCGAACCTGCAAACCCCTGGCTGCTGGAGTGGAGCATGCAGAACTTTAACTATGCGGCCATGGGGACGGCCTCGCAAGTAATATTTTTTGATGGACGAATATACATAAATGTGCCTAGCAAGGGTGGTCTGTGTATATAATTGGCACTAAAAGATGTTGGTAAAGCAAACGAATCAATAAAGCCCCAGCACAGGTGAAATCACCATCTCTTCCATCCTTTGGCCAAGGTAGGAGCTTTACTGAAGGGGAAAGACCTTTTGCATCACAAATTATTTCCACTTACACAGGAGGTTTCTCAGGGTTTACCACCGAGATCTGAGTGGCTGAGGAAAGGAAAGAAAACTCCAAAGGGGGCCCAGCCCAGGCCCTGCCTCTGTGGAGCAGGTGTTCGGTAGGCTTTTTTTTTTTTTTGAGGAAAATTAGTCCTGAGCTAACTACTGCTAATCCTCCTCTTTTTGCTGAGGAAGACTGGTCCTGAGCTAACATCCATGCCCATCTCCCTCTACTTTATACGAGGGACGTCTACCACAGCATGGCTTTTGCCAAGCGGTGCCATGTCCACACTGGGATCTGAACCAGCGAACCCCGGGCTGCCGAGAAGCAGAACGTGCGAACTTAACTGCTGCGCCACCCGGCAGCACCCCCTCTTTTTTTTTTTTTAAAGATTGGCACCTGACCTAACATCTGTTGCCAATCTTCTTTTTTTTTCCTTCTCCCCAAAGCCCCCCTGTACATAGTTGTGCATTCTAGTTGTAGGACCTTCTGGTTGTGCTATGTGGGACACCACCTCAGCATGGCCTGATGAGTGGTGCCATGTCCATGCCCAGATCCGAACTAGTGAAACCCTGGGCTGCGGAAGCAGAGCGCACGAACTCAACCACTTGGCCACGGGGCCGGCCCCCTCGGTAAGCTTTTGTGAATGAACGTGAAGGAAGTCTTGAGAGCAGAAATGGGGTGACTCCAGGGAACTGCAAATAAAGTGAAATTTAAAAGTAATCAAATAAATGTGCCTTCTGAAAGTTAAGTCATAAAACCAGGTCAGAGCAGAGCTAAACAAAGGGAGCTCTTGCCAAGTGCACCATTTTCCTTCCTAAATCTGTTCTTCGCCAGTGCTCCCTGTCTCCATGAAAGGCACTGCCATTCACTCAAGCTGTCCCGACCAAAAGCTGGGCGTCATCCTCTCCCTCATCCCTCACATCTCACCAGTACGACGTCCTGCCCACATACCTGCAAACATCCCTCAAATGCAATCCATTTAATAGCAGCTAAGCCACTCTAGTTCCATCCAGCACCATCCAGCAGGCTGCGATACCCTCAAGGGAGTCACGTCCCATGGTTCTGTCTCCACTCTTCCCAGCCAACTTTCTGATTATAATTCGGCTTCCCGGGTTGGCCTGCAGAGCCCTCATCCATGTGACAACCACATTTCTTCCCACAATTAACCAATGACATCAGACTTGGGAGCGAGATTCACAGGGGTCCTCATGCTCCGGGTGTTCAGGAGTCAGGTTCCTGTGGCCGCAATGGCAGAGGGCCAGGCCGGCGTTTGCTTTGTCCCCACCTCCCCACCCCCTGCAAGTACTGTGGCTCTTGGGGCATCAGGTTTTCTGCCAGTGACACCCTGATCCTATTTCACCAGAAATTTCAAGTCACTCTAGGAATATTCAGAAACCACTGGTGCCCTGAGGGGCCAAGAGAGTAGGAAATAAGGTGAGAGGAATTAGAGAAGTAAAGGAAGCCGGGAGGGGGACTGAAAATGGAACCTTCCCAGCTGAGGACATGCCACACAATGAAATAGGCTGAGACCCCAAAAGGAGCCGTCACTGAGCTGGGATGAAAGCGGCTCTGCCATTGTGAGAAGAGGATACTGCATCATGGACGCCCTTGGAGGAGAGGGTGACTCTAGAAGTGAAGTGCTTCCTTCATTAATTAACATTTGCAGAACCTCCTTGAGGCTCACGTTCTTCCCAGAATGCACAAAACCACAAATGTACGTGACCACAGGGGCACCCTTACGAGCTCTGGACTGAGTCCGGGCCCCGGGGTCTCGGCCCCAGTGCTGCGCTCGCCAACTGCCTGACCTTGGGACGGTGACTTTGTTCCTTTGGATCTTGGTTCATAATATTCATAGATAATATTCATAATCTAACATCATAATGAGAACTACCATTTGCAAAACCTTTATAGTTTACAAAGCACTTTCACAGCTATTATCTTATTTGATCACTGGAGCTTCAGATGTCAGGAATTTTTTTTTTTTTTAAAGATTTTATTTTTTCCTTTTTCTCCCCAAAGCCCCCTGGTACATAGTTGTATATTCTTCATTGTGGGTTCTTCTAGTTGTGGCATGTGGGACGCTGCCTCAGCGTGGTTTGATGAGCAGTGTCATGTCCGCGCCCAGGATTAGAACCAATGAAACACTGGGCCACCTGCAGCGGAGCGCAAGAACTTAACCACTCGACCACGGGGCCAGCCCCAGGAATTATTTTTACATTTCAACTGAAGACATTGAAGCTAGCAAATAAAGAGTCCAAGGCCTCCCAGCTCTGCCATCCTACAAGATAGCTGTTCAATATAGAAAAGAACATTTGGGGACCACACGCCAGGTTCTTAATCTAGAGAGGACCAAAGGGCAGGGGTGGGAAGGTGGTGAGTTGGGAGGATGAAGCACAGAAAGAAAAGGCAGAGAACACGGCATTATTGTCTTCCCCGTTCCGCTGCTTGGTGACAGGATGCCAGGGGGAATGCGGACCAATGGGAAATATGCATGGTTTCTCTCAGGACCTTGGGTGAGTCTCCTGGGAGGAAAAGACAAAGGCTGGATGGATGTCAGAGTTCTCCCTCTCTCTAGGTCTCAGCACACCCCCTCCAGCCCTGTGGAAGTCCTCTCTTAATCCTCTCCTCTACACCCCTTTCTTTCCAGGTAACTCATTCCCAGATTACTGATGGTTTAGTTCCTCCACCCAGTTCACATGAGCCTCCTTCCAAGTCACTGAGGTTTTTGCTTTGCACAGTCTGCTCTGTGCTGGGCCCTGTCTCTGGGAGGGGCCCGGTGTGTCCTGCCAGGTCAGAGGTGAGGCGGGAAACATTGCTGGTTGTAGAAGAAACACCTTGGGTCATCTCCTTGGGCTATTTCTGCATCTCACATGTGTTTTCCCCACGTGACCCTCTTCCTGGCCACAGCTGATTGGTCTAAGGGTGGACACATGACCCTGACTGGCCAACCATCTCATCTCTTCTGAGAATTTAGAATTAAGACCACTGGCTAGACCTAGAAAGGGTCCTCTCTGGAGAGGGGCCTGCCATGGTCTGCCATGGAGACAGGAGGCATAGAAAGCTGTCAGGTGAGAGAGGATGGCGAGAAAGAAAGAGAGAACTGAAGAGGCACTGGAACAGGAGAAGAGAGGGTGAAAGAACACTTCCCGAGAGTGAGGGTTTCCCAGGTCTGGTTCTAGTTAGTTCCTCCCTGAGTCTGACCTCATGCCCGCTCTGAGGTTCTGCCTGGAATGAGACTTCCTGGTATCCTTATAACAAAGGACTCCATTTTTAAACCTAGTTGCAGTGGGTTTCTGAAACTAGAAGCCAAGAGTATTAACCAACACACCCA